>NC_057809.1:194805443-195109065 GCF_018294505.1 Triticum aestivum | reverse complement strand
CATATCCCTACTCTTATAAAAACAAAGTTGGTGATGATGGTGTTCCTGCCATCCTGCAATATAGGCCATCTGATTTATACCCGATGGATAGGAAGGAAACTATGGCAATTTTGCAAAAAGATACCCACACCCCTCTCCGCATTTGAGAATAAGGCAGTCCCTCATTCATCCTTTTCTCCCACAAGATAAACTACTCATACAAATGCATCTTGATGTTCGGTGCAACGCATGGGCATCTTGCTAGTAGGGACAAGGAGTTTGTGTGACACATATCTAGCTATATTAAGGGATAGGTAGATAGCATTTGTGGGAGGCATACTTAAAGCATCATGAAGATAAAAAAAATTGTGTGCATGCAAGTGCCGGAAAAAATGAAGCGAGAAACAATATGTGGGAGAGAGAGAGAGAGCGAAATCTCAAAACAAAAGGTGCTCTATTGGAATCCCATTGTATGTATTCATATGGTTCCGGAACTCGAGTTAACCTTAGGCATGTGTGTGAGAGACATTATTATACTTTGAGACATTAGTGGCTGTGGGTGGGTGGAATTAAAGGGGTGGGCGTGTTCGACAGAGAGAGCGTGTCTATTTCTGTGTGAGAGACTTGTAGGACGGGATAGAAAGATGAATTCTAAGCTTGACGGAGGGAGAGAAATGCACGAAGTGCGCGTGTGTGATTCCGATGACCACAGGGAAATGAGATATGTATGCGTGTGAGAGAGATTGCACAATTCATTCACGTATCACTATCTAGAGATCGTGGACGTGCATCGCTTGAACATAAATCAATATCTACTTCGTATCGTGGCCAAAGGTACAATATCGATTCGACGCTATAAAGATTGGACACTCACGTATCACATTTTTTCTATTTAAATAAACGTTTTCAGTTGTGCATGCCAAAGTTACAGTGATGTTTCTTCAAACAACCAATGTAGCTATCATGTACATGCACCATTGTTACTATTGCATTCAAAATCATTAGTCTTGGATGATTTAAGGTTCTATTATGAAGTAATATATGTAATATTCATATATGAATTCAACATGTACGCAATTTATGAAATAGAGGCTATGTAATCATATGAGGTAACACTTTTAAGTAGCGGACTACAATATACATTTCTTTTTGTGCGCCTCTACACTAACACGTCAATGCATTATGTTTAAACTAAATAACCAATTGCACTAAATTATCTATTTACACGAGAAATACATAGGCTGAGCGTTTGATCCCTTTTTTGTGAACGCGCCACTACACCCGTACGATTAGTCGCGCCCGTGTCAACGTCCAGGTTATCGGCGCATCATCCCGAGTTATTTTCCTTTTTTCTGGGTCGACACACCAGTTATTAACTGCTGACGCATGCCCCGTGTACACAGTCTCGCATCACCTTCCCGCTAGCATGGTCCAAAATTAGTTGAAACTGGATATGAAAGATCCCGCGGGCGGCAAAATCTCCCGCCTCCTTCTAAAATTTCTGCCACCTTAGTCTTTAGCATGAGAAATTCCCCTTTTGTCCTTGGTGCACGAAGACCAACAATTACAATACCGCCCTCATCTACATAATAGGTCGGGGCTGCTTTGGTAACTTCCGGTTCCCCCCACTACACGGCACCCCCATTTCCTCTCCCCTCCCGCAAAAACGACTAACTCCACAACACCAGAGAATCTCACATCACGCCGTCCGTACTTCATCGGCCTTTCTCCCTTCCCCTCTCGATACCCTAGACTGCTCATCCACCGGCGTAGTAGAGCCCATTCACTGCCAGCAGCGTCCACCTCGTCGGATCTGCTTCTGCGGCCGCATCTACCCCTCCCACCTCCCCTAGAAACAAGTAGACTGCTCATCCACCACTGTACCACAGCCCATTAAGTGTGGGCCTTGTCCACAGCGCCGGATCTGCTTCACTGGTACTCTCATCAACCGCAGCGCATCCGCAGCGGCTCATTCTTACTCCCCACCGGAGACGCTTCATCCACAGCCCCCCCGGAGCCGCCCCACCGACCCTCCCGTCGACGGCCTCTGATCCTCTTCGCCGACACCTTCCTCAGCCCTACCGGAGCTGCTTCGCCGACAACATCGTCAACCCCACCGGAGTAGCTTCACCTCTACCATTTTCAACCCTACCGGGGCCGCTTTGCCAACTCACAAGTCCATGGCCTCAAATCTGCTTTGTCGCACCCTCATCCAACCTACCGGAGCATCTTCTGATGCCCCGTCCATGGCTGCAGATCCGCATCGTCGACACCATCCTTAACCTAACCACCGGAGCAGCTTCACCTACGCCCTCGTCCACGGCCACAGATCCGCTTCACCCACACCGTAGTCCACCCTACCGGAGCTGCTCCACAAACACCCTACTTGACGGTTCTAGATCTCCTTACCGGACCCCGACAGCCAGCTTAGCGTCATCACCCTTGACATTTCTAACCTGATTCCCACCGTCTGGCAAGATGTCAAGCACTCGCCATGGCCTAGGTACTTGTCACCTTTAAACCCATCCAACATCACCTGCCCGATGTACTTCAAATATACTAACAGGTCACTGTTACCTGTTATGCAGCTGGCAAAAATTACAAGGACGATGTTTCTTCTGGATCTAACAGCTTGGCCAACCAAGATCCTGGACCGAGGCATTGCTATGATCTTGTAAGCGTGTCTCTCTCTTGTATTGTTCTGTGCCTGCATGCGTGCTTTGCTATGATTTTCGACCAGTAATCCCTTTGTGCGGACGATGATTTCTACTACTGGCTGCTAAATTAGATATGTAGATGTCATACATGATACTACCTCGTACCTCTGTTCGTAAATATAAGTCTTTCTAGAGATTCCACTATAGGCTACATACGGAGCAAAATGAGTGAATCTACACTCGAAAATGCATCTATATACATCTGTATGTGGTCCATACTGGAATCTCTACATAGACATATATTTAGGAACAGAGGCAGTACATTACACAAAATCATAGGTGGCATGTAGGAATTCTAGTACACTACATTAGGCTCCATTAGAGTGCCTGCAAGTCCAGCACACAGAGTCATGGCTAGTTTATGCTACGCACACAATCATTAATTGGTGGTTTAAATATGCGCAAGGGATATGCAATGTATTATCATGTAGAGATGTCGGCAATTAGCCATGCCAACTGGCAGATTGGGTTACCCAATGAAAGAGTACAAGATGTATGTGGCAATTTCATGGAACATCGCAAAAAAAGGAGAGCCAGCAGTGAGCCTATAGAGTGAGCTATGGTACGTCACTCCTCCATTGCAATCATCATGACATGTTATTTGTATGTCAGTTCTATTGGTCAAGTTTCTTAGGGACAATTATTACGAGTTATCCTAAGAAAATAAGCACGTGTGAATATAAGCTCCATGTAATAAGCCAACCAGTTCTTTTCAATGCGTTTTCAACTTATCTTTGGTATGATAAGTGAGAAGTCTAGATTGCATTATATTTTTCAATTTTGCTGCCCATAAGAAAATTAATTTGACTTGCAAACATCACAAATTAAACCCAGTGCGGTAATTAATATGATAGGAAAACATACCATCACTATTTCCTCAAAATGCAAATACAAAGATACCATCTACTTGGCACAATCTACTTTGGTCAATGTTTTCCATAGAGATCCCATTGCCTAATTTAAACGAAAACGCATGACCCACATTTAAATGAAGAACAATTATTTATTGAAATTTGATGGTCCAGGTGGCTGGTTATTATCATATAGCAGCACCACCTGAAAGCATCATATAGCAGCAGCAGCTCATAGCAACTCATCATACAGTAGCAGTAGCAGTGTGCAATTCATCATGTACCAGCAGCAGCTCATAGCAATTCATCATATAGCACCAGCTGGAGCAGCTCATAGCAATTCATCATATAGCAGCAGCAGGAGCAGCTCATAGCAATTCATCATATAGCAGCAGCAGGAGCAGCTCATAGCAATTCATCATATAGCAGCACGATACGTCTCCAATGTATAAATAATTTTTGATTGTTCCATGCTATATTATATTATGTTTTGGACATTATTGGGCTTCATTATACACTTTTATATTATTTTTGGGACTAACCTATTAACCGGAGGCCCAACCCAGAATTGTTGTTCTTTTTGCCTATTTCGGAGTTTCGCAGAAAAAGAATATCAAACGGAGTCCAAACGGAATGAAACCTTCGGGAGCGTGATTTTTGGAACGAACGTGATCCAGAGGACTTGGAACCTACGTCAAGAAAGCAACCAGGAAGGCACGAGATAGGGGGGCGCACCTACCCCCCCCAAGCGTGCCCTCCACCCTCGTGGGGCCCACATTGCTCCACCGGTGTACTTCTTCCTCCTATATATACCTATGTACCCCCAAACTACCAGATACAGAGCCAAAACCCTAATTCCACCGCCCCAACCTTCTGTACCCGTGAGATCCCATCTTGGGGCCTTTTTCGGAGCTCTGCCAGAGGGGGCATCGATCACGGAGGGCTTCTACATCAACACCATAGCCTCTCCGATGATGTGTGAGTAGTTTACCTTGGACCTTCGGGTCCATAGTTATTAGCTAGATGGCTTCTTCTCTCTTTTTGGATCTCAATACAATGTTCTCCCCCTCTCTTGTGGAGATTTATTCTATGTAATCTTCTTTTGCGGTGTGTTTGTTGAGACCGATGAATTGTGGGTTTATGATCAAGTTTATCTCTAAACAATATTTGAATCTTCTCTGAATTCTTTTATATGTATGATTGGTTATCTTTGCAAGTCTCTTCGGATTATCAGTTTGGTTTGGCCTACTAGATTGATCATTCTGGAAATGGGAGAAGTGCTTAGCATTGGGGTCAATCTTGCGGTGTCCTTTCCCGTGACAGTAGGGGCAGCAAGGCGCGTATTGTATTGTTGCCATCGAGGATAACAAGATGGGGTTTATATCATATTTCATGAGTTTATCCCTCTACATCATGTCATCTTTCTTAAAGTGTTACTCTTTTCTTTTGAACTTAATACTCTAGATGCATGCTGGATAGCGGTCGATGTGTGGAGTAATAGTAGTAGATGCAGGCAGGAGTCGGTCTACTTGTATCGGACGTGATGCCTATATACATGATCATACCTAGATATTCTCATAACTATGCTCAATTCTGTCAATTGCTCAACAATAATTTGTTTACCCACCGTAATACTTATGCTCTCGAGAGAAGCCACTAGTGAAACCTATGGCCCCCGGGTATATTTTCTATCATATTAATCTTCCATCAACAAGCTATTTCTTGCACCATTTTTATTTTGATTTATTTACTTTGCATCTTTATCATAAAAATACCAAACATATTATCTTATCATATCTATCAGATCTCACTTTCGTAAGTGACCATGAGGGATTGACAACCCCTTTATTGCGTTGGTTGCGAGGAAGGGAATATTAGATTCCAATTTCTGTTAAGGAAAGGCATGGAACACTTCCCTTGAAAGAAAATTAAATTACCATATGAATCTATTATGAGAGCCACTTATGGATTTCCTACCAAAGATGGCAATACCTAGATCTATCTTCGCTTTTATGCCTAGCTAGGGGCATTAAACGATAGCGCTTGTTGGGAGACAACCCAATTTTATTTTTATTCCTTGCTTTTTGCTCCTGTTTAGTAATAAATAATTTATCTAGCCTCTGTTTTGGTTTTGCTTTTTGTGTTTAATTAGTGTTTGTGCCAAGTAGAACCGCTGGGAAGACTTGGGGAAAGTCTTTTTGATCTTGCTGTAAAAACAGAAACTTTAGCGCTCACGAGAATTGCTTCCATTTTTATTTGGAAAGTGATATTTAGTTAATTATTTTTTAATATGATTAATAGATAAATTCCTCAGGTCCTGCAATTTATTTTAGAATTTTTGGGGTTCCATAAGTTTGCGTTAGCTACAGATTACTACAGACTGTTCTGTTTTTGACAGATTCTGTTTTTCGTGTGTTGTTTGCTTATTTTGATGAATCTATGGCTAGTAAAATAGTTTATAAACCATAGAGAAGTTGGAATACAGTAGGTTTAACACCAATATAAATAAATAATGAGTTCATTACAGTACCTTGAAGTGGTGTTTTGTTTTCTTTTGCTAAGGGAGCTCACGAGATTTTCTATTTTGAGTTTTGTGTTGTGAAGTTTTCAACTTTTGGGTAAAAGATTTGATGGATTATGGAACAAGTATTGGCAAGATCCTAAGCTTGGGGATTCCCATGGCACCCCAATATAATCTAAGGACACCTAAAAGCCAAAGCTTGGGGATGCCTCGGAAGGCATCCCCTCTTTCGTCTACTTCCACCGGTAACTTTACTTGGAGCTATATTTTTATTCACCACATGATATGTGTTTTGCTTGGAGCGTCTTGTATTATTTGAGTCCTTATTTATTAGTTTTCCACAATCATATTTTCTGTACACACCTTTTGAGAGAAACACACATGATTTGAAAATTATTTGAATACTCTATCTGCTTCACTTATATCTTTTGAGTTATATAGTTTTTGCTGTAGTGCTTCTCTTATATATTTTAGAGCACGGTGGTGGATTTGTTTTATATAAACTATTATTCTCTCATGCTTCACTTATGTTATTTTGATAGTCTTAAATAGCATGGTAATTTACTTAAATTTGGAAATTAATCCTAATATTCTAGGCATTCAAGATTAGTAAAAAAATTCTTATGAGTATGCTGAATACTAAGAGAAGTTTGATACTTGATAATCTTTTTGAGATATGGAGATGGTGATATTAGAGTCTTTCTAGTTGAGTAGTTGCGAATTTGAGAAATACTTGTGTTGAAGTTTGTGATTCCCGTAGCATGCACATATGGTGAACCGTTATGTGATGAAGTTGGATCATGATTTATTTATTGAGTGTCTTCCTTATGAGTGGCGGTCGGGGACGAGCGATGGTCTTTTCCTACCAATCTATCCCCCTAGGAGCATGCGCGTAATACTTTGTTTCGATAACTAATAGATTTTTGCAATAAGTATGTGAGTTCTTTATGACTAATGTTGAGTCCATGGATTATACGCACTCTCACCCTTCCACCATTGCTAGCCTCTCTAATACCGCGCACCTTTCGCCGGTATCATACACCCACCATATACCTTCCTCAAAACAGCCACCATATCTACCTATCATGGCATTTCCATAGCTATTCCGAGATATATTGCCATGCAACTTTCCACCGTTCCATTTACTATGACACGTTCCATCATTGTCATATTGCTTTGCATGATCGTGTAGTTGACATTGTATTCGTGGCAAAGCCACCGTTCATAATTCTTTCATACATGTCACTCATGCATCATTTCACATCCTGGTACACCACTGGAGGCATTCACATAGAGTCATATTTTGTTCTAAGTATTGAGTTGTAATTGTTGAGTTGTAAGTAAATAAAAGTGTGATGATCATCATTTTTAGAGCATTGTCCCAAGTGAGGAAAGGATGATGGAGACTATGATTCACCCACAAGTCAGGATGAGACTCTTGAGTAAATAAAAAAAGGAGGCCATAAAAAAAGAGAACAGACCCAAATAAAAAACAGAGAGAAAAAGAGAGAAGGGACAATGCTACTATCCTTTTACCACACTTGTACTTCAAAGTAGCACCATGATCTTCATGATAGAGAGTCTCATATGATATCACTTTCACATACTAGTGGGAATTTTTCATTATAGAACTTGGCTTGTATATTCCAATGATGGGCTTCCTCAAAATGCCCTAGGTCTTTGTGAGCAAGCGAGTTGGATGCACACCCACTTAGTTCCTTTTGTTGAGCTTTCATATATTTATAGCTCTAGTGCATTCGTTGAATGGCAATCCCTACTCACCATATTGATATCAATTAATGGGCATCTCCATAGCTTGTTGATACACCTAGTTGATGTGAGACTATCTTCTCCCTTTTTGACTTCTCCACAACCACCATTCTATTCCACATATAATGCTGTGTCCATGGCTCACGCTCATGTATTGCGTGAAGATTGAAAACGTTTGAGAACACCAAAAGTATAAACAATTGCATGGCTTGTCATCGGGGTTGTGCATGATTTAAATACTTTGTGTGGTGAAGATAGAGCATAGCCAGACTATATGATTTTGTAGGGATAACTTTCTTTGGCCATGTTATTTTGAGAAGACATAATTGCTTAGTTAGTTAGTATGCTTGAAGTATTATTATTTCTATGTCAATATTAATCTTTTGTCTTGAATCTTTCAGAGCTGAATATTCATACCACAATTAAGAGAATTACATTGAAATTATGCCAAGTAGCATTCCACATCAAAAATTCTGTTTTTATCATTTACCTACTCGAGGACGAGCAGGAATTAAGCTCGGGGATGCTTGATACGTCTCCAACGTATCTATAATTTTTGATTGTTCCATGCTATATTATATTCTGTTTTGGACATTATTGGGCTTTATTATACACTTTTATATTATTTTTGGGACTAACCTATTAACCGTAGGCCCAGCCCAGAATTGCTGTTTTTTGCCTATTTCAGAGCTTCGCAAAAAAAGAATATCAAACAGAGTCCAAACGGAATGAAACCTTTGGGAACGTGATTTTTTTAAACGAACGTGATCCAAAGGACTTGGACCCTACGTCAAGAAAGCAACCAGGAAGGCACGAGGTAGGGGGCGCACCTACCCCCCCAGGCGTGCCCTCCACCCTCGTGGGGCCCACATTGCTCCACCGGCTTACTTCTTCCTCTTATATATACCTACGTAACCCCAAACTACCAGATATGGAGCCGAAACCCTAATTCCACAACCACAACCTTCTGTACATGTGAGATCCCATCTTGGGGCCTTTTCCGGAGCTCTGCCAGAGGGTGCATTGATCACGGAGGGCTTATACATCAACACCATAGCCTCTCCGATGATGTGTGAGTAGTTTACCTCATACCTTCTGGTCCATATTTATTAGCTAGATGGCTTGTTCTCTCTTTTTGGATCTTAATACAATGTTCTCCCCCTCTCTTGTGGAGATCTATTCGATGTAATCTTCTTTTGCGGTGTGTTTGTTGAGAATGATGAATTGTGGGTTTATGATCAAGTTTATATCTGAACAATATTTGAATCTTCTCTGAATTCTTTTATGTATGATTGGTTATCTTTCCAAGTCTCTTCGAATTATCAGTTTGCTTTGGCCTACTAGATTGATCATTCTTGCAATGGGAGAAGTGCTTAACTTTGGGTTCAATCTTGCGGTGTCCTTTCCCAGTGACAGTAGGGGCGGCAAGGCACGTATTGTATTGTTTCCATCGAGGATAACAAGATGGGGTCTATATCATATTGCATGAGTTTATCCCTCTACATCATGTCATCTTGCTTAAAGCGTTACTCTGTTCTTTTAAACTTAATACTCTAGATGCATCCTGGATAGCGGTCGATGTGTGGAGTAATAGTAGTAGATGCAGGCAGGAGTCGGTCTACTTGTCTCGGACGTGATGCCTATATACATGATCATACCTAGATATTCCCGTAACTATGCTCAATTCTGTCAATTGCTCAACAATAATTTGTTTACCCACCGTAATACTTATGCTCTCGAGAGAAGCCACTAGTGAAACCTATGGCCCCCGGGTCTATTTTCTATCATATTAATCTTTCGTCAACAAGCTATTTCTTGCACCGTTTTTATTTTGCTTTATTTACTTTGCATCTTTATCATAAAAATACCAAAAATATTATCTTATCATATCTATCAGATCTCAGTTTTGTAAGTGACCATGAAGGGATTGACAACCCCTTTATTGTGTTGGTTGCGATGATTTTATTTGTTTGTGTAGGTGCGAGGGACTCGTGCGTGGCCTCCTACTGGACTGATACTTTGGTTCTCAAAAAGTGAGGGAAATACTTACGCTACTTCACTGCATCACCCTTTCCTCTTCAAGGGAAAACGAACGCAGTTCTTAAGAGGTCGCACAACAACAGGAGCAACTCATAGCAATTCATCATATAGCATCAGCAGGAGCAGCTCATTGCAATTCATCATACAGCAGCAGCAGGAGCAGCTTATAGCAACTCATCATATAGCAGCAGCAGCTCATAGAAATTCATCATATAGCAGCAGCAGCTCATAGAAATTCATCATATATCAGCAGCAGCTCATAGCAATTCATCATATAGCAGCAGCAGCTCATAGCAATTCATCATATAGGAGCAGCAGGAGCAGCTCATAGCAATGCATCATATAGCAGCAGTAGAAGCAGCTCATAGCAATTCATTGTATAGTGGATTAGAATGAAAATTTGGAAAAAAATCAGAGGAGATCCTCACCTTGTTGGATGAGCTCATCCTTCAACAGCACCTCAAGGCCACGGCCTGGGAGGTGGGGAGGGTTAATAAGATGCCTTCTGCCGTAGTGTGGCATCATCCGTAGTTGTGCAGCGCCTGCCGGAGTAGTGCGTTGGACGAACCACAGTGGGGCAGCTACTGGAGACCATGAGAATGAGGGGCGGCAACAGAGGGAGGAGCAGCTGGGGAGATTTGCCCCTACCCACCGGCCATGTAGCCTAGCTGGACAGAGCATCGTCGAGGACCAGGCTAGATGGGACCAGTGGCAACGGCTTGCTGGAGGAACCCTCAATGTTTCAAGTCTATTAACCAACTATTATTGAATGAGGCTCACAATCTAGTATATACTAGGCTAATGATTTCATAGTTTTGCTTGCTGTAGTATGTTTGTATGAAATCCTCTGTTGTTCATTATGCTCCCTAAGACTTTAATTGAACTACAGAATGGCCAACTGCTTGCTTACTTCTACACAACGTGTTGTCTAAATTTGTAATTTGTCTGTATTTTGGATTGGGCCCCAACATCATGCTCCTCTAGTGAGCTAAGAGAGATTTCTGTATGCAGGCTGCACAGACTACCTTTTTTATAATTTTTAAAATATCACCTCCTTATGCTTCATGACGTGTAACATTATTGTTAGTCTTGTTTTTCCATGTACAAAATAGTCTATCTTGCTCGCTTCATTGTTGTAACTATATTTTTGCCCTAGTCATGTGTACTTACAAAAACATTTCAGGATGAAGTGACATCAACACAAACATCCGCGAGCAGTGTCGCATGGTCATTACCGAATGATTATGGATTGGAAATGGAATGTGCTGATGTTCTCAAGCATCAACTAGAGGTGGCAAGACAACGCGTACATGATTCTGAATGTACAATCAACAATTTGAGACTGGACATGCAGGTATTAGATGTAGGAGTCCAAAAGATTAAACAAGACACTGAGGTAACAATGAAGGAATTGGAGATTTTGCAGACTAAAATTTGTGCTATCTAAATCCGGCCAATCCTATTTTCTGAAGAGATTATAGTTCAAATGGTAAGTTATGTTGATGCACGTCCATAGTGTATGAGTTGTATTTGCCCAGTGTATGTAATTTGTTGTTTGTGCATGCTTTATTATCACTGGTGCCGAACCATAATGCCTGGTGGGTATAATCAGATGTAATTTCTTTATTGTATAGTGTAGGATTATTCTACGTTTCTATGCCTTAGTCTCTTTATTGTATAGTGTATGTTTTTAGAGGTGATAGTATAGAGTTGGATAATTCTTTGAATATGCTATATCGTTCAACCAGGGGCCAACTCGCCCAAACGTTGTAGTGACCATGGCTCTCCACAGGCCGTATGTTCCATGGGCCATCTACGGGACGGACGATCCCTGGGCTTCTGTGGCTGTCGGATTCATGGGCCTTCTATGGGCTGTCGGATCCGTGGGCCTTCTATCGGCTGTCGGATCCATGGGCCTTCCATGGGCTGTCGGATCAATGGGCCTTCTGTGGGTCGTCGGGTCAATGGGCCTTCTACGGGCCATCTCATCTATGGGCCTTGTATGGGCCGTATAAGGGGCTGTAAATGGGCTAGAGTGGAAACCGTACGTTTTATGGGCTAACCATAACAGGCCGTTAATCGGCTGTATTTGATGATGCTATGAAAATGGCCCAACAGATTAACAGGCCACAAACGGGCCAACTCTATCCACGGGCTGAATTTGGCCCACAAGCAGAAAAGGCCTATAGCAGGCCGTAAGTAAACGAATGCTGGAAATGAGCCCAAGAATAAATGGGCCCTGAGAAGGCTGAAAGATAACATGGGTTGGAAATGGCCCAACGTTATAATGGGTCGTTAATTGGTATAAAGTGATACACTGTGCATTACGGGCCAGTTTTACCACGGGCCGTTAATGGGTCGAGGGTTACTAAGGGCCTCATATGGGCCGAAAGATGTCATGGGCCATACATGGGCCAAAAGTTAAAATTGGCTGGAATTATATTGGATGGCCCAGATGACACTATTGGGCCTAATTCGGATAGGCCGTAAACAGGCCCTGGGTTAGCGGGCTGTAAATGGGCTATATGCGAACAAGCCGCTAACAGGCTTGTCGTGGGCCGGCCCGCCACCTTTTGACCAAGTCAAATGGGCCGGCCTTTTCACAGGAATGGGCCTCTGTTGGGCCGTGCCACGTGTCGACGTATCATAGGAGCTTTGGGTCCAATGAGTGGATGACATCTATCCCAACGGTGAGCCGACACGTGTTCCCTCCAGCCAATGATGATTTTACACGTGGAAAATCCCCATCGGTCAAGGCTCTTAACGGGTTATCCCATCCAAAACTGGACCCGATAGCTTAACGGCGTTCCATTATGGTGGATGCCATGTGTCGGTCACCCTTGACGAAAGCACTTGTGTGACGCGCGATTTATCGTCATGGAAGTGGACACTTCCGTGATGATAATTTTGGTAATGTCATGGAACACTTCTACGACAGCACAGGTATGACTATCTTGATTCTGTCATAAATTTTTCATGGATGTACATGCATGACAGAAAACGTGACCTACTGTGACAAACATGTATCATCATAGAAGTGTATTTTTTTGTAGTGTATCTGACCGGCTTGACGGATTTCCTCGCGCGCTGCACGGGATTCGGACCGTGCCTCCGAAGCATCTCGAAGGGCCTTGGCGAGTTCGGTCACCTTCGCGTTGTTTTACGTCTCTAGGGACTCGCACTTGGCGGCAGTCTCCTTGAGCTTTTGCTCCATCTCAGTCACACATTCCTCCAAGCGGCGCCGAGCGGCCTATTCAGTCGTTAAGTCCACAGCCGCCTTGTCAGCAACCGCCTGGCTTACCCTTGCCTGCTCCTTGGCTTGAGCAAGCTCACCCCTAAGGGTCTCCACCGCGGTGGCACCATCTGTACAACCATGCACAGTAAAGCTCTTCAACTTCCACAAAAGCACGGAAATAAACAGGTATACAACAAGATGTATCTTATACCTTGCGCTTGATCAAGCCGCGTGTTCACAAGGACTATATACTCATCGGCTCACTCCAACTTCTGTTTAAGTTGTGGAATCTCCGCTGACTGGGTAGTCGCTGCTAACAGAGAGGCATGTTTTAAAATTCAAATAAAATAGCATGTTACCACCTGACAATTGATCCTGTTATCACTTTTCTTTCAAAAAGCTGAACAGAGTCTCGGGGGCTACTATCTATATACAGGCATATTTCTCATAAATAAAAAGATCAAAAATCATTACATTGCGTACCTCAAAGCCTGCTAGCAGGATGGTGAAGACTTCGTTCAACCCGCACCCATCAGGATGCGGTGCTCGTCTAGGACGGATGCACTTCGAAGAGCGTCCATCGTGGTATTTGACACCTCCGGATTGGCAGAGGTCGCCGCCCCCCTTTTCTCCCGCAGGGGGTCGTTCACTAGACTTTGGGGCCGTATTGGTCGCCGGAGCACTCTGCGGCTGGGGGATGGACTGTCCGGGGCCCTCATCGCAGGTCTCCATGAGGACCATCCTCCCCGGCCCTCGGGCAGCCGAGGTATTACTCTCTGGTGTCGTTAGATTGCCCCCTGCGTCTCTTCAAGGCTTGGGGAGGGCCTATGAGATGACACCTCCGCATCATCCGCCTTAGGCGGCGGGGAGGCTAATGGAGGTGACCCGCTCTCCATCATCTTCGATGGCAGATCCCCCGATGACGAAGATAGTTGGGGAAGATCGCGCGCCGGGCTAAAAGATAGAACTTAGAGTTATCATCATAGTTTATTGATTGAGTAAGTGCGAAAAATCCTGGACCACTTACGAGTCGGCTTGGGGCTTCGTCCGGTGCTAGTGCTTTGGGACAACCTCAGCGTCTGACTCGGAGTCATCGGGGAGGGTAATTTTGTCCCTCTTGGATGCTTCGGCTTCCAGGTCTTCGGAGGCTGCCGTATTTTTGCCCTTGCGGGGAGGATCTTCTTCTTCCTCCTCTGCCTCGTCATCGTCATCACCTTCTTGAGAGGATTGGGCATCAGCATCTCCGGACATTGCATCCGAAGTTCTCTCCTCCCTTTTCTTCTTCTTGTACTTATTTTTCGGCGCCTAGTATGGCGCCGGGACCAGCATCCTCATCTGAACAGGGTTGGCTGGGTCTTCGGGGAGCGGAGCCGGACACCAGATCTGCTCCGCCTTCTTAATCCAGACCTGTTTGGGGATGGATTACTTATCACCTCTCACTCGGGTTGCTGAAGCCTGTTGATGTTTGGAGTGTTTAGAATTTATCTCCGAGGACAGATGGTTGCAATCAAGGCCGGTGTCCTCTGAGGACCTTAGCCACGGTTTCTGCTTCTTAAAAAGCAGCTTCCAGATCCCCTTATGCGTTGTGCCGTAGAACCGTTGTAGGGTCCGCGGCCCTTCCGGGTTGCACTCACACATCTTGAGGGGCCGCCTCTGGCATGGAAGTGCTCGGAGGATCAACATCACTTGAATTATGTTGGCAAGGGTAACGTCCTTCGTTATCATGCTCTTAATGCGTTTCTGCAGCCGCAGCACCTCAGGGACCAACCCCCAGTCTGGACCCCTGTCGGTCCAGGATGTAAGCCTCAGTGGGGGTCCGGATCTGAAGGCTGGCGCAGCTGCCCACTTGGAGCCGCAAGGTTCTATGATATAGAACCATTCCTGTTGCCATATTTTTACGGTGTCCACAAAGACTCCGTTTGGCCAATTGACTTTGGGGAGCTTCCTCACCATGGCGCCACCACAGTCCGCGTGTTGCCCATTGACCACCTTCTATTTAATATTAAAGATCTTGAGCCATAAGCCAAAGTGTGGAGGGACACGGAGGAAGGCTTCACACACAACGATAAACGCCGAGAGGTGAAGGAACGAATTTGGGGCCAGATCATGAAAATCCAGCCTGTAGTAGAACATGAGACCCCTTACAAAGGGGTGGAGGGCGAATCCGAGTCCATGGAGGAAGTGGGGGATAAACACCTCTCCCCAGGCCTCGGAGTAGGGATGACCTGCTCCAGATCAGGAAGCCTGTGCTTGATTTCCGTGGTCAAATACCGCGCTTCATGCAGCTCCTTGATGTTCTCCTCCATGATGGAGGAGGGCACCCACTTGCCTTGAGAGCCGGCCATGGTCGGAGGAGTTGTCGGGAAGGGAAGAGCTTGGAGTTTGGGCGCTAGAGCTCTGGGACAAAGAAGCAAAGAGAATGAGGCATGGGGTGGAACAAATGGGTTCTATCCCCTTATATGGACTGCGAATATCAAGCGTCGCCTCCCTCGAGCCTTAAAACTCGGCTGTTCCCAAGGGGTCACGCGAATCACACGGTTAGTGTCGTGGATTTGTCACGGCAGATGTCCTAGTGACAGGACTTAGTCGTGGAGCCATCGCCATGGGTTTATTTGAAGGGATTAAAGCGGACACAAAGACACGAGGGTTTTATACTAGTTCGGCCCCTTCGATGAAGGTAAAAGCCTACGTCTAGTTATGATGGAATTGATATGATCTCGATGGCTAGGGAGAAGACAAGCTTCGCCTAGGCTCGAGTTGTGGTTTTTTCCTGAACCGCCGCCGGGTCGCCCCCTTATATACACGGGTGACGCCCGTCGGTCCATAGAGTCCCAACCGGTTCATACTCGTATCCCGGTTGGTATCTTTCTATTCCTACTTACAATACAAGTTACACATCAGGTCGGTTTACGGCTACAGATTCTAAACCGACTATAGGCCTTGGGCCTTCATCTGCTTATACCACTAATGAAATTAACCCGGCCCAAGTAGGCCGGTTTATGCCTAGTGGTAATATCCCCAACATTAGGCCCCAGATTGATTTGAACTGGTTCATGTCAATCCTTCACAAAATCTTGTGTCTTGGACATCTTCTGGAAATTGGTAAATCGCCATGTTGTCATCATTTCTGGTTGTTGTAAACCGGCATGACGTCATCATGAGTTTTGTCATTTATAATGCCCTCTTTTAACGACAGCTCCTGGATCCGCGCGCTTGACCTAACTCTGTTGCCTTATAAATAAGACCGAATGGTCATCTCCTTTCTTTTCCCCTCATCTCTTCTTCTTCTTCATCTTCCTCGCATCGCCAGCCTTGGAGCTCCGCCGCCACCATCGACCTCTGCTTCGTCTTGGGCCGCTGCATCAACCTGAGCGCACCAGAGCACTGCGGTGTTGTTCCACATCTTCTCCGTTCCCAGTAAGTTTTCTCCTCTTCTTGACCTAGATCTGTTCTTAGGGTTCCATGTTCGTGCTGTGTTCGTCACTTGCTCATACTTGTATTCCGATTTTTGGATGAATCTGTAAACTCCCGCTGTGTTTAGTAGTAATATTTAGGCATCCACCTGTTATTTCTTATCTAAGCCCATAGATCTCACGCACATACCCGCTCAATGGTTCACTTCCGTTCTGCCTCACTCTTCGGAATATTTTCTGTTTTTTGTGAGCTCGATGTAGATCCGTGGCTGAAATAAGATCTTTGTGAAACCTGTTTCTGTATACCTAGTTGTCCATAGCTTCAATTTCTTCCGACTGCTTGGGTCAGGCGGTTTAACTTATCATAGAAAAAAAAGTTACTAAAACGGTGTATACCATTAGTCCCCTGGTTGAACCGCCAGAATCCACATGATGCCGCATTGTGGAAGACCGGTTCATCGTAGTTTAGATCAACACCTTGTTTTACCCATCACGTTCTTGAACCGGATCATCTATTTCTTGTAGATCTCACCATGGCCAAACAAGTGTATGAGTGCAATTGGGTTCCTTCTCACATCACGGAATCACAGTTGGACGATCTAGTCTTGATTGGCGCTTTAGACAGTAAAGATACGATCCACTAGAGGGTTCCTGGAAATGAATGTCCACCTACCCCCCAGGAAGGAGAAGTTGTGGTCTTCGCAGATCACTTGGCCCGGGGCTTCAAACCGCCCGGCTCTAAATTTTACCGGGATGTATTAGCCAATTTTCAGCTCCGTCCACAGGATATTAGCCCCAACTCTGTTACCAATCTATGCCACTTTCAAGTGCTTTCTGAGGTATACTTTCAAGAGGAGCCTTCAGTCGAATTGTTTAGAGATCTCTTTCATTTTAACCGTCGCACTGAATTCACCGATGGCCCCAACACTGAATTGGGCGGTATGGCCATTCAGAAGAGGAAGGAAATCACTTATCCCCACGTCAAACTCCATACTCACCCCAAGGAGTGGAATGCAACTTGGTTTTATTGCAAGGATACCTCCCCTGACAATGAAAATCCCTTGCCTGGTTTCCGTCCGGAACGGCTCAGCAACACGCACCCTTTTCCACAAAGACTAAGCGCCAAGGAAAGAATTAAATACGCTCCGCAACTGTCCAAGCTCCGAGCTTTTATGGCCAACGGCTTAACGGGAATAGATCTTGCACGTTGTTGGATATCATGGAGCATCCTGCCTCTGAGCCAGCGCTCCAATTTGATGTGCAAGTATACTGATAGTGTCGATGACCCACTCCGACACACTAAAATCCAACTCCCTGATGACGAAGTCACAGAATCTGTGAAAAAGAAGCTAAATGAACCGGAGCACCTCTGTGCTCAAACCGGTCTGCCTCCTTACTGCACCACCAACAAACCGCCAGCGGTAATATTTTAATTGCTCTATTGTTGAACCGGTTACTGCTTTATATGTTTAACATTTAATTACTGCTGATCCAGGGCGATAATCCGTTTTGGAGCAAGAAACTTCCTCAAGACAAAACGGAGAAGGCCGGACGGCCAACCCGGCCCAAGACCAAGGTTATCAAGAAACCAGCTCATAAGAGAAAAACCACCGCTTCATCTGACCCAGCCATTGATGATGATGTGGGTAATCCAAATCTTGAGGTAGAACTCGATTCACTTGGCTTGCTTTTTACACGCCTTATTGATGATGATGCTTGTCAGGATGACGCTGAAGCCAGCAATGCGGGTTTCGTTGAGGTAACCATTCTCTCTTCCGATTCAGAAATCTTGCCTTTGCCAAAATTTCGCCGGGCAAACCGGAAAGTTAAATTTTCTCATCCTCTTGCTTATTTGGATTCCCAATTTCTTATGAAGACCCAGCAACACGAAGCTCGCCGCACAACCCGACACAGTGGCCAGGTAGTTACCTCTGCCGGTTTACCAAACAGTCCGGTTCGAAAACGCCGCTCCGAGGTCTCCGACCTTTCTATTGATTTAAATCGTAAAGCGGGTTTCTTCTGTCAACCTCTTAATCCATCCGACTCCGATTATCAGGTCACTTCTCATTCATCGTCTGGTGAATCGTCAGCCACTCAGCTGCCACCTTTGAAAACAGTTGCTGGGTAAGTTAAACTGAACATATGCTTCCAGTATACTGCATAATGGCTTATGCTTTTTCTTGACTTTTTGTTTTTCTTTCAGGGCTAAACCGAAACCAAGCAAGAAGGCCCGCCTGGATAAAGCGGCTGAAGAAGATGTGGCCCCAGAACATGACCAAGCGCCGGATCGTGAAATGTTTACTTCTGAAGATATCCCCAATGATCCTCTTTGCAAGACGTCGTTATTCCCGAAGAAGGGCTTGTTAATACTCCAGCCTCTGCCGATCCGCCTGCCAGCTCCATCCAGATTGAGAAATCCCACACTCCTGCTGACCAAACGGCCGCACCAACACAAACTGGCGAGTCCAAAGATGATGATGTTGTGATTACCGGTGTGGGCCGCTCTGAACCCGGGAATCCTGTCACCCTTACCAAGCATACCATCAAAGAGGATTTTTCCGCTTTGAACAAAGAAAAATGGGATGTTGAACTAGAGACATATGCTGCCCTGAGTGCCCGAGACCTTCACTCCGGCTATTTAAACCGGCTTCGCCCCAAGGGCCGGTTTGTAACGTTGGTCAAACTGGGACTTGATCCTGAACATTCTTGAAACTGATCGGTATAGCCCGCAAGAACCGGTCTAACTTAGCATAAGTAAACCGGGGCTCCAATAGAGAACTGTCCTTAGAACATAACTTGATCAAATAACCATTAGCCCCCAAGTGCCAAGTTGAATACTTGTATTGAGCTTGGGACTTTGTGATTGAGTAATATATAAAAATTGAAGGTGCATTAGCCCCCAAGTATCAGGCATATAACTTTGTTATGTGGTTGATACTTCAACTCCTTGGATCGCCTGTGCAAAGCTTAAACACTGTCTGTGTGCAGGCTAAGGTGAAAATCAAGGAGGACCGAGTTGCCGATTTGCAGGAGGCCTTGAAAACCCAGCAGGCTGAAACAGATAAGGCAAAGCAAGAATTAACTAGCGCTTTGAGCACTGCTGAACGACTGAAAGAAGGCTTCAAGAAAGAGCGGGCTGACTGGGCCACTGAGAAGGCTGGTTTAACCAAAAGAGCGGAAAACGCTGAAGCTGCCCTTAAACCGGTGGTGGATGAACTGACGGCCGTACAGCGGCAAATACACTCCATGACTGCTGCAATCTTTGGTAAGCTCCTTGTAACTTCTGTGATAATTTAAACCTGCTGTAGCGTAAATCCGGTTTGAGACCATTCCAATATTGTTGTAGGCACACGTATTGGGCACTTAGGAAATGATGTGCGGAAGAAATTGAAAGCTGCCTACACCTTGGTGGAACAATTGTATACCGGAGCCCAACGGATCATCACCACAGCTTCTCACAACAACCCGGCACCCTCATTAATCCAGGACACTCTTAGCAAGTTGTCAATGCTTCCAGCCCGGATTGAGGAGCTGAAAAAATCCGCTGCCCGAACCGGAGCCATCAATGCCTTAATCCGGGCAAAGGCATGGGTGCCAGATTTTGATCCTGCGGAAGCAACTCAAGGCTATCCCAGCCTGAAAGAAGATGGCTCTGAATTCAACGAAGAGGATTTAAGGGCAATAAACCGTGCAGTGCGCCCTCTGGCTTGCCAACTAGCTGAAGAGGCAGATTTGACGCATTATCAAGCGCAATATAACGAGCAAAACAAGCGAGTGCCTGCCCCAACTGTTGAAGCGGAGAATCTGATCCCTCCAATCCGTAAGCACACTTATGCCCCTGATATTGAACCGTCTTCCCTGATCCATGAAGAGGCTGTTTTCCAAGCTTTAATGGGAATCGACTGGACCACTGTTGATTTCCAGCCAATGGGTAGAGACGAGGAAGCTGAAGCGGCGGAGGATGAGGAGCAGGCTTGAACCAGAAACTGGTTTGGAAAGCTGTTTGTGACATCTTCCGAAAAGAACAATGATCTTATTTGGGTACCGTGCTGCCCTGTAATAGGATAGTTAATGCTTCTATCTGGAATATGCCTTCGTGCATAAGTATTGAAGCTTTCGTTTGAAGAACTCCAATTCATATTTCCTGCAATCAGAAAAATTTGAACTTCGGTGGCGGTTATACCGCCAGCCGGTTTATGATCCTGATATGTGTATCAGTAAGATAACAAATATATGATACATAAATACCTGCCATGTTTGGGTATGAAGCTAGATTAGCCAAGCCTGAAGCGGCGGTTTTATAAACGATTACCGTCGAAAGAAAGAAGGTGGGAGAAAATAGCTCCCGTATAAATCGTACTGAATCAATACGAGCCCCCTTGTTACTCCATGATGTTAACAGGAAAAAGGTAAACCGGGCATACTCCTCCGGATTAAAGGGGAATCAAACCCATCGGCTGAATCGGAAAAAAGGTGTTTGTCGACATAAAAGAAATCCGACAAAAAACAAAGGAAAAACAAACCATGAAAATAACATGGAAGCAAAGGCAATGATAAAAAACCATTTGCAAAAATATGCTATACTGAGCTGATCAGATGGTATTACCATGGTCGGACAGGATCAAGGCCCCCAATAGGAGTGACAATGATTCAAGTCAGCCAGGTCCCCAAATGATTCGTGGCATATATGCCAGATTAAGAGGCGTGGCAATGGTTCAGGTTCGACCATGCCCCCAAGTGATTTTGTGGCCTTAGGCCGACCAAGAGGCGTGACTGGTTCAGACTTGACCATGTCCCCAAATGATCTGGTGGCTGTCGCCTATCAAAGGGTGTTCGTTGGTTCGGACACGACCAAGGCCCCCAGTGATATATAAAAAACAAATGTCAAGGGGTAAACCGGAGGCCGCTTTAAACAGAACCACTCCGTGTAACCTCGCATGATGAGAAAGACAGAGACCCCGCTTTAGCTGAGGCTCCGGTTTGATATATCAAAGATAATATATACATTGTCATGATATGTACATAGATAGAGCCGATGGCTCAAGTATAGTAAGGCCGAAGATGAGCTATATTCCACGGCCTGTTGGTCTCCTCCTCTGATGTACGTGAGTCTTGATGCCCTTGAATATCAATCAGATAGTACGACCCGTTGTGCAAATTCTTGCTGACCACGAAAGGTCCCTCCCAAGGTGGGGATAACTTGTGCATATCCGTTTGATCTTGGATGAGTCAAAGCACCAAATCTCTTTCTTGAAAAGTTCTGGTTCTAACCCGGCGACTGTGATAGCGACGAAGATCTTGCTGGTAAATCGCCGAACAGGCAGCCGCTATATCACGCTCCTCGTCCAATAGGTCCAAAGCGTCTTGCCGTGCTGTCTCATTGTCTGCTTCAACATAAGCTGCCACACGAGGCGAATCGTGCCGGATGTCACTAGGGAGAACTGCCTCTGCTCCATAGACCATGAAAAATGGCGTGTATCCTGTGGACCGGTTTGGCGTAGTATTGATACTCCATAATACAGATGGTAGCTCTTCAACCCAACATCCTGGTGTTCTTTGCAATGGGACCATAAGCCGGGGTTTGATGCCTCGCAAGATTTCCTGATTAGCTCGTTCTGCCTGTCCATTGGGCTGGGGGTGTGCCACTGACGACACGTCAAGTCGGATGTGCTCACGTTCACAGAACTCCTTCATAGCGCCCTTGGATAAATTGGTACCATTGTTAGTAATGATACTATGTGGAAAACCAAACCGGAAAATCACCTTCTTGATGAACTGCACCGCTGTTGCTGCATCACACTTGCTGACAGGCTCCGCTTCAACCCACTTGGTAAATTTGTCAACTGCCACCAAAAGGTGGGTTTTCTTATCCTTGGATCTTTTAAAAGGCCCAACCATATCCAGCCCCCAAGTTGCAAACGGTCATGTTATTGGGATCATCCTCAATTCTTGAGCCGGCACATGAGCACGCCTTGAAAATTTCTGACATCCATCACACCATTTAACCAAGTCCTCCGCGTCAGCATGCGCTGTCAACCAGTAGAACCCATGACGAAACGCCTTTGCCACCAGAGACTTTGAACCAGCGTGGTGTCCACAATCCCCTTCATGGATTTCTCTTAAGATTTCACAGCCTTCCTCAGGAGAAACACAACATTGAAACGCCCCTGATACACTGCAATGATGTAATTCACCATTGACAATCGTCATAGACTTGGATCGCCGGACTATCTGCCTGGCCAGAATCTCATCCTCTGGTAACTCCCCCCGGTTCATGTACGCAAGATAAGGAACTGTCCAATCCGGAATAACATGCAGGGCTGCCACCAATTGAGCCTCCGGATCAGGGATAGCCAAATCCACCTCACCTGGGAGCTTGACTGACGGGTTGTGCAACACGTCCAAAAAGACGTTAGGCGGGACCGGTTTACGCTGAGAGCCCAACCGGCTTAAAGCATCCGCCGCTTCATTCTTCCGACGGTCCACATGATCCACTTGATAACCCTTGAAACAACCTGCAATATTATCCACTTCCCGACGATATGCAGCCATGAGCGGGTCCTTAGAATCCCAAGTGCCAGACACCTGTTGAGCCACTAGGTCCGAGTCACCAAAGCACTTAACCCGGCTTAAATTCATCTCTTTAGCCATCCGGAGACCATGGAGCAAGGCTTCGTACTCAGCTGCATTATTAGTACAAGGGAACATTAAGCGGAGAACATAACAAAACTTATCACCTCGTGGGGAAGTTAATACGACTCCAGCCCCCGAGCCTTCCAATTGCCTGGATCCGTCAAAATGAATAGTCCAATATGTGTGATCCGGCTTCTCCTCTGGTGCTTGTAACTCCGTCCAGTCATTGATGAAATCAACAAGTGCTTGAGACTTCACTGCCGTCCGAGGCACGTACTTCAGTCCGTGTGGCCCAAGCTCTATAGCCCACTTGGCAATCCGGCCAGTCGCCTCCCGGTTCTGTATAATATCACCCAAGGGAGCTGAACTGACCACTGTGATGGGGTGCCCTTGAAAATACTGCTTCAACTTCCGACTGGCCATAAAAACACCATAGACCAGCTTCTGCCAATGCGGATACCTTTGCTTGGATTCAATAAGCACCTCGCTGATATAATAAACCGGCCGCTGAACCGGATATTCCTTGCCTGCCTCTTTGCGTTCCACCACAATAGCCACGCTAACTGCCCGAGCATTGGCCGCTACGTATAATAATAGTGGCTCCTTGTCGACCGGAGCTGCAAGAACAGGCGGATTGGCTAACTGCCGCTTCAGGTCCTCAAATGCTTCATCAGCAGCCGGACTCCAAATGAAATGGTCTGTCTTCCTCAGCATTTGGTACAAAGGAATGGCCTTCTCTCCGAGGCGGCTGATAAACCGGCTTAGTGCAGCGATCCGGCCCGCCAAACGCTGAACATCGTTGATACATTTTGGTTTAGCTAGGGATGTAATAGCCGTAATCTTCTCCGGGTTAGCCTCGATTCCTCTGTTAGACACCAGGAAACCCAGTAACTTGCCTGCCGGAACACCAAAGACACACTTGGCCGGATTAAGCATCATCTTGTAAACTCGCAAGTTGTCAAAGGTCTCCTTCAAATCATCCACCAGCGTCTCCTTCTGTCTTGACTTCACTACAATATCATCCACATAGGCGTGCACATTGCGGCCGATCTGTTTATGCAGGCAATTCTGTATACACCGTTGATAGGTGGCTTGGGCACTCTTGAGCCCGAAGGGCATAGATACATAGCAGAAGGCTCCAAAGGGAGTAATAAATGTTGTTTTCTCCTGGTCCTTAACCGCCATCTTGATCTGATGATATCCAGAGTATGCATCCAAAAAACTCAAACGCTCACAACCCGCCGTGGCATCAATGATCTGGTCAATACGGGGGAGGGCAAAAGGATCTGCCGGACAGGCTTTGTTAAGATCTGTGTAATCCACACACATACGCCAAGTGCCGTTTTTCTTAAGAACCAGCACCGGATTAGCAAGCCACTCTGGATGGAACACCTCAATAATAAAACCAGCTGCTAAAAGCCTGGCCACTTCCTCTCCAATGGCTTTGCGTCTTTCTTCGTTAAACCGGCGGAGGAACTGTTTCACCGGTTTATACTTAGGATCCACATTAAGAGTGTGCTCAGCGAGTTCCCTCAGTACACCTGGCATGTCAGACGGCTTCCATGCAAAAATGTCCCGATTCTCACGGATGAACTCGATGAGCGCGCTTTCCTATTTGGGATCCAGGTTGGCACTGATAGTGAACTGCTTGGACGAATCGCCGGGCACGAAGTCAACAAGCTTGGTCTCAGCTGCCGATTTGAACTTCAGATCTGAATCATGCTCTGTAGTTGGCTTCTTTAAAGGGGTCATATCCGCCGGATCAACATTGTCCTTATAATACTTCAACTCCTCCGTGGCACAGACTGACTCTGCATAAGCCGCATCACCTTCCTCACATTCCAAAGCGACCCTACGGCTCCCATGAACCGTTATGGTCCCCTTGTAACCCGGCATCTTGAGCTGCAAGTAGATATAACAAGGCCGCGCCATGAACTTGGCGTAAGCCGGCCGGCCAAACAAGGCGTGATACGGGCTCCGGATCTTCACCACCTCAAATGTTAGTTTTTCCGATCGGGAGTCGTGCTCGTCCCCAAAGGCCACATCCAGGGCTATCTTACCAATAGGATATGCAGATTTGCCAGGCACCACACCATGGAACACCGTATTCGACGGTCTGAGATCTTTGTCTGTTAAACCCATGCGGCGGAATGTCTCATAGTACAATATGTTAATACTGCTTCCTCCATCCATGAGTACCTTGGTGAATTTATAACCCCCCACCTGAGGGTCTACCACTAATGCTAGCTGGCCCGGATTATCAACCCGGGGCGGGTGATCCTCTCTGCTCCACACGATAGGCTGCTCCGACCAGCGCAAGTAACGTGGTAAGGCCGGTTCAACAGAATTCACCGCTCGCCTGTGGAGTTTTCGGTCGCGTTTATCCAAACTAGTTGTGAAAACATGATACTGCCCATTGTTCAACTGTTTTGGCTGGCTCTGATAACCCGACTGCTGCTGCTGGCTGTTCTGATTATTCTGGTGATTGTGACCGCCCTGATTGCGACCTGAACCGGAAGCTCCATCGTGATCCGGCCCGTGGAAACCGGATCCTGAACCGCCACCTGATCCGTGATCATACCGGAAAGCATTAGAGTTTTTGAACTCCTGCATGATATAACAATCTTTCCAAAGATGGTTAGCCGGCGCCTCCTTCGTCCCGTGCTTCGGGCAAGGCTGATTCAACAAATAGTTCAAACGGCTTGCGTTAGGATTGGGAGCCCCATTACGATTTGCCGCTTTACCTCTGCGCCGCTGCCCCCTGTCCTGTGCATTAGTGTTGGCCACAAAGTCCATGCTGCCATCCGCCTTGCGCTTGCCTCCGTTTCCATGACCCGCTAGTTTGTACTGCTGCTGTTTGGAGTTGCTATTCTTCTTTCCCTTCCCTGCTTCATCATCATTAGGCTCGGGATCCTTGGTACTGTCCGAATCGGCATACTTCACTAAAGCGGCCATGAGGGTTCCCATGTCATTACAGAACCGCTTCATGCGTCCCAACTTCAATTTTAGAGGCTCAAACCGGCAGTTGCCTTCCAGAGTTAAGATCGCAGAGTCAGCATTAATCCTGTCAGACGAGTGCAAAATTTCCGAAACGCGGCGCACCCAACGGGTCGTTGATTCTCCTTCCTCCTGGACACAAGCCGCCAGGTCTACTATGGACTTGGGCTGCTTACATGTATCCTTAAAATTCTGTATAAACCGGGCCCGCAACTGGGCCCATGAGCTGATAGAATTGGGTGGTAGGCTCTTTAACCAAGTACGAGCCGTGCCCTCAAGCATCATGGTGAAGTATTTTGCACATGCGGCCTCATCCACGTCCAGCATTTCCATGGCCATCTCATAACTCTCTACCCATGCTTCAGGGGGTAAATCAGCGGTGTAATTCGGCACCTTGCGTGGACCCTTGAAATCTTTGGGCAGGCGCACATTACGTAAAGCAGGGATCAAGCAAGGCACTCCCAAAGCGGATGTGACTCCTAGTCCGGCGAAGGTGGTAGAACGAACCGGCGTAAGTTGACCCGCATTATCCTGGGCTGCTAACTCGGCCTCCCTTTGTGCTCGGGCCCGGTCCACCACATCCTGCGCATCGCGGACACCGCCTGCCGGGCTATCGCCACAGGCTGCTTCACGGCCTCGCGCATTGCTCGATACGGCGGGTTCATTCAAGCGCCTGCTATAACTCCGGCTTGGACGGGGTGTAGAGTGGATCCGATCACGGCTGTATGAATATGCTTCCTGCTGAATCAGCGCAGTCCGGAGAAGCTCCTTAACCCGGCGCGTCTCTATCGCTTGCGGAGAATCCCCTTCGACTGGGATGGCCTCTAACCGTGCAGCGGCCGCAACAAGGTTGTCCATAGGATTCGAATAATGACCCGGGGGCGTCTGGACCGGCGGAGGAACCACAATGTTTTGGTGAGGAGGTTCCATCCGGCGAGGTTGGACCGTCCCCCCTGGTCCTGGTGCCTCAATCCGGTTTGTCTCCGGGTACTGCGGCGGATTACTGGGTCCAGCTCCTGGAGTGTGAAAGGGATTTCGGGGGTCAAACCCTAACGGCAGGCGTGATCTGTGCTTCCGCTTCAAAACCTCCTGTGATGCGTTCTGGTCAAGCATGAGTTTATAGGCCTGGGCGTCCAAAGCGGCCCGCTCTGCAGCCATCCGGTCTTTTTCTACTGCCAAATCCGCTTTGGCTTGCACGATCTGCTCTCTCACCTTCGCAATTTCTGCATTATGGGCCTCCTGATCCGCCGGATTGTCCTTTGCCATAAGCGCGGCTAGTGCATCAAACAGCTCAGATAGAACTTGAACCGGCGGGCGCATAAGGCCTCCTGACCCTGCTGCTGCTGCCGCTGCTGATCCGGAGAGCATTGCTGCGGCGGTCGAAGAGTGATTCGCCGCCTGTGTGCCGGCCATGAATATTCCAACCCGGTTGACCTGGCCCGGGGGGTCCGGAATACTGTCGCCATCGGAACAGCCCCTAATCTGGTCGTCTTGCAACTGGTACAGCGATTCGGTCTCTCCGGTCGAGGACTCGTCATCGGAATAGATGACGGTCTCGCTACCGTGTTCTGATTCGTCCTCACGCTCTCCTTCGTGGACGACTCCAACGAAGACACGCTTCACGGCCGGTTTAGCCCAGGTAGATCTCGCACGCTGAGCCGTCTCGATGAGGTTGGTGCAGATGTCCAGCTCAGGCCCAGGCTCACCGATTTTGCCAATGAAAACGTGTATGCCACCAAAGGGGACCCGGTACCCGTACTCGATCGAATCGGCCTCGGGACCCCATCCCGCATCATCGATGTAGATCCTGCCCCGATGACTCTTGGTAATCCGGCCCACAACATAGCCTTTGAGTCCCTTGAGCTTGCCCTCCAAGATCGTCAAACCATCGTGCGATAGCCCCAAGTGGGCGCCAACTGTCGTGGATTTGTCACGGTAGATGTCCTAGTGAAAGGACTTAGTCGTGGAGCCATCGCCACGGGTTTATTTGAAGGGGTTAAAGCGGACACAAAGACACGAGGGTTTTATACTAGTTCGGCCCCTTCGATGAAGGTAAAAGCCTACGTCTAGTTATGATGGAATTGATATGATCTCGATGGCTAGGGAGCAGACAAGCTTCGCCTAGGCTCGAGTTGTGGTTTTTTCCTGAACCGCCACCGGGTCGGCCCCTTATATACACGGGTGACGCCCGTCGGTCCATAGAGTCCCAACCGGTTCATACTCGTATCCCGGTTGGTATCTTTCTATTCCTACTTACAATACAAGTTACACATCAGGTCGGTTTACGGCTACAGATTCTAAACCGACTATAGGCCTTGGGCCTTCATCTGCTTATACCACTAATGAAATTAACCCGGCCCAAGTAGGCCAGTTTATGCCTAGTGGTAATATCCCCAACAGTTAGGTTACGAAAACTTGTACTGATGAGAATCCCGTAATAAGGGGGACACGATCTCTGCTTCGACAAGACGTGTCGCCGAAGGTTGTGTCTCGAAGCGCGAAACGGGAGGCCGAAAAACGGTTCAAAGTGATAAAACGGCTGAATGTAATGTCTCATCCGTGAAATCATTAGAAGACGGAACTTATCTGCATTTTACCTTTACATTTGAGGATTGTGACTATTGTAAAGAGCCGGATACAGTGCTGGTGGTCAACTACTTTGAAGTGTTCGGAAGAGGAACCCTCCTTGCAATGCCGAAGACAATTTATGTGCCGGAGACATCGTCATTGAAGACTGGTTCAGGGGCTACTGAGGGAGTCCTAGATTACGGGGTCCTTGGGTGTCCGGGCTATGCAACATGGGCCAGACTAATGGGCCGTGGAGATACAAGATAGAAGACTTACCCCCGTGTCCGGATGGGACTCTCCTTTGCGTGGAAGGCAAGCTTGGTGTGCGGATATGAATATTACTTTCTCTGTAAACCGACTCTGTACAACCCTAGCCCCCTCTGATGTCTATATAAACCGAAGGGTTTAGTCCATAGAGGCAATCATAATCATATTGGCTAGACATCTAGGGTTTAGCTATTACGACCTCATGGTAGATCACCTCTTGTAACCCCTATACTCATCAAAGTAGGGTATTACCTCCATTAAGAGGGCCCGAACCTGGGTAAACATCGTGTCCCCTTTCTCCTGTTACCATTGATCCTTAGACGCACAGTTTGGGACCCCCTACCCGAGATCTGAAGATTTTGACACCGACAGGGGCATGCCCTACCCCATGGGTGCACCCTCCGTCCTTGTGGCCTCCTCGTAGCTCCTCCGACTTCATCTCCAAGTCTCCTCGTTGTCTTCCGGTCCAAGAAAAATCATCACGAAGGTTTCATTCCGTTTGGACTCTGTTTGGTATTCCTTTTCTGCGAAACTCAAAAACAACAAAAAAACAGAAACTAGCACTAGAGCCTAGGTTAATAGGATAGTCCCGAAAATAATATAAAATAACATATAATTGCATATAAAACATCCAAAACAGAAAATATAATAGCATGGAACAATCAAAATTATAGATACGTTGGAGACGTATCAAGCATCGCCAAGCTTAATTCCTGCTCGTCCTCGAGTAGGTAAATGATAAAAACAGAATTTTTGATGTGGAATGCTACCTAACATCTTTATCCATGTAATTCTCTTTATTGTGGCATGAATGTTCAGATCCATAATATTCAAAACAAAAGTTTAATATTGACATAAAAACAATAATAATTCAAGCATACTAACAAGGCAATTATGTCTTCTCAAAATAACATGGCCAAAGAAAGCTTATCCATACAAAATCATATAGTCTGGCTATGCTCCATCTTCATCACATAAAATAATTAAATCATGCACAACCCCGATGACAAGCCAAGCAATTGTTTCATACTTTTGATGTTCTCAAACCTTTTCAACTTTCACCCAATACATGAGCGTGAGCCATGGACATAGTACTATAGGTGGAATAGAATATGATGGTTGTGGAGAAGACAAAAAGAAGGAGATAGTCTCACATTAGTTAGGCGTATTAACGGGCTTTGGAGATGCCCATCAATAGATATCAATGTGAGTGAGTAGGGATTGCCATGCAATGGATGCACTAGAGCTATAAGTTTATGAAAGCTCAAAAGAAAACTAAGTGGGCGTGCATCCAACTCGCTTGCTCACGAAGACCTAGGGCAATTTGAGGAAGCTCATCATTGGAATATACAAGCCAAGTTTTATAATGAAAAATTCCCTCTTGCACATGAAAGTGACAACATAGGAGACTCTCTATCATGAAGATCATGGTGCTACTTTGAAGCACAAGTGTAGTAAAAGGATAGTAACATTGCTCCTTCTCCCTTTTCTCTTATTTTTTTATTTGGGACTTGTCTCATCCATTTTTTTCCTTTTCTTTTCGTCCGGAGTCTCATCCCAACTTGTGGGGGAATCATAGTCTCCATCATCCTTTCCTCACATGGGGCAATGCTCTAATAATGAAGATCATCACACTTTTATTTACTTACAACTCAAGACTTACAACTCGATACTTAGAACAAAATATGACTCTGTATGAATGCCTCCGGCGGTGTACCGGGATGTGCAATGAATCAAGAGTGACATGTATGAAAGAATTATGAACGGTGGCTTTGCCACAAATATGATGTCAACTACATGATCATGCAAAGGAGTATGACAATCATGAAGCGTGTCATAATAAACAGAATGGTGGAATGTTGCATGGCAATATATCTTAGAATGGCTATGGAAATGCCATAATAGGTAGGTATGGTGGCTGTTTTGAGGAAGGTATATGCACTACAGGAATCAGGAACTTTGCCATGGCTGATGGCAAAGGCACGCCTGGCGGACGGCAAAGGCCTTTGCCGTCTGCCAGCAGATGGCAACAGGTCCGGCTAAATAGGCTATGGTGAAGGGCTCTTTGCCGTCTGCTGGCGGACGGCAAAGATGAAATGGTCTTTGTCATTTGCCAGCAGATCGCAAAGGACCTGGATGGCACACGTGGCAGCTTATGGCCGTTAGGGGGTTAAAAGTGCGCTTTGCCGTCTGCTGGTAGATGATAAGGAGGCAAAGTTCTTTGTTGTCTGGCAGCAGATGGCAAAGAAACCATATAGGCCCCCCAAGTTGCATAGGTAGTTGCCACATATCAGATTTGCCGTCTGTTGGCTGATGGCAAAGCTCTTTGCCATCTGCCAGCTGATGGCAAAGTGCCTGTATAGCCCTTTTTTCTTAAATTCATTTGATTTGACAGAATTTCACACACACACACATACACACACACACACATTTCAAAAGAATTTCAACAAGCATACCAACAATAAGTTTCCAACAACATAACAAACATACAAGTTTCCAACAACATATCCATATATACATACATATCCAAAAGAAGTTTCCAACCAGTTTCCATAAACAAAAAGGAAGCACAATGAGAAGAGTACACTCCATCAAAGCTAGCTTCCTCATCTAAAGCAAATCTGCAAATTTGGAACGATGAAAGTTAGAAGAAGAACAAGAAGAAGAAGAACAAGAACAAGAACAAGAAGAAGACTAGCTAGAAGAAAAAGAATAAAAGGAAGAAGAAGAATTTCTCATCTCCTCTTCTTTATCTTCTTCTAAGTAAGCTAGGTAAAATGCTAAGTGTGTAGGTCATTTTAGAGCTAAGCTAGGTAAATAGGTCACTTTGGAGCTAACCTAGGTAAAATGGATCATATTGGAGCTAACCTAGGTAAACTTGGTCATTTGGGAGCTAACCTAGGTAAACTTATGCCATTTTTTAGTTAACTAAGCATATTATGCCATTTTTGACATATGTAAGCTAAGTATAAGTCTTTAGTGAGCTAACCCAGGTAACTAAGCATATTAGAGCTAATTTAGCATTTTAGAGCTAACTTAGGGCTAACTTAGGTCATTTCGGAGCTAACTTAGGTAAAATTGATCATTTTGGAGCTACTTAGGCTTATTATGTCATTTTCGAGCAAAACAAGCTAACTATATGGCATATATCAGGCTACCTAGATTGTTATGCCATTTCAAACCAAAGTAAGCTAATTATGCCATTTTTTACATAAGTAAGCCAAGTGTATGACATTATTGAGAAAATCTAGGTAACTAAGCATATTAGAGATAACTGATACGTCCATTTTGCATCATGCTTTTATATCGATATTTATTACATTATGAGTTGTTATTACACATTATGTCACAATACTTATGCCTATTCTCTCTTATTTTACAAGGTTTACATAAAGAGGGAGAATGCCGGCAGCTGGGATTCTGTGTTGGAAAAGGAGCAAATATTAGAGACCTATTCTGCACAGCTCCAAAAGTCCTGAAACTTCATGGAAGTCATTTTCAGAATATATAAAATATACTGAGCGCAAGAAGTTCCAGAGGGGGGCCACACCCTGGCCACGAGGGTGGGGGCGTGCCCTACCCCCTCGGCGCGACCCCTGCCTCGTGGGCCCCCTGGTGGCCCTCCAATGCCAACCTTCTGCTATATGGAGTCTTTTGATGAGAAAAAAAATCATAAGCAAGCTTTCAGGATGAGACTCCGCTGCCACGAGGCGGAACCTTGGAGGAACAATTCTAGGGCTCCGGCGGAGCTGTTCTGCCGGGGACACTTCCCTCCGGGAGGGGGAAATCATCGCCATCGTCATCACCAACGATCCTCTCATCGGGAGGGGGTAAATCTCCATCAACATCTTCACCAGCACCATCTCCTCTCAAACCCTAGTTCATCTCTTGTATCCAATTCTTGTCTCCAAGTCTGGGATTGGTACCTCTGGGTTGCTAGTAATGTTGATTACTCCTTGTTGTTGATGCTAGTTGGTTTATTTTGTGGAAGATCATATGTTCAGATCCTATATGCATATTAATACCCCTCTGATTATGAACATGAATATGCTTTGTGACTAGTTACGTTTGTTCCTAAGGACATGGGAGAAGTCTTGCTATTAGTAGTCATGTGAATTTGTTATTTGTTCGATATTTAGATGAGATGTATGTTGTCTCTCCTCTAGTGGTGTTATATGAACGTCGACTACATGACACTTCACCATTATTTGGGCCTAGAGGAAGGCATTGGGAAGTAATAAGTAGATGATGGGGTTCTAGAGTGACAGAAGCTTAAACCCTAGTTTATGCGTTGCTTCGTAAGGGGCTGATTTGGATCCACATGTTTCATGCTATGGTTAGGTTTACCTTAATACTTTTGTTGTAGTTGCGGATGCTTGCAATGGAGGTTAATCATAAGTGGGACACTTGTCCAAGTTAGGATAGTAGCCAAGCACCGGTCCACCGACATACCAAATTATCAAAGTACTGAATGCGAATCATATGATCGTGATGAAACCTAGCTTGTCGATAATTCCCATGTGTCCTCGGGAGCGTTTTTATCTATATAAGAATTTGTCCAGGCTTGTCCTTTGCTACAAAAAGGATTGGGCCACCTTGCTGCACGTTATTTACTTTTATTACTTGTTGCTTGTTACAAATTATCTTATCACAAAACTATCTGTTACCTATAATTTCAGTGCTTGTAGAGAATACCTTGCTGAAAACTGCTTATCATTTCCTTCTGCTCCTCATTGGGTTCGACACTCTTACTTATCGAAAGGACTATGATAGATCCCCTATACTTGTGGGTCATCAAGACTCTTTTCTGGCGCCGTTGCCGGGGAGTGAAGTGCCTTTGGTAGGTAGAATTGGGTAAGGAAAAATTTATATAGTGTGCTGAAATTTACTGTCACTTGTTACTATGGAAAGTAATCCTCTGAGGGGCTTGTTCAGGGTATCTTCACCCCGACCAGGAGAGCAAAGAGTTGCTCCTCAACCTACTGAACCTACTGAAAATGAAAATATCTACTTTGAAATTCCTTCGGGTATGATAGAAAAACTGCTAGCTAATCTTTTGCAGGAGATGGAACATTACATCCTGATGAGCACCTAATATATGTGGATGCAGTTTGTGGATTATTTAAGCTTGCAGGTATGCCCGATGATGTTATCAAGAAGAAGGTCTTCCCTTTATCTTTGGAGGGAGACGCATTGACATGGTATAGGCTATGTGATGATATGGGATCATGGAACTACAAACGATTGAAATTGGAATTTCATTAGAAGTTTTATCCTATGCATCTTGTTCATCGTGATCGTAATTATATATATAATTTTTGGCCTCACGAAGGAGAAAGCATCGCTCAAGCTTGGGGGAGGCTTAAGTCAATGTTATATTCATGCCCCAATCATGAGCTCTCAAGAGAAATGATTATTCAAAATTTTTATTCTCGACTTTCTGATAACAACCGCGCTATGCTCGATACTTATTGTGCTGGCTCCTTTATGACGAAGACTATATAATTCAAATGGGATTTATTGGAAAGAATTAAACGCAACACTGAAGATTGGGATCTTGACGAAGGTAAGGAGTCAGGTATGACACCTACGTTTGATTATGTTAAATCTTTTATGTATATCGATGTTTTCCATAAATTTAGCACTAAATATGGACTTGACTATGAGATAGTAGCTTCTTTCTGTGAATCTTTTTCTACTCATGTTGATCTCCCTAAGGAGAAGTGGTTTAAATATCATACCCCCATTGAAGTAAAAGTAGCTACACCTATTAAAGTTGAAGAAAAGACTGTCACTTATAATGATCCTATTATTCCTACTGCTTATGTTGAGAAACCACCTTTTCCTGTTAGGATAAAAGATCATGCTAAAGATTCAACTGTGGCTCCTAAAATCAATATTAGAACCTATACACCTCCTTAGCAAGTTAAAGTTGAACCTAATATTGCTATTGTTAAGGATCTCTTGGCTGATAATATTGATGGGCATGTTATTTATTTCTGTGATGAAACCGCTAGAATTGCTAAACCTTGTGCTAAATATAAACATACACCTGTGGTAGGCACACCTGTTATTTCTGTTAAAATAGGAGATCATTGTTATCATGGCTTGTGTGATATGGGTGCTAGTTCTAGTGCAATACCTATTGACTTATACAAAGAAATTATGCATGATATTGAAGTCTTGTGTGGGAAAACTAAATATCCTGCTGATTTTCTTGTTCTTGGTTCCGCACAAGATAGCTTTTGTCCCATTATATTTCCTAGACCCTTCTTAAACACTGTTAATGCTAGGATAGACTGCAAAAAGGATGTTATTACTATTGGTTTAGGTGATATGTCTCATGAGTTGAACTTTTCTAAATTTCGTAGACAACACCTTGAAGAAGAATTGCCTAGTAAAGATGAAATTATTGGTCTTGCTTCTATTGCCGCACCTCCTAGTGATCCTTTAGAACAATATTTGCTAGACCATGAAAATGATATGTATATGAATGAAAGAAGGGAAATAGATGAAGTGTTCTTTAAACAGGGACCTATTCTGAAACACAACTTGCCTGTTGAAATCTTAGGGGATCCTCCTCCACCCAAGGGTGATCCCGTGTTTGAGCTTAAACCATTGCCTGATACTCTTAAATATGCTTATCTTGATGAAAAGAAGATATATCATGTTATTATTAGTGCTAACCTTTTGGAGAAGGAGGAAGAAAAATTATTGAAAACTCTGAAGAAGCACCGTGCTGCTATTGGATATACTCTTGATGATCTTAAGGGCATTAGTCCCACTCTATGTCAACACAAAATAAATTTGGTAAAAGATGCCAAACCAGTTATTGATCACCAACAACGACTGAATCCTAAGATGAAAGAAGTGGTAAGAAAAGAATTACTAAAGCTCCTTGAGGAAGGTATAATTTATCCCGTTGCTGATAGTCAGTGGGTAAGTCCTGTCCATTGTGTTCCTAAGAAGGGAGGTATTACTGTCGTTCCTAATGATAAAGATGAATTGATTCTACAAAGAATTATTACTGGTTATAGGATGGTAATTGATTTCCGCAAATTACATAAGGCTGCTAAAAAAGATCATTACCCCTTACCTTTTATTGATCAAATGCTAGAAAGATTATCCAAACATACACATTTTTGCTTTCTAGATGGTTATTCTAGTTTCTCCCAAATACCCGTGTCAGCTGATGATCAATCTAAGACCACTTTTACTTGCCCTATAGGTACTTTTGCTTATAGACGTATGCCTTTTGGTTTATGTAATGCAACTGCTACCTTTCAAAGATGCATGATGGCTATATTTTCTGATTTTTGTGAAAAGATATGCGAGGTATTCATGGATGATTTCTCCGTTTATGGATCCTCTTTTGATGATTGCTTAAGCAACCTTGATCGAGTTTTGCAGAGATGTGAAGAAACTAACCTTGTCTTGAATTGGGAGAAATGACACTTTATGGTTAATGAAGGTATTGTCTTGGGGCACAAAATTTCTGAAAGAGGCATTGAAGTTGATAAAGCTAAAGTTGATGCTATTGAAAAGATGCCGTGTCCCAAGCACATCAAAGGTATAAGAAGTTTCCTTCGTCATGCCAGTTTTTATAGGAGGTTCATTAAGGACTTCTCAAAAATTTCTCGGCCTCTAACTAATTTATTACAAAAAGATATACCATTCGCCTTTGATGATGATTGTGTAGAAGCCTTTGAAATACTTAAGAAAGCATTAATCTCTGCACCTATTGTTCAGCCACCTGATTTGAATTTACTTTTTGAAATTATGTGTGATGCTAGTGATTATGCTGTAGGTGCTGTTCTAGGGCAAAGAGTTGATAAGAAATTAAATGTTATTCAATATGCTAGTAAAACTCTAGACAATGCTCAGAGAAATTATGCCACTACTGAAAAGGAATTTTTAGCAGTTGTATTTGCTTGTGATAAGTTCAGACCTTATATTGTTGATTCTAAAGTAACTATTCACACGGATCATGCTTCTATTAAATATCTTATGGAAAAGAAATATGCTAAACCTAGACTTATTAGATGGGTTCTCTTGCTACAAGAATTTGATTTGCATATTATTGATAGAAAGGGAGCCTAAGAACCCCGTTGCAGACAACTTGTCTAGGTTAGAGAATGTTCTTGATGACCCACTACCTATTGATGATAGCTTTCATGATGAAAAATAAAATGTCATAAATGCTTCTCACACTGCTCTAGGGTATGCTGATTATGCTAATTACATTGTTGCTAAGTTTATACCACCTAGTTTCACATGCTAGCAAAAGAAAAAGTTTTTCTATGATTTAAGACATTACTTTTGGGATGACCCACATCTTTATAAAGAAAGGAGTAGATGGTGTTATTAGACGTTGTGTACCTGAGCATGAACAGGAACAGATCCTACGCAAGTGTCACTCCGAAGCTTATGGAGGACACCACGCTGGAGATAGAACTGCACATAAGGTATTGCAATCCGTTTTTTATTGTCCTACTCTCTTCAAGGATGCCCGTAAGTTTGTCTTATCTTGTGATGAATGTCAAAGAATTGGTAATATTAGTAGATGTCAAGAAATGACTATGAATTATTCACTTGTTATTGAACCATTTGATGTTTGGGGCTTTGATTATATGGGGTCGTTTCCTTCCTCTAATGGATATACACATATTTTAGTTGCTATTAATTATGTTACTAAGTGGGTAGAAGCTATTCCAACTAGAAGTGCTGATCATAACACCTCTATTAAAATGCTTAAAGAATATATTTTTCCGAGGTTTGGAGTCCCTAGATATCTAATGACTGATGGTGGTTCACATTTTATTCATGGTGCTTTTCGTAAAATGCTTGCTAAATATGATGTTAATCATAGAATTGCATCTCCTTATCACCCACAGTCTAGTGGTGAAGTAGAATTGAGTAATAGAGAACTCAAATTGATTTTGCAAAAGATTGTTAATAGATCTAGAAAGAATTGGTCCAAGAAACTTGATTATGCATTATGGGCCTATAGAATTTCATATAAAAATCCTATGGGTATGTCTCCGTATAAAATGGTTTATGGAAAAGCATGTAACTTACCACTCGAACTAGAACATAAGGCTTATTCGGCTATTAAAGAGCTCAATTATGATTTCAAACTTGTCGGTGAGAAAAGGTTATTTAACATTAGCTCACTTGATGAATGGAGAACCCAAGCCTATGAGAATGCCAATTTGTTTAAAGAAAAGGTTAAAAGATGGCATGACAAATGGATACAAAAGCATTAGTTTAATGTAGGTGATTATGTATTGCTATACATCTCTCGTTTAAGATTTTTTGCAGGAAAGCTTCTCTCTAAATGGGAAGGTCCTTACGTTATCGAGGAGGTCTATCGTTCCGATGCCATAAAAATCAACAACTTCGAAGGCACAAATCCGAAGGTGGTGAATGGTCAAAGAATCAAACATTATATCTCAGGTAATCCTATAAATGTTGAAACCAATGTTATTGAAACCGTAACCCCGGAGGAATACATAAGTGTAGCGACCCGACCCGAATGGATCAAGTCTACTGTGCTCCGGTGTCATCCCTGGATCAGTAATGCTGACACCACACAGTACATCGAAGGATTTATAGCAGAGTGGCAATCACACACTTCTTACATCATTGTCTCAAAGAGAACTTATTAGAATAAATATGGCTTAAGGCCATCTAATAACTATAACAGCGGAAGACTCGGAAGATAAATGGGTCCATCAACTCCAACGGCATCACTGAGTATAGAACCACGACCTAAAAGCACCTTACTCGTCGTCTGAAAAGTCTGCAACATGAGAAGTTGCAGCCCGAAAACGGGTCAGCACATGGAATATGCTGGCAATGTAACACATAGAGAGTAATGGAATGAAACAGCTATACTATATGCATATATGGCTGGTGGAAAGCTCTATGGTTACAGTTTTGCGTAAAGCCAGCTTTTCCCTACTGCAAAGGAATAAATTTATTTAACTATCATGGTAGTTGTTAAACATCGAGAATGGTTGATAGCATTCCGATCCCAATTAAGTGAACAATTAAAACCCAACAACATTAATTAGAAGTAACATGATGAGATTCACATGATATTCAAGTACTAGATACTCAAGTTGTCCATAACCGGGGACACGGCTAATCATGATTAGTTTGTTACACTCTGGAGAGGTTTGCGCACTTTTCCGCACAAGACTCGATCACCTCCGTTTGGATTCTCGCACTACATGGTGTTTGAGAAACGGATGACCGAGACACAGTCTTTCAGAAGCGCTAGCACCTTACGATGGATAGACCGGTACACCTACTTTCCCCTACATCTGCTAGTCTACCCTATAAGAGTTCGCACGACTTAGTCAACTATGCCAGAGCCCATAATGGCTTGTGGCTGCACACAGAAGTTTACTAGCATGAAAGATCTTATGATCCCTTTGAGCCTGGGTGGCGGTCCGAAATAAAAACACGCAAGTCCCGATAGACATCAGGTGCCTCAATCCACCCAGATGTGTATTTAAGTTGCCACCTTAAGTAAACCATTAAAATTAACAAACTCACATCTATCATGGATATCACTCACCCAATCCACGTCTACTAGCATAGCATGGCATAATAAGCAAACATAGAAGTAACTCCCAAAGGTTTCATAATAATACAGGTGATAGGTACTACCTCATCTACCTCCCATCCCACAATTTAATTAGATCCTAATCATGCATTGTGAGAGGATTGATCTAATGCAATAAAACTGGGTTGTAGAAAAGGTATCATCAAAGTGTTACTTGCCTTGCTGATGATCCGCGAGACCTAGGGTTTCGAAGTAACAAGCGGCGCAATCCGGGTGATCTATCGCAGACAAACAACAAGCACACAATAAGTACTCATCTAATGCACAGGTAAAACTCGAACAAGAGAACGAACCAGAAAGTTCAACTTAAGAACTCCGGTTGCAAAGAAAGAATGAACAGAACAAAGAAACGGAAAAACAAATGGCGGAAGAAAACAACTCGGTTCTAGCAAGTTGAAACTAGGTCAAATTTTACTGCAGCAAAGGCTTGTTCAAGTTGATTAGACGGAACGGTGGTTTCGAGACGAAACTCCAGGCGCTTGAATCACCTGATTCCGATAAACGAGCGGGAAGAAAGACTAGAACGAAGATTGGATCTGAGATCGCGATCGCGGAATAAATCCGACGAAAAGAAAGAGATGAACGGTTAAACGAACGGGCATCGTTAACCGAGAAAAATCGGTGATCACATTCGTTGAGACGAACGGTCCGAAAGAAGAATGAAAACCGATCTAGGGTTTCGGAAGAAAACCGAAACAAAGCCGGAAGAAAAACCGGAAGAAAAAAGAGAAGAACCGGAACGGTTTTCTAGAAGAAAAACCGAACCGAGGAAAAGAGAGGGGGGGTGAGTATATATACTAGGAGGGGGGGTGAGTATATATACTAGGAGGGGGGGTGTGACTTGGCCAAGGGGCAAAGGGGGGGGGGCGGCCTAGAGTCCCGCTGGGACTCGGCTTCGCGTGAGGGGCTGGGGGCGGTGGCGGCTGGCTGGGCCTTGGCCCGGCTGGCCTGGCGCATGGGAGCTGCTCCTTTTTTTTAAATCGGTTTCGCGCGCAGAAAAACAAAAGAAAAACTATCTAAACGATCTCCGAAAAATCTAAAGTAAATTTTCCCCGACTCCTAAAAATGAGTCGAACAAAATGAAATTTTCTCCGGGCCTAAAATGCATTTTTTTGAAAACGCGCATTTTTCCCTATCCAAAAATAAAAACACAAAAGAACTCCGGCAAAACCAAAACTTGACTTATTCATTAAATCTTCATTTTTCCTAACTTTGGGAAAGTCATATTATTCCCTCTCTCATTTTTTTGATATTGGAAAAATATTTGAAGATGAAATAAATAAATCAAATGATCCTCTTTTCCAAAATTTGAGAGAACTCAAATATGAAAATAACGAAATCTCCAACTCTCTCCGTGGGTCCTTGAGTTGCGTGAAATTTCTAGGATAAACCAAAATGCATGAAAATATGATATGCATGATGATCTAGTGTATAACATTCCAAATTGCAAATTTGGGATGTTACAATAAGGGACAGTTTCTGGAACGTTTTAGACTCCGAAAAGGAATAGGTATGTGGTATGGTAAGTAAACCGACTCCAAAATAGTTCTAATGGCAATTTTTCTCCGTTTTGGAATATTTAGAAAAATAGAAAAATAAGAAGCAGTCCGGGAAGGACACGAGGGCTCCACGAGGGTGGAGGGCGCGCCCTACCCCCCTGGGCGCACCCCCCTACCTCGTGGGCAGCTCGTGCGCTCTCCGGACTCCGTTTTCTTGCACTATACGTATTTTGGTCGGTAAAAATTCATTATATAATCTCCCAAAGGTTTTGACCACAGTACCACGCAAAATATCCTCTGTTTTTGTTTCGAGCCGTTTCTGCTGCAGATTTAGAGCATGATGTTTTCTCAAGAGTCGGTCGGGGAGAGCCGGGTGTCTCATCCGACACTGGGACCAAGATCAAATAGTGATGCTGGCCACTTTGGGCCATCAACGGAAGAAGAGATGGAGGCCGATTTGAAAAGGATAGATGCCATGGAAGAGGGTCAAGAAGTTACTTCTCGTTTCCGATCTGGACTCACGAAGGGGGAACTACACAGGTCGGCTATCCCAAACTTGGTTATCCCTTCCAATGTTAGATTTCTTTCTTATGAAAATATGAAGAAGAGTGTCACTTGTTCTCCCGCAGCTATGCAACACCCTTGGGTGCAAGGAGCTTTGGCCGTTATAGGAAAGCTTCGAAAGGAAATAATGGACCTCAAGCAGCAAGTCAATAAACTTGAGGAGGAGAATCGTATCCTGAGGGACATCATCGCCAAGAATATCACATCACCATCCCCGAAAAAGGAATCATAACCATAAGGGTATGGGCACTCCCCTTGGCAACTGCCAAGCTTGGGGGAGTGCCCTGGTATCATATCACCATCACTTCTATCTTTCCCATTTTTCTTAATTCGATCCTTTTCGTAATATCTTGATCTACTAGCATAAAGTTTTAGTATGCTTTATGATCCTTCTATATAATCGAGTCTGTGAGCTATATATAATAAAGATTAGTGTTGAGTCAAGGGCTTGATTATTTTGCCATAATCTTGAGTGAATAAAAGAAAAGAGAAAGAATAAAAAGAAAATAAAAGAGATCATATGGGTCTTATGAAGAGTAATGAGCTCACATACAAAGAGTATGATGAATAAAAGTTGTTGAGAGTTGACAAACATAGGTTTGGTCATCGTTGCAATTAATAGGAAGTAATAAAGAAAGAGAGGTCTTCACATATAAATACACTATCTTGGACATCTTTTATGATTATGAGCACTCATTAAAATATGACATTCTAAAGAGTTGACGTTGGACAAGGAAGACAACGTAATGGGTTATGTTTTGTTACATCTGAGATAAATTATATTGTCATGGATCATCCGACATGATTGAGCTTGCCTTTGCCCCTCATGCTAGCCAAATTCTTTGCACCAAGTAGAGATACTACTTGTGCTTCCTGTCGGTGTACTAGAGTAGGGGTACCCTAGTATCCCGAACTTGTGCACGGGCAGTCGCAGCATCCCGCGGCAAGGCTTGCCGGGTGGCCGCCAAGATCCTCCGTGGTTCCTTTGAAGACCATTCAAGAACAAAGTACTCAAGCCAAGGCCTGACAAGAGGAGCTGGCCGAGAAGAAGACAAGACCCCGGCAAGAGGAGCTTGCCGGGAAGGCCGCTCAAGGCATTTCAAGAAAACTTGCCGCGACGCGCCACGCGTCCCGGCAAGGCCCGGTGAGCGACAAGCTCCCGAGCACGACAAGACGACGACCGCGGCAAGGAGCTTGCCGCGGGAAACCCCCACTTCATGCCCGCGCTCCAGCACACCCGCCGACGTGTCGCTCTGGGACCCCCCCAAGCACACGTGGCGGGAGGCCGTGCAGCTAGGGGTGCGAGGTGGCAAGCAGGCGCTGACAAGATAACCATCGTGGCAAACGGTGGCGTCCCTAGCGGTCCCTTTCGGTACTGTTTAGGCGACACAGACGGGCAATTAATGCCCTTGTCCCCTGCCGCCAGGGTTAGGTGTGATACAACTGTAGCAGGTAGCTGTGCCTACCACAGCACCTTTCCATTTTTGCCCTTTACCTCCGTTGCCACCTGTGGGTAACCCCTTGAGCATATAAAAGGAGGCCCGTGTGCAACGTAGAAAAGGGGGGAGAGCCAGTCCGAACACCCACGCTCGGTCTTGCTAGCTGCTGGTGTGTACTGTAGCACTCCGCGCTCCCGAGCTAGAAATCAATACAAATCCACAAAGCAGGAGTAGGGTTTTACGCATCCATGCGGCCCGAATCTGGGTAAATCGCTCGCGTGCTTTGCCTCGATCTGCTCTTTGCGCGACCTCCGCCCCCGCCGAACCGAAAGGGACCCGGTCCGCCGGTCCCATAGGTGCCCGTGGATCAGCACCCCGGCATCTCTGGCGCACCAGGTAGGGGGACAAGGGCATTAATTTTGAGTTATTTCCCTTGAACGACCACACTTTGTATGGAAAATCTGTGCGCGGAGGAACCAACTCATAGCTAGTCGCGCCCTTACTTTGTTTCGAGTCCACTCAACAACTTAAGTGAGCTGCTAGCGCCCTTACTTTGCTTCGAGTCCGCTCAGCAACTTAAGTGAACCGCTAGCGCCCTTACTTTGTTTCGAGTTCGCTCAGCAACTTAAGTGAGCCGCAACTAGTTGCGACAAGGTTTCTTGCCGGTAGCGGCACCGCCAGTAGGCTGCCGATGTTCCGCACTCAGCGCCCGCGGCTCGGGTGCCTGCACCGGCAAGTTCCCTAAAAGCGTAGGGCAAAAACATACAAAGGGAGGAATCAAGTAAAGGGAGTAACGTTGCAATTATCGGAAGGCCCTTACCGGGTGAAACGAGTCACTAGGCCTGGCGCTGTCCGCCTTGAGACCGAAGATGGCATTCCGGTGAGCAACTCCTGGAATATTGAGCATCTTCGTAAGTTTTACCCGTAAGGCGCGGTTGTCGGACCCTGTCCGGCAACCACCCTTTTGTACAAGTCTTGCCGCTGTTGCATGTAATCCTTTGTACAAAGCCAGGCGCAGACCCTGAGCACAAGTAAATGAAGCGCTGGCACCCCGGGGTTATAGCATGCATGCTAGGTCGAGTCTCGTCCTTGGTTAGGGTTGATAGTGCCTAACAGCGGCTAACCCCTAGCTTAGAGGTCGAGTGTCTGTCCTTTTGCTTCTCTTTCGTTCGCAGGGCTCGCATGTCCTGGCCAGACCGCTTGAGGACGAAAAGGAGAAGAAGGGCGCGCCGGCACCTGGGCCCCGGCAAGCCAGTGTTGCTGGGGGCTGCGAGTACCAAGATTCATCCACGGCAAGCCAGAGTTGACGGGGGCTGCGATATCAGATAAGTCTTTCGTCCCTCTTCATGCATCCTCTTATGGACTGGGAAATGCAAAACCGCGTTCCTTCCTGAAAACTGCCGTGCTCCCTCAACTCTAGGCCCTGGGGCTCGTTCCCGGGGCCAAGTTTGGTTGTAGTCGCGGCAGCAAAGGGATGAAACGAGGAGGCCGCACCCACCTCATTCCCGCCTCCCTCAAAGGCGTGAGAAAGGTCGAGCGACGTGGGAAGGCGGCAAGGCCTGTTGCCGGGAGATGAAATGTCTGTCCGAGGGATACCAAGGATTTGCTCCTTGGCGTGGGTTCAACCCGCGAGACAAATAACCCGGCAAGCATCCCCTTTTCATTAAAAAACATCCCACTCAGGTACAGTCCATAGAGGATGAAAAACATGAAAGAGAGGATTACAAGTTTTAGATGCAACTAAGGCCCGAAGGCTTACAAATTAAAAAGATAAGATGCCCGTAATCCCTTTCCTGTCCCTCTCTTCAGGAGGTAGGCCTAGGAGGCGAAAAGGGCAAAAGGGGCGCCTAGGCAAGCTACGGGTGCCAGAAGACACCAAGAGAACATCCCGGGGGCCGTCCGAAGGCTGGACGGTGATGGCGGCGCCGGAAGCGGGGCTCGAAGACGGGGCGGCAGGACGTCAGCACGCTGTCGAGGGCACCACACCCTCGTACTCTGACCTGACGGCCTTGTCGCCAGCCCTCATCCCCTTCCGCAGCCTCCCTATGCCAGCCGCCCAAGGAGACGACCCCGGGGAGTTCAAGGAGCCGGTGATACGGATGATGGGGTCACCGGTGCCGCACAAAGCGGCGCCCGACACCTAGTCGGACCCGCCATCCCGCCGCCCGCTACCCCCATCATCGCTGTCGCTCCCCTCCTTGTCACTCTCGCTCGAGGGGGAGCCTTCACTATCGGAGGAGCTGTCCACGCAGCACTTCGCCCGAGTGCCGAAGCACCCGAATGCCTTGACGGAGAGGAGGTCGCCCTCCATCAACTTAAAATGGAGGGTAAACCCCTCCATCAGGCTGTGGATACGGGCGAACGTCTTCCACCCTCGATCAAGATACATCACATTAGGCGCTGGGAACACAACGCGGACTCGCGTGCCGCTAATCCCACAGCCCCTCATGTGCAGTCTCAGTGTCGCGGGCGGGTCCATCTCCATCGCGCTCGCAAACGGAGCTGGAAGCCGGAGGCGACGACGAGGCGCCCGGCGCAGCCTGACGAAGAACTCGCAAGGGTAGTCCCCTATATGGACCGCCGTGGGGAGAGGAACCGCCGACGGAGGCGAAGCTGGCGAGCCGCCCCGTCCGCCTCTTCCCCGAGCGCCTCGACCTCGTCCTCGACCTCGTCCACGACCTCGCCCCCTCCCTCTTCCCCTTATGGCTGGCTCTGCCACCACGGGCACGGGAGAGGGAGGAGTGCGCTGTCTGGCGGCGACCGTCGCCGCCACCGATGAAGGGCCAGTGTTCCCTTTCTCCATGGCGAATGAGAGAAAGGGGAGCAGAAGCTAAAGAAAGGAGGAAATAAGAGAGTGCGGGCTTCTGTGCCCCCCTCCCGCTCTTTATAAAGGAGCGAGGTGGGGGCTCGGCCGCCCCGCTCAGCGAATCAAGGCGCGGGCAGAGCAGGGGGTCGAGGTCGACCCGCTGCCTCTGCTCACAACGGCCCCGTTTCCCGCTTCCACCGTCCGCGACCCCAAGCGCATGGGAGCCGCGCGGCGGGGATGCAGAGCCGAGGCGACGAATGAGGCGGCCTCGCCCCACCCCGTGATCGCGGGGAGTGGACGCCTCGAAAAACCGCGCACCGGCCCCGTCCAGTAAATGCACCACGCCCCCACGCCTACCTCCGTTTAGGAAGGAGGGTGTGAAACGCCCCTTCATCATGGCCTGACGCATGCTCGCGGGGCTTAGCCCCGCGCACGCCACCCACGTCACCCACGACGCCGCGTTTGACGCGTGCCGTTCTGGGCGTGCGCGGTGGAAGCGGAGAGATATGCGGCGTGACCTAGGCCGCGCGTGCCCGTGCACTGTTTTGGGCCTAGCCCAACAGCGCTCGACACCGTGTCTGGCCCAGGCCCGGGGGCTCCTGTCGGTGTACTAGAGTAGGGGTACCCTAGTATCCCGAACTTGTGCACGGGCAGTCGCAGCATCCCGCGGCAAGGCTTGCCGGGTGGCCGCCAAGATCCTCCGTGGTTCCTTTGAAGACCATTCAAGAACAAAGTACTCAAGCCAAGGCCCCGGCAAGAGGAGCTGGCCGGGAAGAAGACAAGACCCCGGCAAGAGGAGCTTGCCGGGAAGGACGCTCAAGGCATTTCAAGAAAACTTGCCGCGACGCGCCACGCGTCCCAGCAAGGCCCGGTGAGCGACAAGCTCCCGAGCACGACAAGACGACGACCGCGGCAAGGAGCTTGCCGCGGGAAACCCCCACTTCGTGCCCGCGCTCCAGCACACCCGCCGACGTGTCGCTCTGGGACCCCCCCCCAAGCACACGTGGCGGGAGGCCGTACAGCTAGGGGTGCGAGGTGGCAAGCAGGCGCTGACAAGATAACCATCGTGGCAAACGGTGGCGTCCCTAGCGGTCCCTTTCGGTACTGTTTAGGCGACACAGACGGGCAATTAATGCCCTTGTCCCCTGCCGCCAGGGTTAGGTATGATACAACTGTAGCAGGTAGCTGTGCCTACCACATCACCTTTCCATTTTTGCCCTTTACCTCCGTTGCCACCTGCGGGTAACCCCTTGAGCATATAAAAGGAGGCCCGTGTGCAACGTAGAAAAGGGGGGAGAGCCAGTCCGAACACTCACGCTCGGTCTTGCTAGCTGCTGGTGTGTACTGTAGCACTCCGCGCTCCCGAGCTAGAAATCAATACAAATCCACACAGCAGGAGTAGGGTTTTACGCATCCGTGTGGCCCGAACCTGGGTAAATCGCTCGCGTGCTTCGCCTCGATCTGCTCTTTGCGCGACCTCCGCCCCCGCTGAACCGAAAGGGACCCGGTCCACCGGTCCCATAGGTGCCCATGGATCAGCACCCCGACACTTCCAAACGCCCTTAAACCAGTTTTGCCATGAGAGTCCACCATACCTACCTATGGATTGGGTAAGACCCCTCAAGTAAGTTGTCATAGGTTCAAGCAATAAAAATTGCCCTCTAAATATGTATGACTTATTAGTGTTGGAGAAAATAAGCTTTATACGATCATGTGATACGGAAGAAATAAAAGCGGCAGACTGCATAATAAAGGTCCATATCACAAGTGGCAATATAAAGTGACGTTCTTTCACATTAAGATTTTGTGCATCCAACCATAAAAGCGCATGACAACCTCTGCTTCCCTCTGCGAAGGGCCTATCTTTTACTTTTATCTCCTACCTTACATAAGAGTCATGGTGATCTTCACCCTTCCTTTTTACTGTTTATCTTTTGGCAAGCACAACATGTTGGAAAGATCCTGGCATATATGGCTAATTGGATGTGAGTTTTCATGAACTATTATTTTTGACATTAACCTTGAGGTAAAATGTTGGGAGGCAAAACTATAAGCCCTATCTTTCTCTGTGTCCAATTAAAACTCCATACCCATAAGTATTGCGTGAGTGTTAGCAATTGTGAAAGACTATATGATAGTTGAGTATGTGACTTGCGGAAAAGCTCTTATATTGACTATTTCCTATGTTATGATAAATTGCAATTGCTCCAATGACTGAGATTATAGTTTGATAGTTTTCAATGAAGTTTATGATTCATAATTGAAATTGTGATTGAATTGTTACTCTAGCACAAGAGATCATATGACAAGAATTATATAAGTTGCTGTTATAAGAATGGTCATGATGCCCTCATGTCCATATTTTATTTTTATCGACACCTCTATCTCTAAACATGTGGACATATTTTTCGATTTCGGCTTTCGCTTGAGGACAAGCGAGATCTAAGCTTGGGGGAGTTGATACGTCCATTTTGCGTCATGCTTTTATATCGATATTTATTGCATTATGGGCTGTTATTACTCATTATGTCACAATACTTATGCCTATTCTCTCTTATTTTACAAGGTTTACATAAAGAGGGAGAATGCCGGCAGCTGGGATTCTGGGCTGGAAAAGGAGCAAATATTAGAGACCTATTCTGCACAGCTCCAAAAGTCCTGAAACTTCACGGAAGTCATTTTCAGAATATATAAAAAATACTGAGCGCAAGAAGTTCTAGAGGGGGCCACACCCTGGCCACGAGGGTGGGGGCGCGCCCTACCCCCTGGGCGCGCCCCCTGCCTCGTGGGCCCCTTGGTGGCCCTCCGATGCCCATCTTCTGCTATATGGAGTCTTTTGATGAGAAAAAAATCATAAGCAAGCTTTCGGGACGAGACTCCGCCGCCACAAGGCAGAACCTTGGAGGAACCAATCTAGGGCTCCGATGGACCTGTTCTGCCGGGGACACTTCCCTCCGGGAGGGGGAAATCATCGCCATCGTCATCACCAATGATCCTCTCATCGGGAGGGGGTCAATCTACATCAACATCTTCACCAGCACCATCTCCTCTCAAACCCTAGTTCATCTCTTGTATCCAATTCTTGTCTACAAGTCTGGGATTGGTACCTGTGTTGCTAGTAGTGTTGATTACTCCTTGTAGTTGATGCTAGTTGGTTTATTTGGTGGAAGATCATATGTTCAGATCCTATATGCATATTAATACCCCTCTAATTATGAACATGAATATGCTTTGTGAGTAGTTACGTTTGTTTCTGAGGACATGGGAGAAGTCTTGCTATTAGTAGTCATGTGAATTTGGTATTCGTTCGATATTTTGATGAGATGTATGTTGTCTGTCCTCTAGTGGTGTTATGTGAACATCGACTACATGACACTTCACCATTATTTGGGCCTAGAGGGAGGCATTGGGAACTAATAAGTAGATGATGGGGTTCTAGAGTGACAGAAGCTTAAACCCTAGTTTATGCGTTGCTTTGTAAGGGGCTGAGTTGGATCCACATGTTTCATGATATGGTTAGGTTTACCATAATACTTTTGTTGTAGTTGCGGATGCTTGCAATAGAGGTTAATCATAAGTGGGATGCTTGTCCAAGTAAGAAAAGCACCCAAGCATCGGTCCACCCACATACCAAATTATCAAAGTACCAAACGCGAATCATATGATCGTGATGAAACATAGCTTGACGATAATTCCCATGTGTCCTCGAGAGCGCTTTTCTCTATATAAGAATTTGTGCAGGCTTGTCCTTTTCTACAAAAAGGATTGGGCCACCTTGCTTCACTTTATTTACTTTTGTTACTTGTTGCTCGTTACAAATTATCTTATCACAAAACTATATGTTACCTATAATTTCATGCTTGCAGAGAATACCTTGCTAAAAACCGCTTATCATTTCCTTCTGCTCCTCGTTGGGTTCGACACTCTTACTTATCGAAAGGACTACGATAGATCCCCTATACTTGTGGGTCATCAATAACTTAGCATATTAGAGCTAACTTAGGTCAGTTCGGAGGGAAAAAGCTAAGTATAGATCATTTTGGAGATCTGACATACCTGACATAGTTCACTCCTCCTTCTTCTCCTTCTCCTTCATCATCCAGATGCGCTTAGAGCGGCGAGGTAGTGGGATGTACTCTTCTTCCACAATTGGCATGGTGACGTCGCCCTGCTGTGGGATCACCGGCGCCACCACCTCGCGAGGTCATTGTCAGGCACCACCATCGCGAGACATCTTCAGGCAGTACCATCGCTAGGTCATCCTCAGCCAACACCATTTCTTGTGCATCGTCAGCCACCACCATCGCGAGGTCATCGTCAGACAGAATAGGTTGCAGCTCCTCATCCCCACTCTGCTCCTCTTCTTCGCCACTCCATTCCGGATCATCCTCGCTGCTGCTTTCGCTATTGCCAGATTCGCTGCAGCTTTGGCTATAGCCAGAGTCGCTGCCACTACTCCGATTGCCTAACCAAATGCAACAAAGTTTTTTTAACAATCAGCGTGAGACAAAGCCAAATGGAGAGGAAGAAGAGGAAGAGCGTACTGGCATCGTCGTCGTCCTGGTAGCGCATGCGGCACATAGTCGTGTTGAACACCTTCACGGTGAGCATGGCTGCGCCGTCGTACCTGAAGACAAGGAAGTATCCGTACCTCAGGTCATAGGCACGGACAAACTGCTCCCAGCCACGACACAGGTACATGTGGTCGTTCCTGATCACCACCTCCACGTCCCAAAGCCTGTGAAGCCCGCTGCTGGCCTGTCGTAGCTTCACATTCTTTGGCCAATGGCCGTCCAACATCTCCATAAAAGTGTTAGGCAGCCTCTACAGTGTGGGTCAAGGAGTGATGTAGCAAACAACAAAGTTATGATAAAGATATGGGTGAAGGGGAGATCTCTCCTTTTATATACCTTCCTCTTGGAGGAATTCTCAAGCATGATCATGAATAACTTGAAACCTTCCAAGTCGTACTCCAGTGTGGCAGAGCGTAGCCTGTGGTGGCGGCCTCCCCCCATCTCTGATAAGCAGCAGAAGAGACCAATTACTACCCTTACAACATTATCATATAACATTACATCAGCAGAAGTTTTGAGCAGAAGATAATCAACTACAATTAATTAATTTGGTAGGTTAGTTGGAAATAGTTGGAACATAGCCAAGTTTTTAGACATGAAAGAAAACTGAGAAAAAAGCAATGCACTTGTGCTCAACAACATCAACAACACTTAATTAATTTTGTAGGTTAGTTGGCAATGGCAAATGGCACCCTTCAAAACTAGGGTTTTTTTAGACATGAAAGAAAAATAAAAATGTTGAAAAACAGAGCATAGTAATCTAAATAAATGTTCAAAAAATAGGGATTTTTTAGACATGAAAGAAAACTGAAAATGTTGAAAAATAGAGCATAGTAATTGGCACCCCACAAGTATTAGTGCCATTAGAGGCAAGATGCAATATATACTGTAAGTGGCAACAGGCTTGGTATGCACGTTGCTCATGTCAAATAACAGGGAGATAGCGCAATCAGGCAATCGTGTTGGAATCCATGAAAAAACATTACTAACACAAGCAGTCTAAGAGACAGGATAATGACTGGAGTGCATCGCCCTGATAAATTGTTTTCCATTTTCCTTATTAATGAAATTGGCATAGTGCCTGTGTTACCTCTCAAACTATTTACCGCATTGGGAGGAGGGAAGTGCTAAGGCAATTAGTCTCTTTGTTGTTCCTTTCCTTTGTGTTTCTTTCATAGTACTACCATTCTCTATTTTCTGCACTTGTGGTACAAGGTAATTAACTTCAGCATAGTTGTGTGTCGAACTGTTTGTTTTAGCTTTCACAACTTCACTTAATGCTAGGCTATGGTTTTTCTTTTTAAATCTTAAATTAGCTACAAGATTACATGGACATCATATGTTTCCAGCAAGCCAATTTGAATGACAACCACAATGACCCCAAATGAGCTGAAGAAACAATCGTCATTCAAAATAACAGTAACAAAAGCACGTGGATCAAATCAATTTATAACATTCCAGGTTCACAATCGATCACCCCTAGATAGGGTTGGCTTGGATTGGAAATTAATAATCATTTACTAATCGATCACCCCTTTCATTTTTCTTTCATCTCTAAAAAGCCCCTAGTTTAAATGCCGGCTAAACCTAAACAAGAAGAAAGTAAACCTAAACTAAGCGTCAATTTTTCATCTTCTTCTTCCTCCTGTCGGCTAAACCTAAACAAACAGAAACTAAACCTAAAGCTAAACCTAAACAGAGAGAGAGAGAAGGGGGAGGGAAGAGGGAGGGGTGGCACACCTTGGTGTTGGGGACGGCCCGGGTCGGGTTCGGAGGAAGAGGGGGTTGGGCGTCCCTCTCGGGGGAGGGGCCGGGCCGAGGGGTCGATGGTGACGGCGTCGGGGTCTGGGGCGGCGTCGGAGGGGCCGGAGCTCGGGGTGGCGACAGCACAATGAGGTGGCCGCGTTCGGTGATGGCGTCAGCGAGGCGAGGCGAGGAGGAGGCAATGACGGGGCGGGGCAGCGCCGGGGATGCCGGATGGCGGCGGGGCGCGTCAGGGCACGGCCCGATCCAAAACTGGATCTGGCGGTGGGGCGGGGCGCCCGGGCGGCGGGGGCGGGGGGTTGGGTGGGGGCAGGGGCGGGGGGCGCGGGTGAGTTGAGGGCTGGGAAAGAGAGGGGTGGGGCACCGACTCTTAGCGGGGTGCGGCCTTGGGGAAACGGCCGTTAAAACATCCAGTTTCTTTGCCATTCGATGGCTGACGGCAAAGAAGATTTGTCGTCTGCTAGTAGACGGCAAAGAAGCTTTGTCGTCCGCTAGTAGACGGCAAATAAAGTGGCCGTTAGGTCATCCTTACAGTCCTCCACCCACCATCTTTGCCGTCTGCTAGCAGACGGCAAAGCTTCTATGCCGTCAGCTAGCAGACGGCGAAGAGCAGGTTGACGGCAAACACCTTCTTTGTTGTCCGCTCTTTTTTTGTTGTAGCTTTATTTAAGTTGATGGTAAAGAACTTATTTGCCTTCAGCAAGCAGATGGCAAAGAGCTGGCTGACGGCAAAGATCCTGATTCCAGTAGTGATGGTGGGTGTATGGTACCGGTGAAATGTGCGCGACACTAGAGAGGCTAGCAATGGTGGAAGGGTGAGAGTGTGTATAATCCATGGACTCAACATTAGTCATAAATAACTCACATACTTATTGCAAAAATCTATTAGTCATCGAAACAAGGTACTATGCGCATGCTCCTAGGGGGATAGATTGGTAGGAAAAGACCATCGCTCGTCCCCGACCGCCACTCATAAGGAAGACAATCAATAAATAAATCATGCTCTGACTTCATCACATAACGGTTCACCATACGTGCATGTTACGGGAATCACAAACTTTAACACAAGTATTTCTACAATCCACAATTACTCACTAGCATGACTCTAATATCATCATCTTTATATCTTAAAACAATCATAAAGAATCAAACTTCTCATAGTACTGAATGCACTTTATATGAAAGTTTTTAATATATCCCTCTTGGATGCCTATCATATTAGGACTAAATTTATAACCAAAGAAAATTACCATGCTATTTAAATACTCTCAAAATAATATAAGTGAAGCATAAGAGCAAAATTGCCTAGCTCAAAAGATATAAGTGAAGCACATAGAGTATTCTAATAAATCACGATTCATGTGTGTCCCTGTCAAAAGGTGTGTATGATACGTCAATTTTGCATCATGCTTTTATATCGATATTTATTGCATTATGGGCTGTCATTACACATTATGTCACAATACTTATGCCTATTCTCTCTTTTTTACAAGGTTTACATGGAGAGGGGGAATGCCGACAGCTAGAATTATGGGCTGGAAAAGGAGCAAATATTAGAGACCTATTCTGCACATTTCCAAAAGTCCTGAAACTTCACGGGAGCACGTTTCAGAATATATAAAAATTATTGGGCGAAAGAAGTACCAAAGGGGGGCCACCCACCATCCACGAGGGTGGGGGGCGCGCCCCTTACCTTGTGGGCCCCTGGTGGCCCTCCAATGCCCACCCCCCACCCTCGGGCGCGTCCCCTGCCTCGTGGGCCCCCTGGTGGCCCTCCAATGCCCATCTTTGGCTATATGGTGTCTTTCGTCGAGGAAAATTCATAAGCAAGATCACGGGACGAAACTCCGCTGCCACGAGGCGGAACCTTGGCGGAACCAATCTAGGGCTTCGGCGCAGCTGTTCTGCTGGGGAAACTTCCCTCCGGGAGGGGAAAATCATCACCATCGTCATCACCAACGATCCTCTGATTGGGAGGGGGTCAATCTCCATCAACATCTTCACTAGCACCATCTCATCTCAAACCCTAGTTCATCTCTTGTATCCAATCTTTGTATCCAAACCTTAGATTGGTACCTGTGGGTTGCTAGTAGTGTTGATTACTCCTTGTAGTTGATGCTAGTTGGTTTACTTGGTGGAAGATCATATGTTTAGATCCATTATGCATATTAATACCCCTCTGATTATGAACATGAATATGCTTTGTGAGTAGTTACATTTGTTCCTGAGGATATGGGAGAAGTCTTGCTATAAGTAGTCATGTGAATTTGGTATTCGTTCGATATTTTGATATGATGTATGTTGGCATCCCTCTAGTGGTGTCATGTGAACATCGACTACATGACACTTCACCATTGTTTGGGCCTAGAGGGAGTAATTGGGAAGTAAAAGTAGATGATGGGTTGCTAAAGTGACAGAAGCTTAAACCCTAGTTTATACGTTGCTTCGTAAGGGGCTGATTTGGATCCGTATGTTTCATGCTATGGTTAGGTTTACCTTAATACTTCTATTGTAGTTGCGGATGCTTGAAATAGAGGTTAATCATAAGTGGGATGCTTGTCCAAGTAAGGATAGTACCCAAGCACCGGTCCACCCACATATCAAATTAACAAAGTACCAAACACAAATCATATGAACATGATGAAAACTACCTTGACGATAATTCCCATGTGTCCTCGGGAGCGCTTTCCTTCATATAAGAGTTTGTCCTAGATTGTCCTTTGCGACAAAAAGGATTGGGCCATCTTGATGCACCTTATTTACTTTTATTACTTGCTAGTCGTTACAAATTACCTTATCAGAAAACTATATGTTACCGATAATTTCAGTGCTTGTAGAGAATACCTTACTGAAAACTGCTTATCATTTCCTTCTGCTCCTCGTTGGGTTTGACACTCTTACTTATCGAAAAGTCTATGATAGATCCCCTACACTTGTGGGTCATCAAGACTCTTTCCCGGCGCCATTGCCGGGGAATGAAGCGCCTTTGGTAGGTGGAATTTGGTATGGAAAAATTTATATAGTGTGCTGAAATTTACTGTCACTTGTTACTATGGAACATAATCCTTTGAGGGGCTTGTTCGGGGTATCTTCACCCCGGCTAGAAGAGCAAAGAGTTGCTCCTGAACCTACTGAACCTACTGAAAATGTTTACTTTGAAATTCCTTCTAGTATGATAGAGGAACTGCTAGCTAATCCTCTCACAGGTGGTGGAACATTACGTCCCGATTTGCACGTAATCTATGTGGATGAAGTTTGTGGATTATTTAAGCTTGCAGGTATGCCCGAAGATGTTATCAAGAAGAAGGTCTTCCCTTTATCTTTTAAGGGAGATGCATTGACATGGTTGAGGCTATGTGATGATATTGGATCATGGAACTACCAACGATTGAAATTGTAATTCAATCAGAAGTTTTATCCTATGCATCTTGTTCATCGTGATCGTAATTATATATATAATTTTTGGCCTCACGAAGGAGAAAGCATCGCTCAAACTTGGGGGAGGCTTAAGTCAATGTTTTATTCATTCCCCAATCATGAGCTCTCAAAAGAAATGATTATTCAAAAAATTTATGCTTGGCTTTCTCTCAGTAATTGCTTCATGCTCGATACTTCTTGTAGTGGATCTTTTATGATGAAGACTATTGAATTCAAATGGGATTTATTGGAAAGAATTAAACACAACTCTGAAGATTGGGACCTCGAGAAGGTAAGGAGTCAGGTATAACACCTAAGTTTGATTGTGTTAAATCTTTTATGGATACCGATGCTTTTTGTGAATTTATCACTAAATATGGACTTGACTCTGAGATAGTAGCTTCTTTCTGTGAATCCTTTGCTACTCATGTTGATCTCCCTAAGGAGAAGTGGTTTAAATATAATCCTCCCATTGAAGTAAAAGTATTTGCACCTATTAAAGTTGAAGAAAAGACTATCACTTATAATGATGCTGTTGTTCCTACTGCTTATATTGAGAAACCACCTTTCCCTGTTAGAATAAAGGATCATGCTAAAGCTTCAACTATGGTTAACAAAAGTAATATGAAGACACCTAAACCCCCTGAGCAAATTAAATTTGAACCTAGGGTTGGTATGGTTAAATATCTCTTGGATGATAATATTGATGGGCATGTTATTTACTTCTGCAATGAATCTGCTAGAATTGCTAGACCTGATACTAAAAATAAACATAGACCTATCGTAGGCATGCCTGTTATTCCTGTTAAAATAGGAGATCATTGCTATCATGGCTTATGTGATATGGGCGCTAGTGCAAGTGCAATACCTCATTCCTTATATCAAGAAATTATGCATGACATTGCACCTGCTGAGATAGAAGAGATTGATGTTACAATTAAGCTTGCCAATAGAGATACTATTTCACTAGTTGGGATTGTTCGAGATGTTGAAGTCTTGTGTGGGAAAGTTAAATACCCTACTGACTTTCTTGTTCTCGGTTCCCCATAAGATGACTTTTGTCCCATTATATTCTATAGACCCTTCTTGAATACTGTTAATGCTAAGATAGACTGCAATAAGGATATTGTTTCTATTGGTTTAGGGGATATGTCTCATGAGTTTAATTTTGCTAAATTTCATAGACAACCCCATGATAAAGAATTGCCTAGTAAAGATGAAATCATTGGTCTCGCTTCTATTGTCATGCCTCCTACTGATCCTTTAGAACAACATTTGCTAGACCATGAAAATGATATGTTTATGAATGAAAGAAGGGAAGTAGATGAAGTATTCTTTAAATAGGGACCTATTTTGAAACACAATTTTCCTGTTGAAATCCTAGGGGATCCCCCCCCCACCCAAGGGTGATCCCATGTTTGAGCTTAAGCCTTTACCTGATACTCTTAAATATGCTCATCTTGATGAGAAAGAGATATATCCTGTTATTATTAGTGCTAACCTTTGAGAGCATGAAGAAAAGAGATTATTGAAAACTCTAAAGAAGCATCGTGCTGCTATTGGATATACTCTTGACGATCTTAAGGCCATTAGTCCCAATCTATGCCAGCACAAAATAAAGTTGGAGAAAGACGCTAAACCAGTTGTTGATCACCAACGATGGTTAAATCCTAAGATGAAAGAAGTGGTAAGAAAAGAAATACTAAAGCATCTTGAGGCAGGTATAATTTATCCCGTTGCTGATAGTCAGTGGGTAAGTCCTGTCCATTGTGTCCCTAAGAAGGGAGGTATTACCATTGTTCCTAATGATAAAGATGAATTGATCCCACAAAGAATTGTTACAGGTTATAGAATGGTAATTGATTTCCGCAAATTAAATAAAGCCACTAAAAAGGATTATACCCTTTACCTTTTATTGATAAAATGCTAGAAAGATTATCCAAGAATACACATTTTTGCTTTCTAGATGGTTATTCTCGTTTCTCTCAATACTTGTGTCAAAAGAGGATCAAGAAAAGACAACTTTTACTTGCCCTTTCGGTACCTTTGCTTATAGATGGATGCCTTTTGGTTTATGTAATGCACCTTCTATGTTTCAAATATGTATGACTGCTATATTCTCTAACTTTTGTGAAAAGATTGTTGAGGTATTCATGGATGATTTCTCTGTTTATGGGACTTCTTTTGATGATTTCTTAAGCAACCTTGATCGAGTTTTGCAGAGATGTGAAGAAACTAATATTGTCTTGAATTGGCAGAAGTGCCACTTTATGGTTAATGAAGGTATTGTCTTGGGGCATGAAATTTTTGAAAGAGGTATTGAAGTTGATAAAGCTAAGGTTGATGCTATTGAAAAGATGCCATGTCCCAAGGACATTGAAGGTATAAGAAGTTTCCTTGGTCATGCTAGTTTCTATAGGAGATTCATTAAGGACTTCTGTAAAATTTCTTGGCCTCTGACTAATCTCTTACAAAAAGATGTCCCTTTTGTCTTTGATGATGACTGTGTAGAAGCATTTGAAATACTTAAGTAAGTTTGGTTTCTGCACATATTGTTCAACCTCCCGATTGGAATTTACCATTTGAAATTATGTGTGATGCTAGTGATTATGTTGTTGGGGCTATTCTAGGACAAAGAGTTGATAAGAAATTAAATGTTATCCAATATGCTAGTAAAACTCTAGACAGTGCCCAAAGAAATTATGCTACTACTGAAAAAGAATTTTTAGCAGTTGTATTTGCTTGTGATAAGTTCAGACCTTATATTGTTGATTCTAAAGTAACTGTTCACAGTAATCATGCTGCTAAACCTAGACTTATTAGATGGTTCTCTTGCTACAAGAATTTGATTTGCATGTTATTGATAGAAAGGGAGCTGAGAAACCCATTGCAGACAACTTGTCTAGGTTAGAGAATGTTCTTGATGACCCACTACCTATTGATGATAGCTTTCCTGATGAACAACTAGCTGTCATAAATGCTTCTCGTACTTCTCCATGGTATCCTGATTATGCTAATTACATTGTTGCTAAATTTATACCACCTAGTTTCACATACCAGCAAAAGAAAAAGTTCTTCTATGATTTAAGACATTACTTCTGGGATGACCCACATCTTTATAAAGAATGAGTAGATGGTGTTATTAGACGTTGTGTACCTGAGCATGAACAGGAACAAATACTACGCAAGTGCCACTCCGAAGCTTATGGATGACACCACGCTGGAGACAGAACTGCACACAAGGTATTGCAATCTGGTTTTTATTGGACTACTCTCTTCAAGGATGCCCATAAGTTTGTTTTGTCTTGTGATGAATGTCAGAGAATTGGTAATATTAGTAGACATCAAGGAATGCCTATGAATTATTCACTTGTTATTGAACCATTTGATGTTTGGGGCTTTGATTATATGGGACCTTTTCCGTCCTCTAATGGGTATACACATATTTTAGTTGTTGTTGATTACGTTACTAAGTGGGTAGAAGCTATTCCAACTAGTAGTGCTGATCATAACACCTCTATTAAGATGCTTAAAGAAGTTATTTTTCCAAGGTTTGGAGTCCCTAGATATTTAATGACTGATGGTGGTTCACATTTTATTCATGGTGCTTTCTGTAAAATGCTTGCTAAGTATGATGTTAATCATAGAATTGCATCCCCATATCATCCACAATCTAGTGGTCAAGTGGAACTTAGCAATAGAGAGCTTAAATTAATTTTGCAAAAGACTATCAATAAATGTAGAAATAATTGGTCCAAGAAACTTGATGATTCATTATGGGCCTATAGAACTGCATATAAAAATCCTATGGGTATGTCTCCGTATAAAATGGTTTATTTTAAAGCATGTCACTTACCTCTTGAACTAGACATATTGGGCTATTAAAGAGCTCAACTATGACTTCAAACTTGCCGGTGAGAAGAGGCTTTTTGACATTAGCTCACTTGATGAATGGAGAACCTAGGCTTATGAGAATGCTAAACCATTTAAAGAAAAAGTTAAAAGATGGCATGACAAAAGGATACAAAAACGTGAGTTTAATGTAGGTGACTATGTATTGCTATACAACTCTCGTTTAAGATTTTTTGCAGGCAAACTTCTCTCTAAATGGGAAGGTGCTTACATCATCGAGGAGGTCTATCGTTCCGGTGCCATAAAAATCAACAACTTCGAAGGCACAAATCCGAGGGTGGTGAACAGTTAAAGAATCAAACATTATATCTCAGGTAATCCCGTAGATCTTGAAACCAATGTTATTGAAACTGTAACCCCGGAGGAATACATAAGGGGCACTTTCTAGAATGTTTCAGACTCCGAAAAGGAATAGGTATGTGGTACGGTAAGTAAACTGACTCCAAAATAGTTCTAATGGCAATTTTCTCCATTTTGGAATATTTAAGGAAATAGGAAAATAAGAAGCAGACCGGGAAGGACACGAGGCTTCCACGAGGGTGGAGGGCGCGCCCCCTGCCTCGTGGGCACCCCGTGTGCTCTCCGGACTCCGTTTTCTTGCACGATACTTCTTTTGGTCGGTAAAAATTCATTATATAATCTCCTGAAGGTTTTGACCACCGTATCACGCAAATATCCCCTCTTTTTGTTTCGAGCTATTTCTGCTGCACATTAGAGCAATATGTCATCCCAAGATTCAGAGGGAGAAAGCTATGTGGCTGATTACCTTGCAGATCATAAGGTCTACGGGGACTTGGAGCATTTTGGTTGGACCACGGAGGAAGAAGAAGACTATGAGCCTAAGGGAAAGGAGGAGACGAGCTCAGATGAAGATGAAGTCCCATTACCTCAACCTGGGGACATGCATGTGGATTTCAAAAAGTCAAGCCTTCCCAATAGAGCAAAGAAACCTAAGATCAAGTTTATCACTTTTCGTCTCTTGCAGGAGAACAAACAAGAACTATGCAAAAAGGTACTAAGCCTTGAGCGGGAGATCGAGGACCTAAAGGTGCATAATTCTATCCTCAAGCGCAAATTAAGAAAGAATTGCACATCATCAACAACTCCTTCCTCACCACCTCCGAGGAAGGAAACATAAACACATGGGTATGGACACTCCCCTTGGCAACTGCCAAGCTTGGGGGAGTGCCCCCGTATCGTATCACCATCACTTCTATATTTACCGTTTTTCTTAGTTCGATCCTTTTGGTAATATCTTGATCTACTAGAATAAAGTTTTAGTATGATCTAGTTTTAGTTTTGCTTTATGATCCTTCTATTTAATTGAGTCTGTGAGCTATATATAATAAAGATTAGTGTTGAGTCAAGGGCTTGATTATTTTGCTATGACCTTGAGGGAATAAAATAAAAGAAATAAAGAGATCATATGGATCTTATGGGGAGTAGTGACTTCACATATAGAGAGTATGATGAATATAAGTTGTTGAGAGTTGACAAACATAGTTTTGGTCATCATTGCAATTAATAGGAAGTAATAAAGAAAGAGAGGTTTTCACATATAAATATACTATCTTGGACATGTTTTATAATTGTGAGCACTCATTAAAGTATGATATGCTAAAGAGCTGACATTGGACAAGGAAGACAATGTAATGGGTTATGTTTTCTTACATCTGAGATAAATTATATTGTCATGGATCATCCAACATGTTGAGCTTGCCTTTCCCTCTCTTGCTAGCCAATTTCTTTGCACCAAGTAGAGATACTACTTGTGCTTCCAAATATCCCTAAACCCAGTTTTTCCATGAGAGTCCACCATATTTGCCTATGCATTGAGTAAGATCCATCAAGTAAGTTGTCATTGTTGCAAGCAATAAGAATTGCTCTCTAAATATGTATGACTTATTAGTGTGGAGAAAATAATCTTTATACGATCTTGTGATGTGGAAGAAATAAAAGCGACGGACTGCATAATAAAGGTCCATATCACAAGTGGCAATATAAAGTGACGTTCTTTTGCATTAAGATTCCGTGCATCCAACCATGAAAGCACATGGCAACCTCTGCTTCCCTCTGTGAAGGGCCTATCTTTTATTCTTGTCTTATACTTCATGCAAAGATTCATGGTGATCTTCACCTTTCCTTTTTTACATTTTATCCAGCAAGCACAATGTGTTGGAAACATCCTGATATATATGGCTAATTGGATGTGGGTTTTCATGAACTATTACTGTTGACATTACCCTTGAGGTAAAAAGTTGGGAGGCAAAACTATAAGCTCCTGTCTTTCTCTGTGTCCGATTAAAACTTCATAACCATAAATATCGCGTGAGTGTTAGCAATTTTGAAAGACTAAAAGATGGTTGAGTATGTGGACTTGCTGAGAAGCTCTTATATTGACTCTTTACTATGTTATGATAAATTGCAATTGGTTCAATGACTGAGATTATAGTTTGTTAGTTTACAATGAAGTTTCTGATTCATACTTGAGTATGTGAATGAATTGTTACTTTAGCATGGGAGATCATATGACAATATATATATATATATGTATATATATATTGTTGTTCTAAGAATGATCATGATGTCCTCATGACCATATTTTATTTTATCGACACCTCTATCTCTAAACATGTGGACATATTTTTTGATTTCGGCTTTCGCTTAAGGACAAGTGAGGTCTAAGCTTGGGGGAGTTGATACGTCCATTTTGCATCATGCTTTTATATCGATATTTATTGCATTATGAGTTGTTATTACACATTACGTCACAATACGTATGCCTATTCTTTCTTATTTTACAAGGTTTACATGAAGAGGGGGACTGCCAGCAGCTGGAATTCTGGGCTGGAAAAGGAGCAAATACTAGAGACCTATTCTGGACATCTCCAAAAGTCCTAAAACTTCACGGGAGCATGTTTTAGAATATATAAACTATTGGGCGAAAGAAGTACCAGAGGGGGGCCACCACCATCCACGAGGGTGGGGGGCTCGCCCCCTGCCTCATGGGCCCGCTGTTGGCCCTCCGATGCCCATCTTTGGCTATATGGAGTCTTTCGTCAAGGAAAAATTCAAAAGCAAGCTCACGGGACGGAACCTTGGCGGAACCAATCTAGGGCTCCGGCGGAGCTGTTCTGCCGGGGAAACTTCCCTCCGGGAGGTGGAAATCATCACCATCGTCATGACCAACGATCCTCTCATCGGGAGGGGGTCAATCTCCAGAAACACCCCTCTGATTATGAACATGAATATGCTTTGTGAGTAGTTATGTTTGTTCCTGAGGACAAGGGAGAAGTCTTGCTATAAGTAGTCATGTGAATTTGGTATTCGTTCGATATTTTGATAAGATGTATATATGTTTTCATCCCTCTAGTGGTGTCATGTGAACGTTGACTACATGACACTTCACCATTGTTTGGGCCTAGAGGGAGGCATTGGGAAGTAATAAGTAGATGATGGGTTGCTAGAGTGACATAAGCTTAAACCTAGTTTATGCATTGCTTCATAAGGGGCTGATTTGGATCCATATGTTTCATGCTATGGTTAGGTTTACCTTAATACTTCTGTTGTAGTTGCGAATGATTGCAATAGGGGTTAATCATAAGTGGGATGCTTGTCCAACTAAGGACAGTACCCAAGCACTGGTCCACCCACATATCAAATTATCAAATTATCGAACACAAATCATATGAACGTGATGAAAACTAGGTTGAAAATAATTCCCATGTGCCCTCGGGAGCGCTTTCCTTCATATAAGAGTTTGACCACACTTGTCCTTTGGTACAAAAAGGATTGGTCCATCTTGCTGCACCTTTTTTTTTACTTTTATTACTTGCTACTCGTTACACATTACCTTATCACAAAATTATCTGTTACCAATAATTTCAGTGCTTGCAGAGAATACCTTACTGAAAACTTCTTATCATTTCCTTCTGCTCCTCGTTGGGTTCGACACTCTTACTTATCGAAAAGCTACGATAGATCCCCTACACTTGTGGGTCATCAGTGTATAACAAGGACGATTGTGGCAAACTAAAAAGAAAAGATTCAAATCATACAAGACACTCCAAGCAAAATACATATCATGTGGTGAATAAAAATATAACCTTAAATAAAGTTATCGATAGACGAAGACGAAAGAGGGGATGCCTTCCGGTGAATCCCCAAGCTTAGGCTCTTGGTTGCGTTTAAATATTACCTTGGGGTGCCTTGGGAATTCCCAAGCTTAGGATCTTGCCACTCCTTATTCCATAGTCCATCAAATCCTTACCCAAAACTTGAAAACTTCACAATAGAAAACTCAACAGAAAACCTCATAAGCTTTGTTAGTATAAGAAAATAAATCACCACTTTTGGTACTGTTGTGAACTCATTCTTTATTTATATTAGTGTAATGTCTACTGTATTCCTACTTTTCCATGGTTCATACCCCCCAATACTACCCATAGAATCATCAAAATAAGTAAACAACACAAAGAAAATAGAATCTGTCAAAAACAGAACAGTCTGTGGTAATCTCTAACACTTCTGTAACCCCATAAATTCTGAAAAATTAGGTCATCCTAAGCAATTTTTTTATTAATCTTCTACAAGCAGAATCAGTATTTTATCGCACCTCTGTTAAAAACGAGAATTGTTTTCCTAAGAGCAAAAGTTTCTGTTTTTCAGCAAGATCAAATCAACTATCACCGTAAGTCATCCCTAAGGTCTTACTTGGCACAAACACTAATTAAAACACAAAACCACATCTAACTAGAGGCTAGATGAATTATTTACGGCAAAACATAACCTAAAAGGAAAAAACAAAAATAAAATTGGGTTTCTACCCAACAAGCGCTATTGTTTAACGCCCTTAGCTAGGCATAAAAACACGAATAGATATAGGTGTAATCGTAATAATGATAAGGAAAATCTCGAAAACTCATCTCATACTCCCTTCATTCAGCAACAAGTTTTCTTTGTGGTAAGCAAATGTAATCAAAAGGGCTAAATTCAATAGGATAAGAATCCCCAAGATCAAGTTCAGGAGGAATTGGTTCCTCCTTCGGCCCCTCATATTGTATGACCAACTCATCTTTATAAGAATTCTTCTGGAAAAAAGTCATGAGCTTGTGTCCAAGAGAGAAACCCAATCCATTGTTTGGTATTGCAAAATTAACATTAAGCTCAGAAATCTTATCAACTAAAACATCGATAGGGACCCTCTTTCTTAAATTTTCATTATAAGTAACATGATCTAGAGATCATAAATGCATTACGTCCCCTTGGTTAAAGAGAATTCCCTCTATGGGAGGACGACCACCATCTACTTTATAATGCGCAAAAGTTTCACTAGCTTCTTTCATAATAAATCTAAACTCATGGGCTAGAAATATAGTGGTGGCGCACTTAACAGAAGAATGCTCAAAATTAGAAAACTCTAGAAAAATCCTTTGTATGGATGGATGCATATGAACAAATTGTCTTTCAAGTTCAACCACAAACAAAGATATAGCATCCGCAAGACTACTAGTTTTATGGAGAATATATCCACCTAACATGGGTAGCGCACCCACACAAGTAAAGAAATATTGAATAACCCATTTTCCAATAATATTGTTGCTACCTATGTGTTGGGGATATAACTCCTGGGTATGACCTACTCAGGAGGGGCCGGGTCATGCCACTGGCGGCTTAAGATGAAGAGGCCCAAGAATATGAGAAGATCACAGTTCATAGAGTAAGCTTATTCAAGGCCCAAGACCCGGGGACGACTTGAGGCCCATGGGTGTGAGCCGCCATATGTTTGACTTGTATTGTAAGGCAAGCTTAGTTAGATACCAAGCCGGACACGTTTGTATGAGCCGGCCGGGATTCTGTAAGCCGTCGCGCATCAACCTATATATAAAGGGGTGACCTGGCGATGGGTTAGCTTAGGAAAACAACTCATCGAGAACTAGGTCAAGCGTATTCACTCCCTAGTAATCGAAACCCAAGCAATACAACCTAAACAAGGAGTAGGCTTTTACCTCATTGAAAGGGGCCGAACCTGGGTAAACTCTCTGTGTCCTTTGTCCCATTTAACCCCTTAAAGCTAACCTAGATGTGATGGCTCCAAACCTAAGTCCTTTTGCTAGGGCATCTGCCATGTTAACTCCACGACACTATGCGATGTTTTTAGTATGCAAGATAGTAGATTCTTCATGAGGATTAGTACTGGGTATGACCCGCCCAGGAGGGGCCGGGTCATCCCACTGGTGTCTTAAGATGAAGATGCCCAAGAAGATGAGAAGATGGTGGTTCATAGAGTGATCTTATTCAAGGCCCAAGGCCCGGGGACGACTTGAGGCCCATGGGTGTGAGCCGCCATATGTTCGAATTGTATTGTAAGGCAAGCTAGTTAGATACCAAGCCGGACATGTTTGTATGAGCCGGCCAGGACTCTGTAAGCCGCCAGGCATCAACTTGTATATAGAGGGGTGACTAGCAGTGGGTTAGCTCAGGAAAACAACTCATCGAGAACTAGGTCAAGTGTATTCGCTCCCTGGTAATCGAAACCCAAGCAATACAACCTAAAGCGGGAGTAGGCTTTTACCTCGTTGAGAGGGGCCGGACCTGGGTAAACTATCTGTGTCCTTTGTCCCGTTTAACCCCTTCAAGCTAACCTAGCTGTGATGGCTCCACACCTAAGTCCTTTTGCTAGGGCATCTGTCGTGTTAAGTCCACGACACTATTCGATGTTTTTAGTATGCAAGATAGTAGATTCTTCATGAGGATTAGTATTATCAAAACCATCAAAGTTCCCCCCATCTTTACTACTATCCTTTTTAGTGATAACCTCCCCAATTTCAGACATGGTGACAACAAACCAATTGAACAAAATGGGCAAACAAAAAGCGAACGAAGAAGATGATCGGAAGAGGGGCGAAGAAAAGACTAATATTTTTGAAAATCGTTTTAGAAGTGGGGGAAAGGAAAATGAGAGGTGAATGTCGAATAATGTAATGCAAGGGATGAGAGTGTATGATGGGTACTTGGTATGTCTTGACTTGGTGTAGATCTCCCCGGCAACGGCGCTAGAAATTCTTCCTACTACTACTTGAGCTTCCGTTGGTTTTTCCCTTGAAGAGGAAAGGGTGATGCAGCAAAGTAGAGATAAGGATTTCCCACAGTTAGGGAACCAAGGTATTAGTCTGGTAGGAGAGAACACACAAATCACCTAATACCTGCACAAACAATCAAACAACATGCACCCAATGCGATAAAGGGGTTGTCAATCCCTTCAAGGTTACTTGCAAAAGTGAGTTCTAATAGAGATAGATGAAAATAAACAAAAGGCAAAGTAAATATTTTTGGTATTTTCATAGATCAGAAAGTAAAAGATTGCAAAATAGTAGATCGGAAACTAATATGAAGGAAAATAGAAACTTATATGATGGAAAATAGACCAGGGGGCCATAGGTTTCACTAGAGGCTTGTCTGAAGATAGCAAATAATACGGTGGGTGAACAAATTACTATTGAGCAATTGATAGAAAAGCACAAAGTTATGACGATATCTAAGGCAACGATTATGAATATAGGCATCATGTCTATGTCATGTAGACCGAAATGATTCTCCATCTACTACTATTACTCCACACATCGACCGACTCCTGCCTGCATCTAGAGTATTATGTTCATGAAGAACAGAGTAACACATTAAGTAAGATGACATGATATAGAGGAATTAACTCAAGCAATATAATGAAAACCCCATCTTTTTATCCTCGATGGCAACAATACAATACGTGCCTTGCTGCCCCTACTATCATGGGGAAAGGACACCGCAAGATTGAACCCAAATCTAAGCACTTCTCCCGTTGCAAGAAAAACCAATCTAGTTGCCAAACAAACCGATAGTTCGAAGAGAATTACAAAGATATCAAATCATGCATATAAAAATTCGGAGAAGATTCAAATAATATTCATAGATAAGCTGATCATAAATCCACAATTCATTGGATCTCGGCAAACACACCGCAAACAATTATTACATTGGATAGATCTCCAAGAACATCGAGGAGAACATGGTATTGAGAATCAAAGAGATACAAGAAGCCATCTGGCTACTAGCTATGGACCCCTCGGTCTGAGGTAAACTACTCACGCTTCATTGGAAGGGCAATAGAGTTGATGTAGAATCCCTCCGTGATCGAATCCCCCTCCGGCAAGGTGCCGAAAAAGGTCCCTAGATGGGATCTCACGGGTACAGAAGGTTGCGGCGGTGGAAAAGTACTTTAGTGGATGCCTCTGGTGGTTTGAGGATATTTGGGAATATATAGGTGAAGGAATTAGGTCAGGAGGGTCATGGGGGGCCCACAAGGGTGGGGGCGTGCCCTACCCCCCTAGGCGCACCCTCCGTCCTTGTGGCCGCCTCATGGCTCCTCTGACTTCATTTCCAAGTCTCCTGGTCCAAGAAAAATCATCACGAAGGTTTCATTCATTTGTACTCTATTTGGTATTCCTTTTCTGCGAAACTCAAAAACAAGGAGAAAGTAGAAACTGGCACTCGGCCCTAGGTTAATAGGTTAGTCCTAGAAATAATATAAAATAGCATATAAATGCATATAAAACATCCAAAATAGACAATATAATAGCATGGAATGATAAAAAATTATAGATACGTTGGAGACGTATCAAGCATCCCAAGCTTAATTCCTGCTCGTCCTCGAGTAGGTAAATGATAAAAATAGAATTTTTGAGGTGGAATGCTATGTAACATATTTATCCATATAATTCTCTTTATTGTGGCATGAATGTTCAGATCCATAAGATTCAAAACAAATTTTAATATTGACATAGAAACAATAGTACTTCAAGCATACTAACAAGGCAATTATGTCTTCTCAAAATAACATGGCCAAAGAAAGCTTATCCCTACAAAACCATATAGTCTGGCTATGATCCATCTTCATCACACAAAATATTCAAATCATGCACAACCCCGATGACAAGCCAAGCAATTCTTTCATACTTTTGATGTTCTCAAACCTTTACAACTTTCACGCAATACATGAGCTTGAGCCATGTACATAGCACTATAGGTCGAATAGAATATGGTGGCTATGGAGAAGACAAAAAGAAGGAGATAGTATTACATTAACTAGGCATATCAACGGGCTATGGAGATGTCCATCAATAGATATCAATGTGACTGAGTAGGGATTGCCATGCAACAGATGCACTAGAGCTATAAGTTTATGAAAGCTCAAAAGAAAACTAAGTGGGCGTGCATCCAACTCGCTTGCTCACGAAGACCTAGGGCAATTTGAGGAATCCCATCATTAGAATATACAAACCAAGTTCTATAATGAAAAATTCCCACTAGTATATGAAAGTGACAACATAGCAGACTCTCTATCATGAAGATCATGGTGCTACTTTGAAGCACAAGTGTGGTAAAATTATAGTAACATAGCCCCTTCTCTATTTACTCTTATTTTTTTCTTTGGGCCTTCTATCATCCATTTTTCTCTTTGTTTTCATCCAGAGTCTCATCCCGACTTGTCGGGGAATCATAGTCTCCATCATCCTTTCCTCACATGGGACAATGCTCTAATAATGATGATCATCACACTTTTATTTACTTATAGCTCAATACTCAGAACAAAATATGACTCTATATGAATGCCTCCGGCGGTGTACCGGGATGTGCAATGAATCAAGAGTGACATGTATGAAAGAATTATGAATGGTGACTTTGCCACAAATACGATGTCAACTACATGATCATGCAAAGCAATATGACAATGATTAAGTGTGTCATAATAAACGGAATGGTGGAAAGTTGCATGGAAATATATCTCGGAATGGCTATGGAAATGCCATAATAGGTAAGTATGGTGGCTATTTTGAGGAAGGTGTATGGTGGATGTATGGTACCGGCGAAAGGTGCGCGAAACTAGAGAGGCTAGCAATGGTGGAAGGGTGAGAGTGCGTATAATCCATGGACTCAACATTAGTAATAAAAAACTCACATACTTATTGCAAAAAATCTATTAGTCACCGAAATAAGGTAGTACGCGCATGCTCCTTGGGGGATAGATTGGTAGGAAAAGACCATCGCTCGTCCCTGACTGCCACTCATAAGGAAGACAATCAATAAATAAATCATGCTCCCACTTCATCACATAACGGTTCACCATACGTGCATGCTACGGGAATCACAAAATTTAGCACAAGTATTTCTACAATCCACAATTACTCACTAGCATGACTCTAATATCACCATCTTTATATCTCAAAACAATCATATAGAATCAAACTTCTCATAGTATTCAATGCACTTTATATGAAAGTTTTTATTATATCCCTCCTGGATGCCTATCATATTAGGACTAAATTTATAACCAAAGCAAATTACCATGCTGTTTAGAGACTCCCAAAATAATATAAGTGAAGCATGAGAGTTCAACAATTTCTATAAAATAAAACCACCGTCGTGCTCTAAAAAGATATAAGTGAAGCACTAGAGCAAAATTGCCAAGCTCAAAAGATATAAGTGAAGCACGTAGAGTATTCTAATAAATCACGATTCATGCATGCCCCTCTCAAAAGTTGTGTACAATAAGGATGATTTTGGCAAACTAAAAAGCAAACACTCAAATCATACAAGACGCTCCAAGCAAAACACATATCATGTGGTGAATAAAAACATAGCATGAAGTAAAGTTACCGACAGACGAAGATGAAAGAGGGGATTCCTTATGGGGCATCCCCAAGATTAGGATCGTGGTTGTACTTAAATACTACCTTGGGGTGCCTTGGGCACCCCCAAGCTTAGGCTCGTGCCACTCCTTATTCCATAGTCCATCAAATCCTTACCCAAAACTTGAAAACTTCACAACACAAAACTCAATAGAAAATCTGATAAGCTCCGTTAGTATAAGAACATAAATCACCACTTTTAGTACTGTTTTTAACTAATTTTTTATTTATACTGGTGTAATATCTACTGTATTCCAACTTTTCCATGGTTCATAACACCCGATACTACCCATAGAATCATCAAAATAAGTAAACAACACATAGAAAACATAATCTATCAAACAACAGAACAGTCTATAGTAATCTGTAACTCCAAAAATTCTAACAAATTAGGACAACCTAAGCAATTTGTTTATTAATCTAATGCAAAAAATAAGCAGTATTTTATTGCACTTCTGTTAAAAATGAGAATTGTTTTCCTGAGCGCAAAAGTTTCTGTTTTTCAGCAAGATCAAATCAACTATCACAGTAAGCCATCCCAAAGGTCTTACTTGGCACAAACATTAATTAAGACACAAAACCACATCTATCCAGAGGCTAGATGAATTATTTATTGCAAAACAGAACCTAAAAAGCAAAAAAAATGGGTAACGCCCTTAGCTAGGCGTAAAAACACGAATAGATCTAGGTGTAATCATAATAATGATAAGGCAAATCTTGAAAACTCATCTAATAATCCCTTCGTTCAGCAGCAAGATTTCTCTGTGGTAAGGAAAATTAATCAAAAAGGCTAAATTTAATAGGATAAGAATCCCCAAGATCAAGTTCGGGAGGAATTGGTTCCTCCTTCGGCCCCTCATATTGTATGACCAACTCATCATTATAAGCATTCTTTTGGCAAAAAGTCATGAGCTTGTGACCAAGAGAGAAACCCAATGTGTTGTTTTGTATAGCAAAATTATCATTAAGCTCAGAAATCTTATCAACTAAAACATCGGTAGGGACCCTCTTTCTTAAATTTTCATTATAAGCAACATGATCTAGAGATCGTAAATGCATTATGTTCTCTTGGTTAAAGAGAATTCCCTCCATGGGAGGACGACCGCCATCTACTTTATAATGCGCGAAAATTTCACTAGCTTCTTTTATAATAAATCTAAACTCATGGGCTAGAAATATAGTGGCAGCGCGCTTAACAGAAGAATGCTCAATATTAGGAAACTCTAGAAAAATCCTATGTATGGATGGATGCATATGAACAAATTGTCTTTCAAGCTCAACCACAAGCAAAGATATAGCATCTGCAAGACTACTAGTTTTATGGAGAATAGGTCCACCTAACGTGGGTAGCGCATCAGCACAAGCAAAGAAATCTTGAATAACCCCTTTTCCAATAATATTGCTGTCGGCGTTCTGGGAACGGGGGTCCCCAGACTTGCCTGCCTACGGCCCATGGCGTGGCTGTGCTGGTAGGTCTGTACATCCCATCATCATCAACAAGGCATTCAAGACCCTCGCGAGGGGCCAAGCCTCGCGAGGTGGACGACGCAAGACCTCCTCAGGAGCGGTCTCACCAGGCTGCCTCACGAGGAGCAGAGATATCAAGGCCGGGCGAACCTCACGAGGCTCTCGTGACATGAGCCATGACGATTGACACCAGGCGGGCACCAGGCGGGCGCCAGCGTGCGCAACATCCTTATTTCCTCTTTGGTGCTAAGGAGGCAAGGGTAGGCACAGAGTCTCGAGGCATCAGGCAAAGGTTTCCATATCAGTGCAACGAGACCAAGACCAGAAGGACGGCAGGATGGAGGTCACCATGGAGCCCAGGACGGCGTCACCACCAGAACCTTTGGCACGCGAAGACCACCTTTTGTCAGGATAGCTTGTACTAGTTGTCCCCTTTCAAATTGGCCGCCGTTGTTGGCTCCCTTCCCGCTCAATATTTGGGGAGAGGACCAGGGCCTATATAAGTAGGACTAGCCACCACCAAAGGGGGGAGATCTGACCTGATAAAAGGCCAACCCTTAGCACACCAAGCACAAGAACACCTCAACCTCAGGAGGCTGTTCGTCCCCTTGTACTATTCATCATCAGCCCAAGAGGCAATCCACCACCATCACACTGGAGTAGGGTATTACACCACATCGGTGGCCCAAACCAGTATCAACCTTGTGTCTTTATGCTGCGAGTGCGTCGAGTTCGTCCACGAGACCTTAGCGAGCTAGGGCGTAGATCGGAAGGAGGGAAAGAACTTTGCGCATACCCCAGAGTTCGAACCTCAAGGGTTTGCCGGAACACGTGATCCGACATTTGGCGCGGCAGGTAGGGGTGCGCCGTAGCTCCTCTCCACCAGCCTATGCTACGCGCCACCGCTCTTCGCCCTCATGGTAGGTGCCCCGCCACCGGCTCCAGCGGCCGGTGCTGACCACGGGGCCAGGGGGCTCCGAGCCTTGGCCCCCACCCTGCGGCAGGTGCGATGGCCACCCAACTTCAGGCTGGAGATGCCGCCGCGCTACGACGGCGCGGCAGACCCATTTGCCTTCCTGTTGGCATACGAGGAGGCCGTCCTCGAGGCCGGGGGTGAGGACAAGGTCATGGCCAACTGGCTCCCCATGGCCCTCGCCGGTGAGCCACGTGCCTGGCTGCTCAACCTCCCTGGGTCCACGGTGCCATCCTGGGGGGAACTCCGCGACCTTTTCGCTGCTCGCTACGCGGTACCGGCGCACCATGCAGTCGCGGCCCTGTTATGCGGCTCTCAGGCACCGCCTTCAGATCGCCACGTCAAGTCGTTCCTCCGCCAGATTGGTGCCGCTTCCAAGCGCCCGGGGGCTCCGCCAGGCTGGGCTGCGCCAAAGGCCGACCTCACGTTCGGCTCAAAGGACCACCCCGACTCCACCACCGGCTCGAGCATGCTCCCAATGCTCTGCATGCCCACCATCTGCAACGTGGCTGTTACCAAGACCCTCATCGACGGTGATGCTGGCCTCAACTTGCTCTCCGTGGAAGCCTTCAGCCTTCTTCACGTGCCACTCAAGCGGCTCAGTCTCAGCAAGCCTTTCTCAGGAGTTGGTGATGGCACTGCCTGCTCTCTGGGATAGATCCGCCTTCCCGTCACCTTCGGCACGCGCGACAACTACCACACCGAGCTGGTCGACTTCGACATCGCCTGCATCAGCCTCCCATACAATGCCATTCTCGGGTACCCGTCTCTGACCCAGTTCATGGCAGCGACTCATCCGGCCTACAACCTCATGAAGATGTCTGGGAGCAAGGGCGTCCTCACTGTCAAAGGGGACGCCAAGGAGGCTCTAGCAGCGCTCAGGCTCGCCCTCAAAACCACCGTGGTGGCGCAGCCTGCCGACGCGGGGACCTCCGAGCCCAAGGGAGCCATACCGACCAAGAAGAAGCAGTTGTTCACACAAGACAAGGCAGAAACCAAGCAGGTGCCAGTCAATGAGGACGGGCCCTCAGGTGCCACCTTTACCATAGGTGCCAGCCTCGATCAAGGTCAAGAGGAAGCATTGGTGAAGTTCTTGCATGCAAACAAGGATATATTCGCGTGGAAGCCCAATCAGCTGGTAGGAGTTCTGAGGGAAGTGATTCAGCATCACTTAAGGGTATGCCCCAATGTATGCCCTGTGAAGCAGCGGGCGAGACGGAAGTCCACTGAGAAGCAGGCCTTCATCGTCCAAGAGACCTGGAAGCTAGAGGCGATGGGCGCCATTCACGAGGTTCGGCATCCCGAATGGCTTGCGAACCCCGTCGTAGTACCGAAGAAAGGCGGGAAGGAACAGATGTGCATTGACTTCACCAACCTTAACAAGGCCTGCCCCCAAGATCCGTTCCCACTCCTGCGCATCGATCAGATCGTCGACTCCAGCGCCGAGTGCGACCTGCTGTGCTTCCTCGATGCGTTCTCAGGATATCACTAGATCAAGATGGCTGTGGAAGATGTGGAGAAGACAGCCTTCCTGACCCCATGTGGGGTGTACTGCTACACCTGCATGCCTTTCGGATTGCGCAACGCGGGGGCAACCTTCCAGCGACTGATGCATATCACCTTAGGGCGGCTGCTCGGGACAAACACAAAGGCCTATGTCGATGACATTGTAGTGAAGTCTCGGGAGGCGAGGACCTTGATTCAAGACCTGGAGGAGACCTTTGCGAGCCTGCACCAACTGAACTTGCGGCTTAACCTAGAGAAGTGCGTGTTCGGCGTCCCTTCCAGCAAGCTGCTGGGCATCCTCGTGTCCCATAGAGGGATCGAGGCGAATCCAGAGAAGATCAAGGCCATTAAGGACATGAGCCCGCCACAGACCCTTAGGGAGATGCAGAAGCTGGCTGGCCGGGTAACTGTGTTGGGACGCTTCATCTCCAAGCTAGGGGAAAGCGCCCTACCCTTCTTCAAGCTGATGACGAAGAAGGGTCCATTCGAGTGGACCCAGGAGGCCGACCGAGCTTTTCAAGACCTCAAGAGATACCTGACCAGCCCACCGGTGATGGTGGCGCCACGGCCCCTCAAGCCCCTAGGACTCTACCTCGCTGCTATTGCGTACTCCGCCAGAGCAGCACTGGTGGTAGTTCGGGAGGAGCACCGAACCAAGGGCGCGCTGCGCCAGACTACAACTGAGGCAATACAAGATCATGAAGGCACCACAAGAGTCGTGGAAGCGTTGACAGAAGACCAAGCTCAACAGGACACCGCCGCCAAAATTCCCACAAACAATCAGGCGTCAGGAGCCCCGTCACCTCACGAGGCGTCTCAACTTCCGCAAGACGCGATACCAGACACCACACCAGCCGTCACCGAACACCCGGTATATTTTGTCAGCACCGTGTTGTGAGATGCGAGGGCGCGATATCCCATGCCTTAGAATCTTTTGCTCGCACTCTTGGTCGCCTCGCGCAAGCTACGACACTACTTCCAGGGGCACCCCATCAAGGTTGTCTCACCCTACCCATTAGAGAGGGTGCTCAGGAGCCCCAATTCTGCTGGAATGGTCACCGAGTGGAACATCGAGCTGCAAGCATTCCAGTTAGAGTTCAGCACTACCAGGGTTATCAAGGGAGCTGCGCTTGCTGATTTTGTGGCGGAATGGACGGCCGTCCCGACACTTGAAATAGGAGAAGACCGGTCCACCTCGCCAGGAAGTGAGGCACCAGATGGTTGGGTCCTGTACTTTAATGGCGCCCTCGCGCACCAGGGCGCGGGGGCCAGAGCAGTACTCATCTCGCCCACTCAGGATAAGCTCTACTATGCCGTGCAGCTCTACTTTTAGCAGGGCGACAAGGTCTCCAATAACATCGCGGAATACGAAGGCCTCATAGCTGGCCTGAAGGACGCGGTAGCTCTGGGGGTGAAGCGCCTTACTGTTAGAGGCGACTCGCAGCTCCTCGTCAACTTCTCCAACAAAGTATACGAGCCGAAGGACGAGCATATGGAGGCATACCTCGCGGAGGTGCGCAAGATGGAGAAGCAGTTCTTGGGCCTGGAGCTGCAACACGTGCCCCGGAGCACCAACAAGGAAACCTACGACATCACCAAGAGAGCATCCAAGTGGTAGCCACAAGAGCCTGGTGTCTTTAAGGAAGGACTCTTCAAGCCATCAGCGACACCGCCACCTTCAAGCACTTCTCAGCCTCGGGAGGAGCTCCCACAGGAGCCCCGGCCAGCGGCCCGACCTCAGGAGCTCTGTTGCTCTTGGCACTCGAGCCTTAGGAGGGATGCTGGACCAAGGAATTCAAAGAATATCTAGTGCAAGGGGCGCTGCCAGGGAAGGAGGAAGATGCAGAGCGTGTGGTTCAGCAAGCCACGGCGTACTGCATCCAGGATGGTGAGTTGTACAGGAAGCGTCCAAACGACGTTTCCCTGCGCTACATTTCCAGGGACCAGGGGAAGGAGCTGCTAACTGACATACACGATGGGGACTGCGGGCACCACTCGTCATCACGGACCCTCGTCGGCAAGGTATTTTGCAGAGGGTTCTACTGGCCCACTGCGCTCAACGACGCAGCTAAGCTGGTGAAGTCTTGCGAAGCCTGCCAGTTCCACGCCAAGAAAATTCATCATCCAGCTCAAGGCCTCTAGACCATTCGGCTCATGTGGTCGTTCGCAGTATGGGGGCTGGACATCTTGGGCCAGTTCCCTCGAGCGCCTGGGGGCTACCGTTACCTCTACGTCGCCAAAGACAAGTTCGCCAAGTGGGCGGAAGTGGAAGCTGTCTGTACCATCCCAGCTGGCTCCACTATCAAGTTCATCAAGGACCTCGTGAGCTGCTTCGGGGTCCCCAACCGCACCATCACAGATAATGGCTCGCAGTTCACTAGTAACCTTTTCAAAACCTACTATGCTAACCTTGGAACACAGATCTGCTACGCTTCGGTGGCGGACCCCAGGAGCAATGATCAGGCCGAACGCGCCAACGCGGAGGTCCTGAGAGGCCTCAAGACCAGGACCTTCAAGAAGAAGCTCGAGGCCTGTGTCAGGGGCTGGCACGACGAGCTCCAGTCTGTGCTATGGTCTATCCGCACCACTACCACCAAACCAACGGGCGAGACCCCATTCTTCCTTGTCTACGGAGCTGAAGCAGTCCTTCCTCAGAGGTTAGGCATCACTCCGCACGGGTCCTGGTGTTCGATGAAACGCAGCAGGATGCCATGCTGGGGATGGACCTCGTGTTGGGGGAGGAACGTCGTCGCGAAGTTGCACCGAGGGCGGCAAGGTACCAGCAGGCGCTGCGGCGATACCACTGCCGCAATATCCGCTCCAGGACGCTCGAGGTGGGCGACCTCGTCCTGAGGCGGGTCCTCTCTAGGGAAGGGCTACATAAGCTTTCACCCGTGTGGGAGGGCCTGTTCAGGGTCATCCATGTCTCCAGTCCTAGAGCTACGCGCCTGGAGACGCAGGACGAGATACCTATCCAGAACATGTGGAACATCCAGCACCTCCGGAGGTTCTACCCATGAAGCAAGGCCCAGAGCTTGTGAAAAAGGCCCGGTGCCTGTGAAGAATCACCGCCCGTGACACTCTCACATAATAATGAGTGGGGCTGTACACGCCCCGTGATACGTCTCCGTCGTATCTATAATTTTTGATTGTGCAATGCCAATATTCTACAACTTTCATATACTTTTGGCAACTTTTATACTATTTTTGGGACTAACATATTGATCCAGTGCCCAGTGCCAGTAACTGTTTGTTGCATTTTTTGTTTCGCAGAATATCCATATCAAACGGAGTCCAAATGGGATAAAAACTGACAGAGATTTTTTTGGAATATATATGATTTTTGGGAAGAAAAATCCACGCGAGATGGTGCTCGAGGGGCCCACGAGGCAGGGGGCGCGCCCCAAGGGGGCAGGCACGCCCCTGACCCTCATGGCCACCCCATAAGGCAGTTGATGCCCTTCTTTCGCTGCAAGAAAGCTAATATCCGATAGAGATCGTGTTAAAATTTCAGCCCAATCGGAGTTACGGATCTCCGAGAATATAAGAAACGGTCAAAGGGAAGAATCGGGGAACGCAGAAACAGAGAGAGACAGAGAGACAGATCCAATCTCGGAGGGGCTCTCGCCCCTCCCACGCCATGGAGGCCATGGACTAGAGGGTAAACCCTTCTCCCATCTAGGGAGGAGCTCAAGGAAGAAGAAGAAGGAGGGGGGCTCTCTCCCCCTCTCTTCCGGTGGCACCGGAACACCGCCGGGGCCATCATCATCACCACCATCTTCACCAACAACTTCACCGCCATCATCACCAACTCTTCCCCCCTCTATGCAGTGGTGTAACCTCTCTCTTACCCATTGTAATCTCTACTTAAACATGGTGCTCAACGCTATATATTATTTCCCAATGATGTATGGCTATCCTATGATGTTTGAGTAGATCTGTTTTGTCCTACGGGTTATTTGATGATCGTGATTGGTTTGAGTTGCATGTTTTATTATTGGTGCTGTCCTATGGTGCTCTCCATATCACGCAAGCGTGAGGGATCCCTGCTGTAGGGTGTTGCAATACGTTTATGATTCGCTTATAGTGGGTTGCGTGAGTGACTGAAACACAAACCCGAGTAAGTGGGTTGTTGCGTATGGGATAAAGAGGACTTGATACTTCAATGCTATGGTTGGGTTTTACCTTAATGATCTTTAGTAGTTGTGGATGCTTGCTAGAGTTCCAATCATAAGTGCATATGATCCAAGTAGAGAAACTAGATTAGCTTATGCCTCTCCCTCATATGAAATTGCAATAATGATTACCGGTCTAGTTATCGATTGCCTAGGGACAAATAACTTTCTCATAACAAAAAGCTCTTTACTAAACCTAACTTAGTTGTGTCTTTATCTAAACAGCCCCTACTTTTTATTTACGTAATCATTATTATCTTGCAAACCTATCCAACAACACCTACAAAGTACTTCTAGTTTCATACTTGTTCTAGGTAAAGCGAACGTCAAGCGTGCGTAGAGTTGTATCGGTGGTTGATAGAACTTGAGGGAATATTTGTTCTACCTTTTGCTCCTCGTTGGGTTCGACACTCTTACTTATCGAAAACTGTTGTGATCCCTATACTTGTGGGTTATCAATGGGAGACTTTCTCCCTTTTTGTCTTCTCCACACAACCTCCGCCATCATATTCTATTCCACCTATAGTGCTATGTCCATGGCTCACGCTCATGTATTGCGTGAGGGTTGAAAAGGCTGAAGTGCGTTAAAAAGTATGAACCAATTGCTCAGCTTGTCATCGGGGTTGTGCATGATGTGAATATTTTGAGTGGTGAAGATGGAGCATAGCCAGACTATAAGATTTTGTAGGGATAGCTTTCTTTGGCCTTGTTATTTTGAAAAGACATGATTGCTTTATTAGTGGGCTTGAAGTATTATTGTTTTTATGTCAAATGATAGACTATTGCTTTGAATCACTTGTATCTTAATATTCATGCCATGATTAGATATGTGATCAAGATTATGCTAGGTAGCATTCCACATCAAAAATTATCTTTTTTATCATTTACCTACTCGAGGACGAGCAGGAATTAAGCTTGGGGATGCTGATACGTCTTCGTCGTGTCTATAATTTTTGATTGTTCCATGCCAATATTCTACTACTTTCATATACTTTTGGCAACTTTTTATACTATTTTGGGACTAACATATTGATCCAGTGCCCAGTGCCAGTTCATGTTTGTTGCATGTTTTTTGTTTCGCAGAATATCCATATCAAACGGAGTCCAAACGGGATAAAAGCTGACAGAGATTTTTTTGCAATATATATATTTTTGGGAAGAAAAATCCACGCGAGATGGTGCTTGAGGGGCCCACGAGGCAGGGGGGCGCACCCCAGGGGGGCAGGCGCGCCCCTGACCCTCATGGCCACCCTGTAAGGAGGTTGACACCCTTCTTTCGCTGCAAGAAAGCTAATATCCGGATAGAGATCGTGTTAAAATTTCAGCCCAATCGGAATTACGGATCTCCGGGAATATAAGAAACGGTGAAAGGGAAGAATCGGGGAACGCAGAAACAGAGAGAGACAGAGAGATAGATCCAATCTCGGAGGGGCTCTCAGCCCTCCCACGCCATGGAGGCCATGGACCAGAGGGGAAACCCTTCTCCTATCTAGGGAGGAGGTCAAGGAAGAAGAAGAAGGAGGGGGGCTCTCTCCCCCTCTCTTTCGGTGGCACCAGAGCACCGCCGGGGCCATCATCATCACCGCCATCTTCACCAACAACTTCACCGCCATCATCACCAACTTCCCCCCCCCTCTATGTACCGGTGTAACCTCTCTCTTACCCGCTGTAATCTCTACTTAAACATGGTGCTCAACGCTATACATTATTTCCCAATGATGTATGGCTATCCTATGATGTTTGAGTAGATCTGTTTTGTCCTACGGGTTATTTGATGATCGTGATTGGTTTGAGTTGCGTGTTTTATTATTGGTGCTGTCCTATGGTGCTCTCCATGTCGCACAAGCAGGAGGGATCCCCGCTGTAGGGTGTTGCAATACGTTTATGATTCGCTTATAGTGGGTTGCATGAGTGACTGAAACACAAACCCGAGTAAGGGGGTTCTTGCATATGGGATAAAGAGGACTTGATACTTTAATTCTATTGTTGGGTTTTACCTTAATGATCTTTAGTAGTTGCGGATGCTTGCTAGAGTTGCAATCATAAGTGCATATGATCCAAGTAGAGAAAGTATGTTAGCTTATGCCTCTCCCTCATATAAAATTGCAATAATGATTACCGGTCTAGTTATTGGTTGCCTAGGGACAAATAACTTTCTCGTAAAAAAAGCTCTTTACTAAACCTAACTTAGTTGTGTCTTTATCTAAACATCCCCTACTTTTTATTTACATAATCTTTATTATCTTGCGAACCTATCCAACAACACCTACAAAGTACTTCTAGTTTCATACTTGTTCTAGGTAAAGCGAACGTCAAGCGTGCGTAGAGTTGTATCGGTGGTCAATAGAACTTGAGGGAATATTTGTTCTGCCTTAAGATCCTCGTTGGGTTCGACACTCTTACTTATCGAAAACTGTTGCGATCCCCTATAGTTGTGAGTTATCAAGACCCTAGAGCCTGAGGAGCGCCGGCCTCAGGCCCTGGGGCTCCCTCCCACACCTAGTGGAAGCACTTAGCTCCACGCTGGTGAGAAGACTTGAAGACTAGATTAGGTGCCAGACGCAGCTTTTCATTTGCTTTCCGTAGTTGGCTCGCTTTTCCTTAATTGAAGTTTGCCTTTGGTGTTCCTTGCCGATTCGATTCCCTCGCCTCTTACCGCATTTTTCGGCTCTGGTTCGCTTGTGTTCTCTCTCTCTCGCATACCTCGTGAGGGGGGCTAGGCAGGTGCCCGCGCGAGCTTTTTTCTTCTCTCTGCCACCTCGCGAGCCACCCTCGTTCTAGCCTGAAAACTGGAGCATTTCTCCTAATCCGTGCCCCACGGGTACCGGGATACAAGGCGCCGGGTCGAGGCTTGGGTGAACGGCAAATCTCCTGGCAAAACTCCCTAATGAATTTTTTCGTAGTTCCCGAGCAATCGCGGACCACAAGGTCAAGATGAAAACGATGAAGTAAATGCCTTATGAGAGGAGGGCGCCCCAAATGCACCAAGCTAAGTTATCTTCGCGCAAAATAGCCGCACAACACTAAAACAACAAGCGTAGCATAATGGATAATAAGTTATGGTTCGATACACGCCCCTCTGGGCCTATGCTGACTTCATTCCGATACAGTGAGGGAAAGGGGAACATAACAAAAGCGGCGCTCTCCCCTGCAGCAGCCGACGGGGGCAGGGCCTTGGTGACGTCCCGGGTCTAGTCGGACCCCTCCTCGCGCTTCACCAGGGCGTGGCGACGAGAAAACCCGCTACCACCTTCGAAGCAGGCGCGGCTGCTGATCAAGGCCGCCGCTACTGGAATTGTCGCCAAGGGAGGAGCCACCATAGCCAGATGAGGCGCGACCAGCGGGTTCATCCTCCTCCTCTTCCCGACCATCGCCAAGGCCGAGCACCTTGAGGGAGTCCTGGATTAGGGGGTGTTTGGATAGCCGGACTCTTGGAATATGAAGATACAAGATTGAAGACTCCGTCCCGTGTCCGGAAGGGACTTTCCTTGGCGTGGAAGGCAAGCTTGGCGATATGGATATGCAGATCTCCTACCATTGTAACCAACTTTGTGTAACCCTAACCCTCTCCGGTGTCTATATAAACCAGAGGGTTTTAGCCCGTAGGACAACATACACATCAACAATCATACCATAGGCTAGCTTCTAGGGTTTAGCCTCTCCGATCTCATGGTAGATCTACTCTTGTACTACCCATATCATCAATATTAATCAAGCAGGACGTATGTTTTACCTCCATCGAGAGGGCCCGAACCTGGGTAAAACTTCGTGTCCCTTACCTCCTGTTACCATCCGGCCTAGATGCACAGTTCGGGACCCCCTAACTGAGATCCACCGGTTTTGACACCGACATTGGTGCTTTCATTGAGAGTTCCTCTGTGTCGTCGCCATCAGGCTCGATGGCTCCTACGATCATCAATAGCGATGCAGTCCAGGGTGAGACCTTCCTCCCCGGAAAAATCTTCATCTTCGGCGGCTTCAAACTGCGGGCCAATTCACTTGGCCGTCTGGAGCAGATCGAAAGCTACGCCCCTGGCCATCAGGTTAGATTTGGAAGTTTAAACTACACGGCTGACATCCGCGGGGACTTGATCTTCGACAGATTCGAGCCACTGGCGAGCGCGCCGCACTGTCACGACGAGCATGATCTAGCTCTGCCGCCGAACAGTGCCCTGGAGGCCGCACCGCATCAGCTCCGACACTTAATTCGGAGCCAACTGCGCCGATTGAGGATGGGCGGTTGGACGGCACCTTGGGGGCTGCGACCCAAATGGCGATTGAGCCGAATACCAGCCCCGTACTCTGCGAGACTCATGACTCCAAGGAGCCGGACTCCTCTCCGGACTCCGAACCCTCCACGCCCCTGCCGATCGAATCCGATTGGGCGCCGATCATGGAGTTCACTGCCACGGACATCTTTCAGCACTCGCCTTTCGGCGATATCCTGAAGTCACTGAAGTCTCTCTCTTTATCAGGAGAGCCCTGGCCGGACTACGGTCAGCAAGGTTGGGGTACGGATGATGAAGAAATTCAAAGCCCACCCACCACCCACTTTGTAGCCACTGTCAACAACTTAACCGACATGCTCGACTTCGACTTCGAAGACATTGACGGTATGGACGCCGATGAAGGAGATGCTGAAGAACCAGCGCCTACTAGGCCTTGGAAAGCCACCTCGTCATATGACATATACATGGTGGACACCCCAAAAGAGGGAGATGGCGATGGAACAGCGGAGGATGACCCCTCCAAGAAACAGCCTAAGCGCCAACGTCAGCGGCGCCGCTCAAAATCCCGCCAAAACAAACATGGTGATTCCAGCACGGGAGATAATAATACTCCGGAAAACGCCGAAGAAAACCCCCTCCAGCAAGATTTAGCACAGGAGGATGGAGAAAGCAGCCCTCATGAGAGAGCGGCAGACAGAGAGGTCGAGGACGATAATTATATGCCTCCCTCCGAAGACGAGGCAAGCCTCGACGACGACGAATTCGTCGTGCCAGAGGATTCCATCGAGCAAGAGCGTTTTCAACGCAGGCTTATGGCCACAGCAAGAAGCCTCAAGAAAAACAGCAACAGCTTATAGCTGATCAAGATTTGCTAGTCGACAGATGGACTGAAGTCCTTGCGGCCGAAGAGCATAAACTCGAACGCCCCTCCAAGAGCTACCCAAAGCACAGGTTGCTACCCTGATTAGAGGAGGAAGCACTTGATGCGGACGACCGGCCACCTCGTGGCCGCGACAGAGAGGCCTCTCGGCCCTCCACTCAAGCCGCACCCCATACCAAGGCACGGGAATATGCGCTGGACTTATGAGACATGTTGGAGGACAAGGCAAGGCAAACAAGATCGATCTACGGATCGCATGGGCGCCCCACAGCTCGAGACGGTAACCGTCATGCCGGCCACATATTCAGCAGGGCCGAACACAGTAGACAAGGCTCATTGGAGCTACGTCATGATATAGCCCAGTACAGAGGCGCCGCACACCCACTCTACTTTACAGACGAAATAATGGATCATCAAATCCCCGAGGGTTTCAAACCCGTAAACATTGAATCATATGATGGCACAATAGATCCTACAGTATGGATTGAGGATTATCTCCTTCATATCCACATGGCCCACGGCGATGATTTCCATGCCATCAAATACCTCCCACTCAAGCTTAAAGGACCAGTCGGCATTGGCTTAACAGCTTGCCAACAGGATCAATCAGTTGTTGGGAGGACCTGGAAGCCGCATTCCTCGACAATTTCCAGGGCACTTATGTGCGACCCCCAGACGCCGATGACCTAAGTCACGTAATTCAGCAGCTAGAGGAATCGGCCAGGCAATTCTGGACACGGTTCCTAACAAAGAAAAATCAAATAGTCAACTATCCGGACGCTGAGGCCCTACCAGCCTTCAAGCACAATATTCGTGACGAGTGACTAGCCCGGCACCTTGGACAGGAAAAGCCAAAATCTATGGCAGCACTCACGACATTCATGACCCGCTTTTGCGAGGGAGAAGACAGCTGGCTTGCTCGTAGCAACAATATGACCAAGAACCCTGGTAATTCGGACACCAGGGACATTAGTGGAAGGTCGCGTCGCAACAAGCAGAAGCGCCGCATTAACGGCGACAATGCTGAGGATACGGCAGTTAACGCCGGATTGAAAGGCTCTAAATCCGGTCAGCAGAAAAAGCCATTCAAAAGGAATCCTAGGGGCCCGTCCAGTTTGGACCGAATACTCGACCGCTTGTGCCAGATACATGGCACCCCCGAAAAGCCGGCCAATCACACCAACAGGGATTGTTGGGTGTTCAAGCAGGCAGGCAAGTTAAACACCGAAAATGAAGACAAGGGGCTACATAGCGATGACGACGAGGAGCCCCGGCCGCCGAACAACAGTGGACAGAAGGGTTTTCCCCCACAAGTGCGGACGGTGAACATGATATACGCAACCCACGTCCCCAAAAGGGAGCGGAAGCGCGCGTTAAGGGACGTATACGTGGTAGAGCCAGTCGCCCCAAAGTTCAACCCATGGTCCTCCTGCCCGATCACCTTTGATCGAAGGGACCATCCCACTAGCATCCGTCATGGCGGATTCGCCGCATTAGTTCTAGACCCAATTATTGACGGATTTCATCTCACTAGAGTCCTTATGGACGGCAGCAGCAGCCTGAACCTGCTTTACCATGATACAGTGCGGAAAATGGGCATAGATCCCTCGAGGATTAAGCCCACCAAAACGACCTTTAAAGGCGTAATACCAGGTGTAGAGGCCAACTGTACAAGCTCAGTCACACTTGAAGTGGTATTCGGATCTCTGGATAATTTTCGAAGGGAGGAGTTAATCTTCGACATAGTCCCGTTTCGCAGTGGTTATCACGCACTGCTCGGGCGAACCGCATTCGCTAAGTTCAATGCGGTACCGCACTACGCATACCTTAAGCTCAAGATGCCAGGCCCTCAAGGAGTACTTACAGTCAATGGAACACCGAATGCTCCCTCCGAACGGAGGAGCACATGGCGGCCCTTGCAGCGGATGTATAAAGCAGCCTCTCCAGGCAGTTCTCCAGTTCGGCCACTAAACGACCGGACACCGTCAAGCGCGCCCGGAGTAACCTACAACAAGACCGCCTGGCACGATCTAAGCAGGCATAGCAATGCGGCCCCAACCCCAACCCTCGCAAAAAGGCGACACCAGTACTTCGCGTACATAACTACGCTCTAGAGATACCATGGGTACAGGGGGAGGGGCACCATCACGGCACGCCCAAAACACGGCTTAAACCGTTAGGGGCTGCCGATTTTTTAATTTTCTCTTACTTTCAGGACTTCATCCTTCGGAAGGCCTGTTCGGCAGTTCAATTGCCGCACAAACGATGCAAGAACTAGGGAAGTAGACAAGCCACGCCGCATTACAGAACTCCCACGTGGTCTCTATCACGATCAGTATACCTGTTCCATATACTATTCCGCAGCTTGCCCCTGGAACGGACATGTTAACTAGTCCAACCTTCCACTTATCGCATTATTTGTATCGTTCTGCTTTGATCGCAACCCTTTTTAATAACAATGCATAGCTTTCATCTATTTTTGCATTACTTTATATATGTTCCTTAACGACATGTTGCCCCCGTACACATTGGTATGGCCAAAATACGCCAGGGGCTTTAGTACCCCTCAATATGGTGTGAGAAGTCCGAACACTTTAAACAAGTGCGGCACCCCGAACTTATAGCATTATATGCATCGGCTCCGAATCATGTCTTGGGTCAATAGTTGGGTTTTCCCGGCTCCTATGCTTTGGTGCCTTACGTTCCGCTATATCGGCTAAGGTAGCACTAGGAGAACCACTGTGATTGTGCCCCAGTTGAGCTGGGTCGAGCACCTCAGTGGAGAAAGCTAAAACTGACTGTCATGATGAAGCAAGAGCTGGTCGCTGTTCGAGAGGTTTTTCGAGTCCCTAAAGACTTATGCCGCTTAGGGCGAGGAGTCGGCTCTGTCCGGCCAAGGCGTGGATAGCGCCCTGAACTCGGTCTTCCGAATACCAGGGGTTTCGCCGAAATTTAAAATTATAAAATTCTATGGCTAAGTGAGAGTGTTCACGCATTATAGTCCGATTGCCTTTTTCGTTGGGCTGAGCACCTCCCTCGAAGGACCCAAACATGGGAAAAAGAGCGCTCAGGTTTATCCCCGAACACCCCAGCACTAGCGGCACGGGGGCAGAAGCTGACGACTCGCCATCTCTCAGAATTGATAAATAGCCGCACAAAAGGTAATATTTTAAATTCCAACAGCATTGCTTAGCGCATATAAACAAGTTTTCAGCGCACAGGACAAAAACAAGCAAGTTTCACACAAAAATTACATCCCTAGAACATTCATCCGCCACAAGGCAGGCACCCTTCAGAACATCCTTATAGTAATTTTCGGGCTTGCGATGCTCTTTCCCCGGCGGTGGCCCGTCCTTCACAAGCTTCTCAGCATCCAGCTTGCCCCAGTGCACCTTAGCACGGGCAAGGGCCCTACGGGCACCTTCAATGCAGACGGAGCGCTTGATTACTTCGAGCCTTGGACATGCCTCCACCAGCCGCCGCACCAGCCCGAAATAGCTCCCAGGAAGAGCCCCTCCAGGCCACAGCCGAACAATGAGGCCCTTCATGGCCCGTTCGGCCTCCTTGTGGAGCTCGACCAGTTGCTTCAGCTGGTCGCTCAGGGGCACGGGGTGTCCGGCCTCAGCATACTGAGACCAGAACACCTTCTCTGTCGAGCTACCCTCCTCGGCTCGATAGAATGCGGCGGCATCGGACACACTTCGGGGAAGATCTGCGAACGCTCCTAGAGAGCTCCGGATTCGGGTAAGTAACAAGTAACTCACGTTTATGTGTTTGCTTTGCATAAAGAATGCCTTACCCGCCGCTATCTTCTTCACCTCATCCAACTCCTGGAGGGTCTTCTGGGATTCGGCCTTGGCAGACTTGGCATTTTCAATAGCCACCGCGAGCTTGGACGCTCGCGTCTTTGAGTCAAGCTCCAAACTCTCATGTTTTCCCATGAGAGCCTAGAGCTCTTGCCGCACCTTGCCAACCTCGGCCTCATACTTCTCCCGCTCGGTGCGCTCCGAGGCTACCCTCTTCTCGGCCTCGACCAGCGCTTGCTTAAGGGTAGCCACTTCAGATGTGGCCCCTACAATAGCCATGATATTCCTATCATTCTTTGCAATTGCACCTTTATATATATATATTTAAAAACAAGGTATTTCTTACCTTCATTGTCCTCGAGCTGCTTCTTGGCACGCCCGAGCTCTTGCTCAGACCGCTCGAGGCTCTGCTTTAGCGTGTCCACTACCGCAGTCAGTGCGGCGGACGCAAGGAGAGAAGCCTGCATATTCATATTAACTCATTTTTGTTAGACTCCTGCGAATTTTATTGGATCCTCTATTCGGTTTTTCTTCCCGAACGTCAAACAGAGCATCAGTGGCTACTGTCTATGCGGTAATATTATTTACACATTCTTTACTTACCTCAAAGCCTGTTAAAAGGCTAGTACAAGCTTCAGTCAGTCCGCTCTTGGCGGACTGAACCTTTTGGACCACCGCACTCATAATAGTGCGGTGCTCCTCGTCGATGGAGGTGCCTTGGAGAGCCTCCAACATATTGTCCGGCGCCTCTGGTTGGACGGGGGCCACTGGCATGGTGGACTTGCTCCTCTTGGAAGGAGGTCCCCCGCTGGACTCTGGAACCTTTGAAGGTTCCGGAGCGATGTCCGGCCTAGAGCCGGACTTGGAGCCCTGGGGGGTTTCATCCCCTTTACTCCTGGAGTCCGGGAGGTCGCCTTGCGGCTCCTCCAGGACCACCTCCTCCCGGCTTGGAACCTGTTGGGACAACACTTCGGTGTCGTCCGTAGGGCGGGGGGAGGAAGCCGTCGGAAGCGAGTTCACATCCGACGAGTCCAGTGAGCCGCTCGACGACGCGTCGAGCTGGTCTTTGGGTGGGCTGCATAAACATATTCGACGTAAGGGAAATCTGTGCAATAAACCAATACTATGAATTACTATGGTATCCGGATACTTACGATTTTGCCAGGGGCTTGGCCCTGGGCTGCCACTCCTCTCTGCCGTCGTCGGCGTCGGTGGAGCAGTCCGGAGGAAGGGTTTTCCCCTTCTTGGACCCTCCGGCCTCCCCAGAGAGGGCGGCCTTCCTTTTCTTCTCTCCCCCCGCTGGAGGAGGAGAGGTCTCTTCTTCTTCCTCCTCGTCTTCATGGGAGGAATGTGCCTCAGAACCGTCGGATGATGGATCCGACACCTCCTGGCGCCGGGCACTCTTTCGAGTCCCCACGGCCTTTTTTGCGGCCTTCTTCTCCGGCACCACATAGGGTGCCGGAACCAGCAGCTTCGCCAAGCGAGCATCCGCTGGGACTTCGGGCAAAGGAGTCGGACAGTTGATCTGTCCGGATGTCACCTGCCAATCCTGTCAAAGGTAAGGGAGTTTATATCCCGCATGGAGTCAAACTATGAAAAACTAATACCCTATAAAAGGAAAAAACAGCTTACCGCGAGAGCATGACGCTGCGCACTGAATCCACGATCCTCGGTAGTGGATGCGGGAGCCTCGGCGCCCTTGAAAAGCACCTTCCAGGCATCTTCGTACGTCGTGTCGAAGAGCCTGCTCAGATTTTGGTGCCACGCCGGGTCGAACTCCCACACGTTGAAAGCCCGTTGTTGACACGGGAGGATCAAGCGGATGAGCATAACCTGGACTACGTTGACAAGTTTGAGCTTCTTGTCCACCAGGGTTTGGACGCATGTTTGGAGTTCGGTCAGCTCTCCCTTCTTACCCCACGACAGGCCCGTCTCCTTCCAGGAGGTGAGCCGCGTAGGGGGTCCGGATCGAAACTCAGGGGGTGCGACCCATTCGGTGTCGCGTGACTCGGTGATGTAAAACCACCCCGATTGCCAACCATTTAGGGTCTGCACAAAGAAGCCCTCGAGGCATAGGACGTTGGCCATCTTCCCCACCATGGCGCCTCCGCACTCCGCCTGGTTGCCGCGCACCACCTTTGGCTTGACGTTGGAAGTCTTGAGCCATAGGCCGAAATGGGGGCGGATGCGGAGGAAGGCCTCGCACACGACGATAAACGCCGAGATGTTGAGGACGAAGTTCGGGGCCAGATCATGGAAATCTAGGCCGTAGTAGAACATGAGCCCCTGGACAAATGGGTGGACAGGGAAGCCCAGTCCACGGAGGAAATGGGGGAGGAACACCACCCTCTCATGGGTCCTAGGGGTGGGGATGAGCTGCCCCTTTTCGGGAAGCCGGTACGCGATGTCGTTAGACAGGTATCCGACCTTCCTCAACTTTTTGATGTGTCCCTCCATGACGGAGGAGACCATCCACTTGCCTCCCGCTCCGGACATGGCTGGAGAAGGTTGAGGTGGGGAGTGCGGACTTAGGCGCTGGAGCTTGAGTGCGCAAGAATGGATAGGCGAAGGAGGAAGAAGGCGTAGGTGAAAAGGTGGATCCTTATCCCCTTATATGGGTGGACGCAACTACATGTCCCCACCAGCCTGGTAAAACTCGCTTATCTCCAAGCACCGTAATCAATGGCGCGGTTGGGTTACCCACGCCCGTATTGATGAGAATCCCGGGATAAGGGGACACGATCTCTGCTTTAACAAGACGTGCCAAGGAAACCGCCTCGCATGACGCGCTGAGGTGGGATAATGAAACGACTCGGATAAAGGCTTGGACGTGGTGTGACACGCTACGGAATACGTCAGCAGATTAGATTGGTGTAAATATTATTCTCTCTATGGCAATATGTGGAAACTTATTTCACAGAGTAGGACACTATCTTTGTGTTCAAAATCTTCTATGAAGTACTGGGAGGAGGAACCCGCCTTGCAATGCCGAAGACAATCTACGCGCCGGACTCGTCGTCATTGAAGCCTGGTTCAGGGGCTACTGAGAGAGTCCTGGATTAGGGGGTGTTCGGATAGCCGGACTAAACCATCAGCCAGACTCCTGGACTATGAAGATACAAGATTGAAGACTCCGTCCCCTGTCCGGAAGGGACTTTCCTTGGCGTGGAAGGCAAGCTTGGCGATACGGATATGCAGATCTCCTACCATTGTAACCGACTTTGTGTAACCCTAACCCTCTCCGGTGTCTATATAAACCAGAGGGTTTTAGTCCGTAGGACAACATACACATCAACAATCATACCATAGGATAGCTTCTAGGGTTTAGCCTCTCCGATCTCGTGGTAGATCTACTCTTGTATTACCCATACCATCAATATTAATCAAGCAGGACATAGGGTTTTACCTCCATCGAGAGGGCCTGAACCTGGGTAAAACTTCGTGTCCCTTGCCTCCTGTTACCATCCGGCCTAGACGCATGGTTCGGGACCCCCTACCCGAGATCCACCGGTTTTGACACCGACACACCTCCTCTCTGTCGTTCACCTCGGGGCAGCATCCGGCGTGGCGGCCGTCTTCCCCAAACACCGTCACGAAGAGGGTCGCATCACCATCGAACTTGAAGTGGAGGGTGCACCGCTAGCCCAAGCCGCGCACGGGGGCGAACGTCTGCCAACCACAGGCCAGAGCAATGTTGCCCACGACAAAGAGCTCGACCGCGACCCAAGAAGCTTGGCTGCAGCAACCGTCTGCCTGCAGCCAGAGCCCGCCTAGACCGGAGGCCGGCAGCTCGTCGGCAAAGAAGCGGGGGAGCTGGAGCCAGCTGCCGGCCGGATCCTCCGACCACACAACGAACTCTGGCAGCACCTCTGACACATGGAACCGTGGTCGGGGAGGTCGTGCAACCACGACGCGTCTTCTCTCGTCAATAGGACTTCCGCGACCAGAGTGACTCCTACCGCACACTGCGGCGCCACCCCAAGAGCTGGGGGCCACGGTGGGGGCCGCGGCATGCTTGCGGGGACGGCCACGTCCTCGCTTGGGCACCGAGGAGCCGGGTCCTCCCGAGGGGCCTTGCCCTTCTCCGCGATGGAGAACCTCTTCCACGGTGCCATTGCTGTTAGCGGCGGAGCAAGGAGGAAGAAGCAAATGAACCAAGAAGAGATGGGCTACGGGAGCTCTGCCCCATCCCCATTTATGGCGGAAGAAGGCCAACCGACGCCTCCCATGATCATAGGTAATGATGATTTTCCTTGCATGTCGCAGGGACTTGTCAAGTCAGGCAGTTGCCGAGGCAGCATGGGGAAGCGGAGATGCCCGCGACCAATCAACCGCCACGCGTCAACCGAGGCCGCAGGCTTTTGGGGCCCGCAGCGCTCCGCGCTTGATCCTTTGGCTTTGCCTTGAAGCCAAGCCTGAGTGCGCCTTGGGCCTGGGGGTTACTGTCGGCGTTCTGGGAATGGGGGTCCCCAGACTTGCTTGCCTGCGGCCCATGGCGTGGCTATGCTGGCAGGTCTGTACGGCCCATCATCATCAACAAGTCATTCAAGACCCTCGTGAGGGGCCAAGCCTCGCAAGGCGGACGACGCAAGACCTCCTCAGGAGCGGCCTCACCAGGCTGCCTCGCGAGGAGCGGAGATATCAAGGCGGGGCAAACCTCACGAGGCTCTCATGGCGTGAGCCATGATGATCGACACCAGGCGGGCGCCAGGCGGGCGCCAGCGCGCGCATCGTCCTTGTTTCCTCTTTGGTGCTAAGGAGGCAAGCGTAGGCGCGGAGTATCGAGGCATCAGGCAAAGGTTTCCATATCGGTGCAACGAGACCAAGACCAGAAGGACGGCAGGACGGAGGTCACCATGGAGCCCAGGACAGCGTCACCACCAGAACCTTTGGCAGGCGAAGACCACCTTTTGTCAGGATAGCTTGTACGAGCTGTCCCCTTTCAAATTGGCTGCCGTTGTTGGCTCCCTTCCCGCTCAATATTTGGGGAGAGGACCAGGGCCTATATAAGTATGACTAGCCACCAACAAAGGGGGGAGATCTGACCTGATAAAAGGCCAACCCTTAGCACACCAAGCACAAGAACACCTCAACCTCAGGAGGCTGTTCTTCCCCTTGTACTGTTCATCATCAGCCCCAAGAGGCAATCCACCACTACCGCACTGGAGTACGGTATTACAGCACATCGGTGGCCCGAACCAGTATAAACCTTGTGTGTTTGTGTTGCGAGTGTGTCGAGTTCGTCCGCGAGACCTTAGCGAGCTAGGGCGTAGATCAGAAGGAGGGAAAGAACTTCGCACGCACCCCAGATTTGGAACCTCAAGGGTTTTTCGGAACCCGTGATCCGACAATTGCCACTATCTATGCGAAGTTTTTTAGTATGCAAGATAGTAGATTCTTCATGAGGATTAGTATTAGCAAAATCATCAAAGTTTCCCCCATCATTACTACTATCCTTTTTAGTGATAACGTCCCCAATTTCAGACATGGTGACAACAAACCAATCTAACAAAATGGCAAACAAAAAGCGAACGAAGAAGGCGAACGGAAGAGGGATACGAAAAGGCAAATATTTTCGAGAATCATTTTAGAAGCGGGGGATTGGAAAACGAGAGGCGAATGGCGAATAATGTAATGCAAGGGGTGAGAGTTTATGATTGGTACTTGGTATTTCTTGACTTGGTGTAGAACTCCCCAGCAACGGCGCCAGAAATTCTTCGTGCTACTTCTTGATCTTGCATTGGTTTTTCCCTTGAAGAAGAAAGGGTGATGAAGCAAAGTAGAGATAAGTATTTCCCTCAGAGAATCAATCCAGTAGGAGACAACACACAAATCACCTAATACCTGCACAAACAATCAAACAACTTGCACCCAATGCAATAAAGGGGTTGTCAATCCCTTCATGGTTACTTGCAATAGTGAGATCTGATAGAGATATATGAAAATAAACAAAAGGTAAAGTAAATATTTTTGGTAATTTTGGTTTATAGATTAGAAAGTAAAATATTGAAAAATAGTAGATCAGAAACTAACATGATGGAAAATAGAAACTTATATGATGGAAAATAAACCCAGGGGCCATAGGTTTCACTAGAGGCTCCCTAAAGATAGCAAATAATACGGTGGGTGAACAAATTACTGTCGAGCAATTGATAGAAAAGCAAAAAGTTATGACGATATCTAAGGCAATGATCATGAATATAGGAATGACGTCCGTGTCAAGTAGACCGAAATGATTCTGCATCTACTACTATTACTCCACACATCGACCGACTCCTGCCTGCATCTAGAGTATTAAGTTCATGAAGAACGGAGTAACGCATTAAGTATGATGACATGATATAGAGGAATTAACTCAAGCAGTATGATGAAAACCCCAAGTTTTTATCCTCGATGGCAACAATACAATACGTGCCTCGCTGCCCCTGCTGTCACAAGGAAAGGACATCGTATGATTGAACCCAAAGCTAAGCACTTCTCCCATTGCAAGAAAAACCAATCTAGTTGGCCAAACCAAACTGATTGTTCGAAGAGAATTACAAGGATATCAAATCATGCATATAAGAATTTAGAGAAGATTCAAATAGTATCCATAGATACTCTGATAACAAATCCAAAATTCATCAGATATTTGCAAGCACACCGCAAAAAGTATTACATTAGATAGATCTCCAAGAACATCAAGGAGAACATGGTATTGAGAATCAAAGAGAGAGAAGAAGCCATCTAGCTACTAGCTATGGACCCATAGGTCGGAGGTAAACTACTCACACTTCATCGGAAAGGCAATAGAGTTGATGTAGAAGCCCTCCGTGATCAAGTCCCACTTCGGCAGGGTGCCAGAAAAGGTCCCTAGATGGGATCTCACGGGTATAGAAGGTTGTGGCAGTGGAAAAGTGTTTTCATGGATGCTTCTAGTGGTTTGGGGATATTTGGGAATATATAGGCGAAAGAATTAGGTCAGGAGGGTCGCGGGGGGCCCACAAGGGTGGGGGCTCCCTCCGTCCTTGTGGCCACCTCATGGCTCCTCCGACTTCATCCCCAAGTCTCCTGGTTGTCTTTTGGTCCAAGAAAAATCATCGCGAAGGTTTCATTCCGTTTGGACTCCGTTTGGTATTCCTTTTCTGCGAAACTCAAAAACAAGGACAAAAACATAAACTAGCACTAGGCCCTAGGTTAATAGGTTAGTCCCAAAAATAATATAAAATAGCATATTAATGCATATAAAACATCCAAAACAGATATATAATAGCATGGAACAATCAAAAATTATAGATACATTGGAGACGTATCAAACTCCCAAAGAGTTTACTAGAGCCAATTATCTAGTTCACATCGCCATGTGATTAACACCCACAGAATATTAAGGAGTGATCATGTTTTGATTGTGAGAGAAGTTTAGTCAACGTCTCTGTCACATTTAGATCTGTATGTATTTTTGCAAATTTCTATGTCTACAAAGCTCTGTATGGAGCTACTCTAGCTAATTTCCCCCACTTTCAATATGTATCCAGATTGAGACTCAAAGTCTTCCGAATCAACATCAAAAATTGCATCGACGTAACCCTTTATGACGAACTCTTTATTACCTCCATAATCGAGAAATATCTCCTTAGTCCTCTGATGTAACTAAGGATATTTTTGACCGCTGTCCAGTGATCTACTCCTGTATCACTATTGTACCCCCTTGTCAAATTCATGGCAAGGTACACAACAGGTTTGGTACACAGCATGGCATAGTTTATAGAACCTATGGCTGAGGCATAGGGAATGAATTTCATTCTCTCTCTATCTTCTGCCGTGGTTGGGTTTTGAGTCTTACTCAACTTCACACATTGCAACACATGCAAGAAACCTTTCTTTGACTAATCCATTTTGAAATTCTTCAAAATCTTGTCAAGGTATATGTGCTTTGTGAAAGTCCTATTACGCGTCTCGATCTATCCCTCTAGATCTTGATGCCCAATATATAAGTAGATTCATCGAGGTCTTTCATTGAAATATCCTTGTATGCTTTCCAGAAATTCTATATCATTTCCAATCAACAATGTGTCGTCCACATATAATATCAGAAATGCTACAAAGCTCCCACTTACTTTCTTTTAAATACATGCATCATCATAAGTCTGTATAAAACCATATGCTTTGATCACCTCATCAAAGCGTATATTCCAACTCCGAGATGCTTGAACCAGTCCATAGATTGATTGCTGGAGCTTGCACACTTTGTTAGCACCTTTAGGATCGACAAAACCTTCTGGTTGCATCATATACAACTCTTCTTTAAGAAATCCATTAAGGAATGCAGTTTTGACGTCCATTTGCTAGATTTCATAATTATAAAATGAGGCAATTGCTAACATGATTTGGACTGACTTAAGCATTGCTATGGGCGAGAAAGTTACATCATAGTCAACCCCTTGAGCTTGTCGAAAACCTTTCTCCACAAGTCGAGCTTCGTAGATGGTGACATTACCATCAGTGTTTGTCTTCTTAAAGATCAATTTATTCTCAATGGCTTGTCGATCATTGGGCAAGTCCACCAAAGTCCACACTTTGTTCTCATACATGGATCCTATCTCAGATTTCATGGCCTCAACCCATCTATCAGAATCTGGGCTCATCATAGCTTCTTCATAGTTCGTAGGTTCGCCATGGTCTAGTAACATGACTTCTAGGACAGGAGTACCGTACCACTCTGGTGCGGAACATGCTCTGTTCGACCTATGAGGCTCAGTTGTAACTTGATCTGAAGTTTCATGATCATCATCGTTAGCTTCCTCTCTAGTTGGTGTAGGCATCAAGGGAACAGATTTCTCTGATGTGGTACTTTCCAAATTGAGATAAGGTACAATTACCTCATCAAGTTCTACTTTCCTCCCACTCACTTATTTTGAGAGACACTCCTTCTCTAGAAATGTTCCATTCTTGGCAACAAAGATCTTGCCTTCGGATCTATGGTAGAAGGTGTACCAATTGTTTCCTTAGGGTATCCTATGAAGACGCACTTCCCCGATTTGCTTCGAGCTTCTTAGGCTGAAGCCTTTTGACATAAGTGTGGCAACCCCAAATTTTAAGAAATGACAGCTTAGGTTTCTTGTGAAACCATAGTTCATACGATGTCGTCTCAACGGATTTAGATGGTGCCCTATTTAATGTGAATGCGGTTGTCTCCAATGCATAACCCCAAAAAATAGTGGTAAATTGGTAAGAGACATCATAGAATGCACCATATCCAATAAAGTACGGTTACGCCGTTCGGATACACCATTACGTTGTGGTGTTCCAGGTGGCATGAGTTTTGAAATAGTTCCACACTGTTTTAAATGAAGGACAAACTCGTTACTCAAATATTCGTCTCCGTGATTAGATTGTAGAAACTTTATTTTCTTGTTACGATGACTCTCCACTTCACACTAAAATTCTTTGAACTTTTCAAATGTTTCAGAGTCGTGTTTCATTAAGTAGATATCCCCATACCTACTCAAATCATCTGTGAAGGTTAGAAAATAACGATACCCGTCGCGTGCTTTAACACTCATCGGACCACATACATCGGTATGTATTATTTACAGTAAGTCATTAGCTCGCTCCATTGTTTCAGAGAACAGAGTTTTAGTCATCTTGCCCATGAGGCATGGTTTGCAAGTATCAAATGCTTCATAATCAAGTGATTCTAAAAGTCCATCTGCATGGAGTTTCTTCATGCGCTTTACACCAATATGACCTAAACGGCAGTGCCACAAGTATGTTACACTATGATTATCAACTTTTCATCTTTTGGCATCAATATTATGAATATGTGTATCACTATGATCAAGATTCAATAAACCATTCACATTGGGTGTATGACCATAGAAGGTTTTATTCATGTAAATAGAACAACAATTATTCTCTAACTTAAATGAATAAATGCATCGTAGTAAACATGATCTAATCATATTCATGCTCAACACAAACATCAAATAACTTTTGTTTAGGTTCAACACTAATCATTGGAGTGTGCGATGGTGATCACATCAACCTTGGAATCATTTCCAACATACATCGTCACCTCGCTTTTAACTAGTCTCTGCAACTCCTGTTTTGAGTTGCTAATCTTACTAACTGAACCGATATCAAATACCGAGGAGTTACTACAAACACTAGTAAAATACACATCAATAACATAGTTCCACTTCCAGTGGCCATTTTCTTTGTAGAGCACTCAGTTTCAGGCTTGGGTCCAGCTTTGGGCTTCTTCACAGGAGTGGCACCTTGCTTGCCATTCTTCTTGAAGTTCCCTTTCTTCCACTCGCCCTTTTTCTTGAAACTAGTGGTCTTGTTAACCATCAGCACTTGATGCTCTTTCTTGATTTCTACCTTCGCCGATTTCAGCATTGCGAAGAGCTCGGGAATCGTTTTCTTCATCCCTTGCATATTATAGTTCATCACGAAGTTTTAGTAGCTTGGTGATAGTGACTAGAGAACTCTGGCAGTCACTATCTTATCTAGAAGATTAACTCCCATATGATTCAAGTGATTGTAGTACCCAGACATTCTCCACATGCTTACTAGCTAAGCTATTCTCCTCCATCTTGTAGGAAAAGTACTTGTCAGAGGTCGCATATCTCTCGAAACGGGTATGAATCTAAATACCAATTTTCAGCTCCTGTAACATCTCATATGCCCCGTGGTGTTCAAAACATTTTTGAAGTCCCGATTCTAAGATGTAAAGCATGGCGCACTAAACTATCAAGTAGTCATCATATTGAGCTTGCAAAATGTTCATAATGTCTGTATCTGCTCCTGCAATAGGTTTGTCACCAAGTGGTGCATCAAGGACATTATTCTTCTATGCAGTAATGAGGATAATCCTCGTATCACAGACCCAGATTGCATCATGGATACTATCATCTTTCAACTTAGTTTTCTTTAGGAACATATCAAAAATTATATAGGATCTATATCGCGAGCTATTGATCTATAACACAGATATGCAAAACTATAAGACTAAGTTCATGATAAATTAAGTTCAATTAATCAAATTACTAAAGAACTCCCACTTAAATAGATAGCCCTCAAGTCATCTAAGTGATACGTGATCCAAATCAACTAACCCATGTCCGGTCATCACGTCAGATGGTGTAGTCATCAATGGTGAACATCTCAATGTTGATAATATCTACTATATGTTTCATGTTCAACCTTTCGGTCTCCAGTGTTCTGAGGTCAAATATCTACTATATGATTCATGTTTGACCTTTCGGTCCCAGTGCTCCGAGGCCATGTCTATACATTCTAGGCTCGTCAACTTTAACCCAAGTATTTTGCATGTGTAAAATTGTCTTACACCCGTTGTATGTGAACGTAGAGTCTATCACACCCGATCATCATGTGGTGTCTCGAAATGACAAACTGTAGCAACGGTGCATACTTAGGGAGAACACTTTTACCTTGGAATTTAGTGAAGGGATCATATTATAATGCTACCATCGCTCTAAGCAAAATAAGATGCACAAAAGATAAACATCACATGCAATAAAAACATGTGACATGATATGGCCATCATCATCTTGTGCTTTTGATCTGCATCTCCAAAGCAATGTCATGATCTCCATCGTCACCACTTTACACCTTGATCTCCATCGTAGCATCATTGCGTCGAGGTCGTCACGCCAACTATTGCTTCTACAACTATCACTAATGCATGGTGATAAATTAAAGCAATTACATGGCGCTTGCACTTCATACAATAAAGAGACAACCCTAAGGCTCCTGCCGGTTGTCGATATTACAAAACATGATCATCTCATACATCAACATATATCACATCATTTCTTGACCATATCACATCACAACATGCCCTACAAAAACAAGTTAGACGTCCTCTACTTTGTTGTTGCAAGTTTTACGTGGGTGCTACGGGCTTCTAGCAAGAACTGTTCTTACCTACGCATAAAACCACAATGTTGATTTATCAAGTTTTCTGTCTTCACCTTCATCAAGGACCGGCCACAGTCAAATTCGATTCAACTAAAGTAGGAGAAACAGACACCCGCCATCCACCTTTATGCGAAACTAGTTGCATGTCAGTCGGTGGAACCGGTCTCATGTGCGTGGACATGTAAGGTTGGTCCGGGCCGCTTCATACCACAATACCGCCGAATCAAAATAAGACATTGGTGGTAAGCAGTATGACCATCACAGCGCACAACTCTTTGTGTTCTACTCGTGCATATAATCTACGCATAGACCTAGCTCATGATGCCACTGTTCGGAAACGATCCTGGAAAAACAAAAAAAATCTACGCACACGCAATGATCTATCCATGGAGATGCATAGCAACGAGGGGGGAGTGTGTCTACATACCCTCATAGTCTGTAAGCGAACGCGTTACACAACGTGGTTGATGTAGCCAAACTTTCTTCGCAATCCAACTGATCTAGTACCGAACATACGGCACCTCCGCGTTCAGCACATGTTCAGCTTGGTGACGTCCTCCTCCTTCTTGATCGAGCAAGACGGCAAGGTAGTAGATGAGTTCTGTCAGCACGACGGCGTGGTGACGGTGATGGTGAAGTGACCTCCGCAGGGCTTCGCCTAAGCACTACGAAAATATGATCGGGGGTGTAAATGGTGGAGGGGGCGCCGCACATGGCTAACAATTGATTTGTTCTATCTGAGGCGCTCCCCTCCCACATATATATAGGAGGGACGAGCAGCCAAAGGAGGAGCCCAAGAAGGAGGAATCCTACTTGGGGTACCAATGCCCCCCTTTCCTTATTTGGAGTGCGGGAAAGGCAGGGGAGGGTGCCCCCAACCATTTCCTTTCTCCCATGAGAGGGAAAGGCAGGAGGGGCTAGCCCTACCCCTGTTCCATCCCTAGGGCTGGCCGAACTAGGGAGCAGCGCACCAGCCCCCTTGTGGCTGGTCTGTCCCCTCCTTTGGCCCATAAGGCCCATATCTTGCTGGGGGTGCCCGGAACCCCTTCCGGTGACCCGATTCCTTCCCGGTACGTCCCGAAACACTTCAGGTGTCCAAATACCATCGTCCTATATATCAATCTTTACATCTTGGCCATTTTGAGACTCCTCATCATGTCCGTGTGATCTCATCCGGGACTCCGAACAACATTCGGTCACCAAAACATATAACTATGTCGGCGTTCTGGGAACGGGGGTCCCCAGACTTGACTGCCTGCGGCCCATAGCATGGCTCTGCAAGCAGGCCCGTATGGCCCATCTTCGCCAGCAAGGACTCAAGACCCTCGCGAGGGGCCAAGGCGGATGACACAAGACCTCCTCGGGAGCGGCCTCACCAGGCTGGCTCGCGAGGGGCGGAGAGACCAAGGCGAGACAAACCTCGCGAGGTTCCAGTGACATGAGCCATGACGACCAAGGCCAGGCGGGCGCCAGCGTGCAAAGTGTCCTTGTTTCCACTTTGGTGCTAAGGAGGCAAGCGCAGACGAAGAGTTCCGAGGCGTCAAGAAAAGGTTTCCATATAGGTGCAACGAGATTAAGACCAGCAGGACGGCAGGACGGAGGTCATCATGGAGTCCAAGGCGACGTCACCACCAGAGCCTTCGGCAGGTGAAGACTACTTTTGTCAGCACAAGCTGTACTAGCTATCCCCTTTCAAATTGGCCATTGTTGACTCGCTTCCCGCCCAATATTTGGGGAGAGGACCAGGGCCTCTATAAATAGGATTAGCCACCATGTTAGAGGGGGGATGAATCCGGACAACCGCAAGTTCACCAAAGCACAAGAACACCTCACCTCGGGAGGCTGTTCTTCCCCTTGTACTGTTCATCCTCAGCCCAGGAGGCAATCCACCACCACCACACTGGAGTAGGGTATTACACCACAACGGTGACCCGAACCAGTATAAATCTTGTGTCTCGTGTGTTGTGAGTTCTGGTGCCTAGCCTAGAGATCGCGAAGTGTTGGTGGGCGTGATCAGTCAGGGAGAGATCTTTGCGTGCATCCCAGTGTTCGAACCTTAAGGGTTTTGTCGGAACCCGAAATTTGACATTTGGTGCGCCAGGTATGGGTGCGCCGAAGCTTTCCTTATGTCGCTCCGCGTTCCACCGCTTCATCACAATCATGTCGGATGCTCATCGCGCCCGAGTTGAGCGTGGGGCCATCCTCGCCACCCACATCGCCCAAACGGCTCCTGTTGACATGCCTCCCCGTTGTTCTCCATCACCCGCCGCCAACGCCGCCATCGGCCCGGCATGGAACAAGCAGCAAGCATCCTTGTTGCACCACTCGGTACGGAGGGACGGCTAAGAAATCCTTCTTGCTACCTCTTAAGCACTGCATTGGTTTTCCCCGGAGAGGAAGGGATGATGCAGCAAAGTAGCGTAAGTATTTCCCTCAGTTTTTGAGAACCAAGGTATCAATCCAGTGGGAGGCTACACGCGAGTCCCTCATACCTGTACAAAACAAATAAATCCTCGCAACCAACGCAAATAGGGGTTGTCAATCCCTATAAGGCCACTTACGAGAGTGAGATCTGATAGATATGGTAAAGATAATTTTTTTGGTATTTTTATGATAAAGATGCAAAGTAAAATAAAGGCAAAGTAAATAGCAAAGTAGTAGGAGAACAATATGATAAAGATAGACCCGGCGGCCATAGGTTTCACTAGTGGCTTCTCTCGAGAGCATAAATACTCTACGGTGGGTGAACAAATTATTGTTGAGCAATTGACAGAATTGAGCATAGTTATGAGAATATCTAGGTGAGGGAGTCCTGGATTAGGGGGTGTCCGGATAGCCGAACTATACCTTCGGCCGGACTCCTGGACTATGAAGATACAAGATTGAAGACTTCGTCCCGTGTCTGGAAGGGACTTTTCTTGGCGTGGAAGGCAAGCTTGGCGATACAGATATGTAGATCTCCTACCATTGTAACCGACTCTGTGTAACCCTAGCCCTCTCCGGTGTCTCTATAAACCGGAGGGTTTTAGTCCATAGGACGAACAACAATCATACCATAGGCTAGCTTCTAGGGTTTAGCCTCTCTGATCTCGTGGTAGATCTACTCTTGTACTACCCATATCATCAATATTAATCAAGCAGGACGTAGGGTTTTACCTCCATCAAGAGGGCCCGAACCTGGGTAAAACATTGTGTCCCCTGCCTCCTGTTACCATCCGCCTAGACGCACAGTTCGGGACCCCCTACCCGAGATCCACCGGTTTTGACACCGACATTGGTGCTTTCATTGAGAGTTTCTCTGTGTCGTCACTTTTAGGCCCGATGGCTTCTCCGATCATTAATAGCGATGTGATCTAGGGTGAGACCTTTCTCCCCGGACAGATCTTCATATTTGTAGCGACCTGACCTCAGACGGTCAAGTCTCTGTGCTTAAGTGTCATCCCTGGATCGGTATGCTGACACACACAGTACTCGAGGATTTATAACAGAGGTAAATCACATGTATAAAATAACGTAAATACTATTACCTCAATCCAAATAGCGGAAGTAACAAAGGTTGTGGATTCCCATCAACACCAATGGCAAAGTTGAGTGTAGAAATCGTAACCCTAACGTATCACTTACTCGTCGTAAGAAGTCCTGCAACATGAGACGTTGCAGCCACAAAGAGTCAGTACATTGAATGTACTGGCAAATTCACAACATACAGAGAAATGATGAACAATGGCTATCACTACATGCATATGGCTGGTGGAAAAGCTCTATGGTTATAAGGTTTTTGCGAAAAGCCAATTTTTCCCTACTGCAACGAAATACATTTTAATTAACTATCATGGTGGTTGTTGAACATTGGAAATGGTTAACAGCATTCTCAATCCCAATTAAGCATCATCATTAAAACCCAACAATATTCATTTAAAGTAACGTGATGAGATTCACATGATAGTCCAGGTACTAGATACTCAAGACGTCCATAACCGGGGACACGGCTAATCATGATTAGTTTGTACACTCTGCACAGGTCTGCACACTTTTCCCCACAAGACTCGATCGCCGCCGTTGGATTTCTCGCACTACATGGTGTTTAAGAAATGGATGACCGAGACATAGTCTTTCAGAAGCGCTAGCACCTTACGATGGATAGACCGTTACACCTACTTTCCCCTACATCTGCTAGTCTACCCTGTAAGAGTTCGCATGACTTAATCAACTATGCTAGAGCCCATAATAACTTGTGGCTGCACATGGAAGTTTCTAGTATGAATAATCTCATGATCCCTTTGAGCCTGGGTGGCGGCCCATAACAAAAACAGGCAATCCTGGTCTACCCAGGTGCCTAGACAAGCAATCCTGGAATACCCAGGTGCCTCAATCCACCCAGATGTGTGTTTAAGTTGCCACCTTAAGTAAACCATTAATTAACAATCTCACACCTGTCATGAATACTCTCAAACCCAATCGACGTCTACGAGCATAGCATGGCAATGTAAGCATAACGTAATAGTAACTCCCAAGGGTTTGATAATAAACAGGTAATAGGTTCCTACTTCATCAACTACTTCCCAATACCCACATGTTATCAATCCTACTCATGCAATGTTTGAGGGCGAAACTAATGCATAAAAGCTAGGTATGAAAGGGGATATGATCAAAGTGTTAACTTGCCTGCAATGTTGATGAAGATGATTCGCACTCATAACTCTTGATAGTTCTACTCGTCACACTCCGGTCAATCTATTGTAAGCAAGCAATAGTAACCACACATAAGCAATCACTCAAAAGATCAGAAAGAACGAAGAAGACGATTCGGAAAACATCAAAACCAAGCAAATAACTCTTGCTACATAAAACAATTTCTAACAGTACCAAAATTATGTGAATTTGGCCTTATCAAAAAGTTTAGGTCAAGAGCTTCGATTTGCAAAAAGAATCAACTCAAACGGAGCTACGAAACTCAAGTTATGATCAAACAAAGTTTGAATCTAAATTTGGTTGAATTTAAATTTTAAAACATTCAAAAACATGTTTGAGTTGGATTAATGGATAGAGGGGATCATAACGAAGACGTGAGCGTTGGTTTCGTTGGATTTGGACTAACGAGTAAAAAGTTATGGCTATCTGAAAAATCAGGGCCAAACTGTTTTACGAAAAAAATAGCTACGGTTAAGGTCTAACGTATAAATACGTAGACTAAGTGATAATCTAATTATTCTATCGTATTAGTGTAAAAATAATAAACTATGAAAGTATAAGAAGAAAAAAAGAAAGATACCTTTATAAGGCAGAGAAAATACGACTTTGAAGAGAAGAGACAATTTCCAGAGGTCGCGCCGGAGAGGAGAAATATATTTTTCTTAAATGAATCTAGTCAAACCAAAATATTGATTTAACCCGAATCGGATGATTTTTGGAGGCTCTATGGGTCTATATTTATTGGTGGAAAAGAGGCTTAGGGGTCAAAGGCTAGGCAATGTGGGACTAAACGTAGACGAAAATATACGAAATAGAGAAGAAAAGAGGCGGATGGGCCTAAAGGCCTTCGGCCGGCCGCTCGCACGCTGCGGTGCAGTTTTTTTTTACAAAATTCGGCCTAATAGAGAAAAAAGGATGGCTGGGCCTGGCCTATTTAGGAGAAAAACAATGGGGCGTCAGAAGCTACTATACCGCGCATGTAGGCGATAAATAAATATGGGCCGCACGTACAATTTTTTTAAACAGAAAGCGGTAAAGTGAAAAACGAAAATAAAAATAAAACTTTATATAGGCATATTATATATCAACATTTTCAGAAAAAGATTTTGTACGACATGAACATTTTTCTGGCATTAAATAAAATACACACAAATTCTAATAATTCTAACAGTGCTCCTGCTCTAATAAGATCCAACAAAAATCATTTTAAAAATACCAAAATGATTTGAAATTAATTTTTCTCCAATTTTGTAATGTAGGGAATCATGTTACCCTATTTTCCATATATTTTATTTTTGGAGAAAAATAATTTGAATAAAACTCAAATAACTCCAAATTGAAAATAAATTCAAAAGAACTTTGAATTTAATTCTTTGAAACTCCCAACTCATATTTCATATAATTTGAAGAAATCATTTTATCTTCTCTCATGAAAATCATTGAGCTGCATGAAGTTTATGAATTGAAATATTTCCAAATGAAATTCAATTATTTTCAAATACCCTTTCATTTAATTAAATGGAAGAAGTCATGTCATCTTCTCTCTAGGGTTTTGTATTTGAAAAGAATTTGAATTCACGAAGATCATAAATGAAAAAAATGAAAGTTTGGGAAAGTCCTTTTATTCCCTCTCATTTAACTTTCAAAAAATTCGAAATTCACTCACTTTTAGACAATCAGTCAAATAATCAATCAAATCTATCTATTTGTTATAACATTCCAAAATTTAGAATTTTGGGATGTTACAAACCTACCACCCTTAAAATGAATCTCGTCCTCGAGATTCGGAGAGGCTAGAAAGAAATAGGTTGGGATTGGGGTCTCCTCAAAAATCCATCAATCGTCTCCGGGGTCTAGGGTGCTACCACCCTTAGAATCATCGTTACAGTCCCATCAATACTCATATACTCCATCCTTATTCTTGACAGTGTCAGTCTTCTCAAATCGTAAGGATAATTCCTTCTCTAGGCTCTTCCGGTAGTGGCATAACCTTTTTCCTCAATTCTTCTGTCCTTTCCTCTTGGTAAGGTTATTCCGAGATTGGGTCTTCTTAGCTGACGGGTCTGGCGCCAAAACTAAACAACTATCGATATCTCATGATGGTCAACCATTTATGGTTTCTCCTGCAGGATATGGGTCTGGGTTGATCCTCACCGTATAACCTACGGTTGGCAACAACTGCCGTGTACAAGGGAAAAAATACCTATACCATTTTAAGGCTTAAACAAGGTTTTGATCGTCTTCTCTTTACTATAGGTAGGTCACTGAGATTTACCATCCCATATAGCAAAGCGAACAATAAGAGTAAGTCGGTATGGTGATCAATCCATCCCGCACCCAAATCATTAACTTGTATACGGTTTAGCGAATCTCGCATTCTAACACTCGGTCATCCTCATAAGAATTGCAGAATTCCCCTTGTCGACGAACCAAGTTCGGATAAATCCATAGATTCTGCAAGCCAAACAACCATCTATCGTTCCTTCACAACTCTCAGGTTTTGCATAATTCCTATAAGATCGTCTATCGATAAAATCGAACTTCTTCCAGAGTTTTTCCTTCAGCAAGAATGTGCTTGCTTCTGGGCAGGTCCTGGGGCCTATGGGTTATGGACCATCTCATCACTTGTAGTCCTTGAACTTATCATCGGGCAACTGATCATTATTCCCACATCCAGCTTCCTAGCATTCTTAAATCCATCCAATTGTACTGTCTCCCTTCCTTCTATTTGTACCAAACTAGGACGTGATTACCCAGACTCATCATGGAGTTTCCATTGTTCCATATTTCCAACATCATACCTCCTTTATATCGAATAGTAATTTATCTATTCATCCCCGTGGGATATCCCTCATACCGAGATAAAAACTTATACTTATGAAGTCCATATTCCACTTCGTGGAACATCATTATCCTTTCCAGGGTCAAGCGTCCTTACAAGGGAATATTGGCCATCTCTGCATGGCACTTCTTCAACTGGGAAACGTGAAACACATCATGAACTCCTGACAGTCCTTTCGGTGACTCCAACTTGTTGGCCACTTCTCCCATACTCTCCAAAACTCGGTATGGTCCTACAAATCTCGGGGCTAACTTTCCCTTAACTCCAAATCGTTTAATTCCTCGCAGAGGGAACACATGAAGGCATGCTCTGTCTCCAATGTCATAGACTACCTCCTTGCATTTTTAAGTCTGCATAACTCTTCTGCCTGGACTAAGCTATCTTCAGTCTATCTCGAATCAACTTAACATTCTCTTCTGACTCCTTGATCACATTTGGTCCAAACAACTGACGGTCTCCAACTTCATCCCACATACTCTTGGAGTATCACCCATATCGTGACAAAACTCGTATTCATTTTGTCCGAAATCCACTCAGTGGAATATCCTTACCTTTTTCCACGGGTCAACGGTTCTTACAGGGTACTACCACCCTTAAAATGCACAAATCTTCCATAGACCATATTTCTCATATCCTTAGAATGGCCAAAATTCTTCTTCATAGAGTAACAACTCATAAAATCCATATTAGTACCAATGATGCTAATTTTATTCATTCTCAAGTGATTACAATCTCTCGCTTTTCCATTACATGTCTCTACTCAACACCTCAATATAAAAGAAAATGTTCTCACTTCTACTACTCCATCTCTTTTGTTGCAAACTCAACTATCTAGCAGAAGTTTTCATCTCCTTGGGGCATTCTCTGGCAAAGTGCCCTGCTCCATTACAACTAAAACATATTACTTCTGACAAGTATCGAGGTTTTCTTTTTGGGCAATTGTTGAGGTAGTGCCCTGACTCCTTACACCTGTAATAGGTGATATGACTCAGATCCTTCCTGGAATCCACTCTACTTCTCTTCCTGGACTTTTCCGTTCCAATCATGGATTCTATTTCTTGTGAGTCATACTCTACTACCTCCGTCGGGAATTCTACTAGATCCCCATTCAAACAATTTTGGGAGACGTGTCCTTCTCCAAATGAATAGCAGGACTTAGTGCAGGGTTTACTCGGGTCTTCTTTGGGTGTGTGCTCCACCTCTTCCTTCATCACAGTTTCTTCTAAAATTTCCATAAGGGCTCCTTTCATTACTTCTTTCTTCTGCTGGATGGTTCATTGTACCATGGGGTAAATGTGACACTGAGCAGGATAGTGGGTAGTCCCTTCACACAAGAAACAAGTAATCTGCGTAGTTGGGCATTCTTCAACTGGGTGACTTCCTTCACAATTTGGGCATTCATCCTTGTGTTCTTTATGGGTGTGTCTGATTTCTCCACAAATCTTGCATGCACAAGGTTTCTTCATATCGTTTCCATAAGGCTTCAACTTCTGGGACACAAGCCAAGACTTTGGCAAAGTCAACTTAAATTCTTTCCAAGTGGTTACTCCTTGCCATCCATTCATGGTTTGGTATATCCTCCACCAAGTAGCGGCACCTCTTTCAAAGCACTGAAGAGCATGTTGGGTCATATCCTTTTCGACTATAGAGTTATTCTTCATGTGATCCTCCATGTTCTGAATCCATCGGTCCGTCTCCAATTGACTTATCGGTCCAGAAAATATAAGCTCATCTTCATTCTTCCTCTATTGGGTCCATGGGTTTGGGGTGAGATAAGAGAGATAGAGAGGGATACACACAATACAAACAATGGTTTTGAAAAGATAGATTTTATCTGTGGCGGTTGGAAAAACATCAAACAAATGACAGCTCACAAACATTGCATCTAACATAGGTATATAACAGGGGTTTGGTCTTCTAAAGGTCAATAAATCTTCAACTCTCCAAACTCTTCAAGCCTTGTTCATGCCTCCAATGGCTTCTTCCGATCATGCTTGTCTTTCTCAAGTTCTTTTGCCAGATCAACTCTGTTGACGCGAAGTCTCTCGTGACGTCCTTTAATATTCTGGAGTTGCATTCCAAACTTCTGGGTTTCAACATCCTTGGCATGAGCCATGGTCCTACTGTCCTTCAGTTCCTGACAAATCTCCGGTATCTCAAGGTTGTAGCTCCTCCAGCTTGGCTACTTTCAGCTTTTGGTTCCTGAGTTCTTCACGAACTGCTTCCTTATCTAATACGGCTTCCTAGAGCTCCACCTTAAACTTCTTGATGTACTACTCTAGGTCCTGGTGATACACCGGCTAAGGTTAAAACTTCATCTTACTAATAGGTGCTCCATCAACCTTCTTCCATCAAATCCATTCTGAAGAAATGCATCCTTAACTCAGCACGGTGACAATAGCATTAGCGGGCGATGACATCACGGATAACCGTGTTTCTTCTCTTGTCATTCCCATGAGCTATCATACCATAGTTGATATCTCCTGCCTTAGGGTTTTCTTTGACAGAACTTTAAGTTTTTAACTCTCCATGCTCCGGTCTTTCTCCGATCCACCCTGATCTCGGGCATTGACAACTTCCATAGTCTGCCAAGTTCCATAAGGGTAGCCTTCCTAGGTCATACAAATCTGGGAATTCTTCAGAGCCTTCAAATTCCCCTTGTGTTCGGTCTTCAACCGTTGTAGTTTCCATTATCATAATGTATGGTAAAATCCTCTTCATTCCGAACGGTCTCGATTGTCCGATATCTTGTACTTCTTGGAGTGGTCTCATCAGTCGAATCTTCTTGTGGTCAAAAGGGGAAGGGGTATGGTCTCACTAAAGGGAATTTTTGAATAAGCTCAAAAGAGAAGAGATGTAAAAGATCTTTTGAAAGGGAAAGTTGTAGAGAAAAATCTTTGCTATGGGCTTGCCAGTTTCTAGGGTCACGTCCTACATTCAACATGTGCTCTGATACCATCTTGCAGCGACCCGACCTCAGACGATCAAGTCTCTGTGCTTAAGTGTCATCCCTGGATCGGTATGTTTACACACATAGTACTCGAGGATTTATAACAGAGGTAAATCACATGTATAAAATAACGTAAATACTATTACCTCAATCCAAATAGCGGAAGTAACAAAGGTTGTGGATTCACATCAACACCAACGGCAAAGTTGAGTGTAGAAATCGTAACCCTAACATATCACTTACTCGTCGTAAGAAGTCCCGCAACATGAGACGTTGCAGCCACAAAGGATCAGTACATTGAATGTACTGGCAAATTCACACCATAGAGAGAAATGATGAACAATGGCTATCACTACATGCATATATGGCTGGTGGAAAAGCTCTATGGTTATAAGGTTTTTGCGAAAAGCCAATTTTTCCCTACTGCAACGAAATACATTTTAATTAACTATCATGGTGGTTGTTGAACATTGAAAATGGTTGACAGCATTCTCAATCCCAATTAAGCATCATCATTAAAACCCAACAATATTCATTTAAAGTAACGTGATGAGATTCACATGATAATCCAGGTACTAGATACTCAAGACGTCCATAACCGGGGACACGACTAATCATGATTAGTTTGTACACTCTGCACAGGTCTGCACACTTTTCCCCACAAGAATCGATCGCCTCCGTTGGATAGCTTGTGGCTGCACACGGAAGTTTCTAGTATGAATAATCTCATGATCCCTTTGAGCCTGGCTGGCGGTCCATAAAAAAACAGGCAATCCTGGAATACCCAGGTGCCTCAATCCACCCAGATGTGTGTTTAAGTTGCCACCTTAAGTAAACCATTAATTAACAATCTCACATCTGTCATGAATACTCTCAAACCCAATCCCCGTCTACGAGCATAGGTTTGATAATAAACAGGTAATAGGTTCCTACCTCATCAACTACTTCCCAATACCCACATGTTATCAATCCTACTCATGCAATGTTTGAGGGTGAAACTAATGCATAAAAACTCAATATGAAAGGGAATATGATGAAAGTGTGAACTTGCCTGCAATGTTGATGAAGATGATTCACACTCATAACTCTTGATAGTTCTACTCGTCACACTCCGGTCAATCTATCGTAAGCAAGCAATAGTAACCACACATAAGCAATCACTGAAAAGATCAGAAAGAACGAAGAAGACGATTCGCAAAACATCAAAACCAAGCAAATAACAGTACCAAAATTATGTGAATTTGGCCTTATCAAAAAGTTTAGGTCAAGAGCTTTGATTTGCAAAAAGAATCAACTCAAACGGAGCTACGAAACTCAAGTTATGATCAAACAAAGTTTGAATCTAAATCTGGTTGAATTCAAATTTTAAAACTTTCAAAAACATGTTTGAGTTGGATTAATAGATAGAGGGGATCGTAACAAAGACGTGAGCGTTGGTTTCGTTGGATTTGGACTAACGAGTAAAAAGTTATGGCTATTTGAAAAATCAGGGCCAAACTGTTTTATGAAAGAAAAATAGCTACGGTTAAGGTCTAACATATAAATACGTAGACTAAGTGATAATCTAATTATTCTATCGTATTAGTCTAAAAATAATAAACTACGGAAGTATAAGAAAAAAAAACAAAGAAAGATACCTTTATAAGGCAGAGAAAAGACGACTTTGAAGACAAGAGACAATTTCTAGAGGTCGCGCCGGAGAGGAGAAATATATTTTTCTTAAATGAATCTAGTCAAACCAAAATATTGATTTAACCCGAATCAGATGATTTTTGGAGGCTCTATGGGTCTATATTTATTGGTGGAAAAGAGGCTTAGGGGTCAAAGGCAAGCAATGTGGAACTAAACGTAGACGAAAATATACAAAACAGATAAGAAAAGAGGCGGATTGGTCTAAAGGCCTTCGGCCGGCCCCGCGCACGCTGTTTTTTTACAAAATTCGGCCTAAGAGAAAAAAAAGAAAAGGCTGGCTGGGCCTGGCCTATTTAAGAGAAAAACAATGGGGCATCAGAAGCTACTATACTGCGCATGTAGGCGATAAATAAATATGGGCCACACGTATAGTTTTTTTTAAACAGAAAGCGGTAAAGTGAAAAACGAAAATAAAAATGAAACTTTATATAGGCATATTATATATCAAAATTTTCAGAAAAAGATTTTCTTCGACATGAACATTTTTCTGGCATTAAATAAAATACACACAAATTCTAATAATTCTAACAGTGCTCCTGCTCTAATAAGATCGCACAAAAATCATTTTAAAAATACCAAAATGATTTCTAATTAATTTTTCTCCAATTTTCAAATGTACGGAATCATGTTGCCCTATTTTCCATATATTTTATTTTTAGAGAAAAATAATTTGAATAAAACTCAAATAACTCCAAATTGAAAATAAATTCAAAAGAACTGCGAATTTAATTCTTTGAAACTCCCAACTCATATTTCTTATAATTTGAAGATGTCATTTTATCTTCTCTCATGAAAATCATTGAGCTGCATGAAGTTTATGAATTGAAATATTTCTAAATGAAATTCAATTATTTTCAAATACCCTTTCAATTAATTAAATGGAAGAAGTCATGTCATCTTCTCTCTATGGTTTTGTATTTGAAAAGAATTTGAATTCACGAAGATCATAAATAAAACAATGAAAGTTTGGGAAAGTCCTTTTATTCCCTCTCATTTAACTTTCAAAAAGTTCGAAATTCACTCACTTTCAGACAATCAGTCAAATAATCAATCAAATCTAGCTATTTATTATAACATTCCAAAATTTAGAATTTTGGGATGTTACAGTATTTGGCGGCTTTGCACTGCGGGCCAATTCTCTTGGCCATCTGGAGCAGGTCGAAAGCTACGCCCCTGGCCGACAGGTCAGATTTGGAAGTTTAAACTACACAGCGGACCTCCACGGAGACTTGATCTTCGACGGATTCAAGCCGCAGCCGAGCGTGCCGCACTGTCACGATGGGCATGATCTAGCTCTGCCGCCGAACAGTGCCCTGGAGGCCGCACCCGCATCAGCTCCGACCCTTAATTCGGAGCCAACTGCGCCAATCGAGGATGGGTGGTTGGACACCACCTTGGGGGCGGCAATCTCTATGGCGATCAAGCCGAACACCAGCTCTCTTCTCTGCGAAGCCCGTGACTCCAAGGAGCCGGACTCCTCTCCAGACTCCAAGCCCTCCGCGCCCCTACCGATCGAACCCGATTGGGCGCCGATCATGGAGTTCACCACCACGGACATATTCCAGCACTCGCCCTTCGGCGATATTCTGAATTCACTAAAGTCTCTCTCTTTATCAGGAGAGCCCTGGCCGGACTATGGTCAGCGAGGTTGGGATGCGGATGATGAAGAAATTCAAAGCCCACCCACCACCCACTTCATAGCCACTGTCGATGATTTAACCGACATGCTCAACTTCGACTCCGAAGACATCGACCATATGGACGCCGATGCAGGAGGCGGTCAAGAACCAGCGCCTATAGGGCACTGGCAAGCCACCTCGTCGTATGATATATACATGGTGGACATCCCAAAAGAAGGCAATGGCAATGGAACAGCGGAGGATGACCCCTCCAAGAAGCAGCCTAAGCGCCGGCGTCAGCGGCGCCGCTCTAAATCCCGCCAAAGCAAAAACGGTGATTCCAGCACGGGAGATAATAACACCCAGGATAGTGCCGAAGACAACCACCTCCAGCAAGATTCATTACAGGAGGATGGAGAAGCCAGCCCTCATGAGAGAGCGGCAGACAGAGAGGTCGAGGACGATAATTGTATACCTCCCTCCGAAGACGAGGCAAGCCTCGACGACGACGAATTTGTCATGCCAGAGGATCCCGTCGAACAAGAGCATTTCAAACGCAGGCTTAAGGCCACGACGAGCAGCCTCAAGAAAAAACAGCAATAGCTTAGAGCTGATCAAGATTTGCTAGCCGACAGATGGACTGAAGTCCTTGCGGCCGAAGAGTATGAACTCGAACGCCCCTCCAAGAGCTACCCAAAGCGCAGGTTGCTACCCCGATTAGAGGAGGAAGAACCTAAACCTACAGCACCAGCGCATGATGCGGCCGACCGGCCACCCCGTGGCCGCGACAGAGAGTCCTCTTGGACCTCCACTCAAGCCGCACCCCGACGCCACTCAAAAAATACCAAGGCATGGGAAAATGCGCCAGAACTGCGAGATATATTGGAGGACAAGGCAAGGCAAACAAGATCGATCTATGGATCGCGTGGGCGCCCCACAACACGACACGATAATCGTCACTCCGGATACAGTAAATCCAGTCGGGCCGAACACAATAGACAAAGCTCGTTTGAGCTGCGTCGTGATATAGCCCAATACAGAAGCGCCGCACACCCACTATGCTTCACAGATGAAGTAATGGATCATCAAATCCTCGAGGGTTTCAAACCCGTGAACATCGAATCATAAGATGGCACAACAGATCCTGTGGTATGGATCGAGGACTATCTCCTCCATATTGACATGGCCTGCGGTGATGGCCTACACGCCATCAAATACCTCCCACTCAAGCTTAAAGGACCAGATCGGCATTGGCTTAACAGCTTGCCAGCAGAATCAATTGGCTGTTGGGAGGACCTGGAAGCCGCATTCCTCGACAATTTCCAGGGCACTTATGTGCGACCACCAGACGCCGATGATGTTAGCCACATAATTCAGCAGCCAGAGGAATCGGCCAGACAATTCTGGACACGGTTCCTAACCAAGAAAAATCAAATCATCGACTGTCCGGACGCAGAGGGCCTAGCAGCCTTCAAGCATAACATCCGCGATGAGTGGCTTGCATGGCACCTAGGACAGGAAAAGCCGAAATCCATGACAGCCCTCACGACAGTTATGACCCGCTTTTTCAAGGGAGAAGACAGCTGCCTAGCTCGCAGCAATAACTTGACCAAGAGCCCTGGTAATTCGGATACCAAGGACAGTAGTGGCAGGTCACATCGCAACAAGCAAAAGCGCCGCATTAACGGCGACAATGCTGAGGATACGGCAGTTAATGCCAGATTCAGAGGCTCTAAACCTGGTCAGCGGAAAAAGCCATTCAAAAGAAATACTCCGGGCCCATCCAGTTTGGACCGAATACTCGACCGCTCATGCCAGATACATGGCACCCCCGAAAAACCAGCCAATCACACCAACAGGGATTGTTGGGTGTTCAAGCAGGCAGGCTAGTTAAATGCCGAAAGCAGAGACAAGGGGCTGCATGCGATGACGAGGAGGAGCCCCGCCCGTCGAACAACAGTGGACAGAAAGGTGTTCCCCCACAAGTGCGGACGGTGAACATGATATACGCAACCCACGTCCCCAAGAGGGAGCGGAAGCGTGCGCTAAGGGACGTATACGCGATGGAGCCAGTTGCCCCAAAGTTCAACCCATGGTCTTCCTGCCTGATCACTTTTGATCGAAGGGACCACCCCACTAGCATCCGTCATGGCGGATTCTCCGCATTGGTTCTAGACCCAGTTATTGACGGATTTCACCTCACTAGAGTCCTTATGGACGGCGGCAGCAGCCTGAACCTGCTTTACCAGGATACAGTGCGGAAAATGGGCATCGATCCCTCGAGGATTAAAACCACTAAAACGACCTTTAAAGGCGTCATACCAGGTGTAGAGGCCAACTATACAGGCTCAGTTACACTTGAAGTGGTCTTCGGATCTCTAGATAATTTCTGAAGCAAGGAGTTAATCTTCGACATAGTCCCGTTCCACAGTGGCTATCACGCACTGCTCGGGCGAACCGCATTTGCCAAGTTCAATGCAGTGCCACAGTACGCATACCTCAAGCTCAAGATGCCAGGCCCTCGAGGCGTCATCACGGTCAATGGAAACACCGAATGCTCTCTCCGAACGGAGGAGCATACGACGGCTATCGTAGCGGAAGTACAAAGCAGCCTCTCAAGGCAATTCTCCAGTCCGGCCATTAAATGTCTGGACACTGTCAAGCGCGCCCAAAGTAACCTACAACAAGACCGCCTGGCACGTTCCGAGCAAGCGTAGTAATGCGGCCCCAACCCTAGCCCTCGCGAACTTGCAAAACCAGTGTTGCACGTACAGAACTATGCTCTGGAAATACCATGGGCACAGGGGGAAGGGCACCATCACGGCACGCCCGAAACGCGGCTTAAACAGCACTAGGGGCTGCCGATTTCTTAATTTTCTCTTATTTTCAGGACTCCATTCTTCGGAAGGCTTGTCCGGCAGTACAATTGCCGCACAAACGATACAACCAGGGAAGTAGAAAACTACGCCGCACTATGGAACTCTAATGTGGTCTCTATAACGAGCAGTATACCTGTTTCACATAACATTCCGCAGCTTGCCCCTGGAAAGGACATGTTAAATAGTCCCATCTTTTGCTTATTGCAGTATTTGTATCGTTCTGCTTTGATCGCAGCTTTTTTAAAATAAACAATGCATAGCTTCCGTCTATTATTGCATTACTCTTTTTTACGAATATATGTTCATTAATAACATGTTGCACCCGTACATTTTGGTATGGCCAATACGCCAGGGGCTTAAGTACCCCACAATACGGTGTGAGAAGTACGAACACTTTCACAAGTGCGGCACCCCGAACTTATAGCATTATATGCATCGGCTCCGAATCATGTCTTGGGTCAATAGTTGGGTCTGCCCGGCTCCTATGTTTTGGTACCTTACGTTCCGTTATATCGGCTAAGGTAGCACTAGGAGAACTACTGCGATTGTGCCCCAGTTGAGCTGGGCTAAGCACCTCAATAGAGAAAGCTAAAACTGACCGTCATGATGAGGCAAGAGCTGGTCGCTGTTCGAGAGGTTTTCGAGTCCCTAAAGACTTATGCCGCTTAGAGCGAGGAGTCGGCTTTGTCCGGCCTAGGCGTTGATAGAGCCCCAAACTCGGTCTTCCGAACACTAGGGGCTTCGCCGAAATTTAAAATTATAGAATTCTATGGCTAAGTGAGAGTGTTCAAGCATTATAGTCCGATTGCCTTGTTCGTTGTGTTGAGCGCCTCCCTCGAAGGACCCAAGAATGGGAAAAAGAGCGCTCATGTTTATCCCGAACACCCCAGCACTCGTGGCATGGGGGCAGAAGCCGACGACTCGCCATCTCTCAAATTTGATAAACGGCCGCACAGAAGGTAATATTTTAAATTCAAAAGCGTTGCTGAGCGCATATGAACAAGTTTTCAGCGTACAGGATCACAAATGCGAGTTTACCGAAATATTACATCTTTGGAGCATTCATCCTCTATAAGGCGGCCACCCTTCAGGACGCCCTCATAATACGCTTCCGGGACACGATGCTCCTTGCTCGGCGGCGGCCCGTCCTTCACTAGCTTCTCCGCATCCATCTTGCCCCTGTGCACTTTAGCACGGGAAAGAGACCTACGGGCACCTTCGATGCAGACGGAGCGCTTGATTACTTCAAGCCATGGACAGGTATCCACCAGCCGCCTCACTAGCCCGAAGTAGCTCCCAGGCAAAGCCTCTCCAGGCCAAAGCCAAACTATGAGGCCCTTTATGGCATGTTTGGCCACCTTGTGGAGCTCGACCATTTACTTCACCTGGTCGCTCAAAGGCACCAGGTGTCCGGCCTCAGCATACTGAGACCAGAACACCTTCTCTGTCGAGCTCCCCTCCTCGGCTCGGTAGTAGGCGGCGGCATCAGACGCATTACGGGGAAAATCTGCGAATGCTCCTGGAGAGCTCCGGACTCGGGTAAGTAACAAGTAACTCACTTTCACATGCTTGCTTTGCATAATGAATGCCTTACCCGCCGCTATCTTCTTCATATCTCCAATTTCTTGGAGGGCTTTCTGGGCTTTGGCCTTGGCAGACTTCGCGCTTTCGAGGGCTGCCGCAAGCTCGGATGCTTGCGTCTTCGAGTCAAGCTCCAAACTCTCGTGTTTTTTCATGAGAGCCTGGAGCTCTTTCTGCACCTCCTCCACCCGCGCCTCCTGCTTCCCTCTCTTTGTGCGCTCCGCAGTCGCTCTGTTTTCGGCCACGGACAGCGCTTTCTTAAGGGTTGCCACCTCAGTCGTGGCCCCTATAATAGCACGCTGATCCTGTCATTTTTTGCAACCACATCTTCTCTATATACTTGCGCAAGGTATTACTTACCTTCCTTCTCCTCGAGTTGCCTCTTGGCATGGCCGAGCTTGTTCTCGAACCGCGCGAGGTTTTGCTTCAGCGTATCCACCTCCGCAGTCAGTGCGGTGGAGGCCAGCAATGAAGCCTGCATATGCATATTGACTTGATTATGTTAGACTCCTGCGAATGTTATTAGATCCTCTATTTGGCATTTCTTTCCGAACACCGAATAGAGCATCAGGGGCTATTGTCTATGTGGTAATATTTTTACATATTCTTTACTTACCTCAAAGCCTGTTAGAAGGCTGGCATAGGCTTCAGTCAGTCCGCACTTGGCGGACTGAACCTTCTGGATCACCGCACTCATAATAGTGCGGTGCTCCTCGTCAATGGAGGCGCCGTTAAGCACCTGCAACAAATTGTCCGGTGCCTCCGGTTGGACGGACGCCGCCGGCTCGGTAGGCTTGCTCCTCTTGGAAGGAGGCTGCCTATCGGAGTCCGGAACCGTTGAAGGTTCCTGCGCGGTGTCCGGCTCAAGGCCGGACTTGGAGCCCTTGGGGGTTCTATCCCCTTTACGCCTGGAGTCAGGGAGGTCGCCTTGCGGCGCCTCCAGGACCACCTCCTCCTGGCTTGGAACCTGTTGGGATGCCACCGCGGCATTGTCCATAGGATGGGGAGGCAGCCGTCGGAAGCGAATCCACATCCGACGAATCCAGGGAACCGCTGGACGACACGTCAAGCCGGTCTTTGGGTGGACTGCATAGACATGTTCGACGTAAGGAAAAGTTGTGCAATGGGGGAATACTATGAATCACTCTAGTATCCGGATACTTACGGTCTCGCCAGGGGCTTGGCCCTGTGCGGCCACTCCTCTTCGCCGTCGTCGGTGTTGGTGGAGTAGTCCGGAGGAGGGGTCTTCCCCTTCTTAGACCCTTCGGCCTCCCCAGTTGGGGCGGCCTTCCTTTTCTTCCCTCCCTCCACTGGAGGGGGAGAGGTCTCTTCTTCCTCCTCCTCGTCTTCATGGGAGAAGTACGCCTTGGAGTCGTCGGATGATGAATCCGACACCTCCTGGTGTTGGGGACTCTTTCGAGTCCCCTTGGCCTTCTTCTTGGCCTTCTTCTCCGGCACCACATAGGGTGCCGAAACCAGCAGCTTCGCCAAGCGAGTGTCCGCTGGGCCTTCGGGCAAAGGAGCCGGACAGTTGATCTGTCCGGACGTCTCCTGCCAATCCTGTCAAAGGTAAGGGAGCTTAGATCCCACATGGAGTCAAACTATGAAAAACTAATACGCTGTAAAAGGTAAAAAAACATACCGCACGAGCGTGACGCTACGTGCTGAATCCACGATCCTCGGTAGCGGATGCGGGGGCCTCGTCGCCCTTGAAAAGCACCTTCCAGGCATCTTCATACGTTGTGTCTAAGAGCCTGCTCAGAGTTCGGTGACGCGCCGGGTCGAACTCCCACATGTTGAAAGCCCGTTGTTGACACGGGAGGATCCGGCGGATGAGCATAACCTGGACTACGTTGACAAGTTTGAGCTTCTTGTCCACCAGGGGTTTGGACGCATGTTTGGAGTCCGGTCAGCTCTCCTTTTTTACCCCACGACAGGCCCGTCTCTTTCCAGGAGGCGAGCCACGTAGGGGGTCCGGACCAGAACTCGGGGGCTGCAACCCATTCAGGGTCGCGTGGCTCGGTGATGTAAAACCACCCTGATTGCCACCCCTTTAGGGACTCCACGAAGGAGCCCTCGAGCCATAGGACGTTGGGCATCTTGCCCACCATGGCGCCTCCGCACTCCGCCTGGGTGCCGCGCACCACCTTCGGCTTGACATTGAAAGTCTTGAGCCATAGGCCGAAATGGGGGCGGATGCAAAAGAAAGCCTCGCACACGACGATAAACGCCGAGATGTTGAGGACAAAGTTCGGGGCCATATCATGGAAATCTAGGCCATAGTAGAACATGAGCCCCCGGACAAATGGGTGGAGAGGGAAGCCCAGTCCGCGGAGGAAATGGGGGAGGAACACCACCCTCTCATGGGGCCTACGGGTGGGGATGAGCTGCCCCTCTTCGGGAAGCCGGTGCACAATGTCGTTAGACAAGTATCCGGCCTTCCTCAGCTTTTTGATGTGTCCCTCCGTAACGGAGGAGACCATCCACTTGCCTCCCACTCCGGACATGGCTGGAGAAGGTTGAGGTGGGGTGTGCGGACTTGGGCGTTGGAGCTCGACTGTGCGGAAATGGATAGGCAAAGGAGGAAGAAGGCGTGAATGAAAAGGTGGATCCTTATCCCCTTATATGGGTGGACGCGACTATGCGTCCCCACCAGCCTGGTAAAACTCGCTTACCTCCCAAGCGTCGTAATCAATGGCGCGGTTGGGTTACCCACGCCCGTGTTGATGAGAATCTCGGAATAAGGGGAGACGATCTCTGCTTTGACAAGACGTACCAAGGAAACCACCTCGCTAAACGCGCTGAGGTGGGACAGTAAAATGATTCGGATAAAGACTTGGCCGTGGTGTGATGTCACGCTACGGAATACGTCAGCAGATTAGATTAGTGTAAATATTATTCTCTCTATGGCAATATGTGGAAACTTATTTTGCAGAGCCGGACACTACCTTTGTGTTCAAAATCTTCTATGAAGTACTTGGAGGAGGAACCCGCCTTGCAATGCCAAAGACAATATGCGCGTCGGACTCGTCGTCATTGAAGCCTGGTTCAGGGGCTACTGAGGTAGTCCTGGATTAGGGGGTGTCCGGATAGCCGGACTATACCTTCGCCCGGACTCCTGGACTATGAAGATACAAGATTGAAGACTTCGTCCCATGTCCGGAAGGGACTTTTCTTGGCGTGGAAGGCAAGCTTGGCGATACGGATATGTAGATCTCCTACCATTGTAACCGACTCTGTGTAACCCTAGCCCTCTCCGGTGTCTATATAAACTGGAGGGTTTTACTCCATAGGACGAACAACAATCATATCATAGGCTAGCTTCTAGGGTTTAGCCTCTCTGATCTCGTGGTAGATCTACTCTTGTACTACCCATATCATCAATATTATTCAAGCAGGACGTAGGGTTTTACCTCCATCAAGAGGGCCCGAACCTGGATAAAACATTGTGTCCCCTGCCTCCTGTTACCATCCGCCTAGACGCACAGTTCGAGACCCCCTACCCGAGATCCACCGGTTTTGACACCGACACTAGGCATGATCATGTATATAGGCATCACGTCCGAGACAAGTAGACCGACTCCTGCCTGCATCTACTACTATTACTCCACTCATCGACCGCTATCCAGCATGCATCTAGAGTATTAAGTTAAAAATAGACTAACGCCTTAAGCAAGATGACATGATGTAGAGGGATAGACTCATTCAATATGAAGAAAACCCCATCTTGTTATCCTTGATGGCAACAATACAATACGTGCCTTGCTGCCCTTACTGTCACCAGGAAAGGACACTTCAAGATTGAACCCAAAGCTAAGAACTTCTCCCATTGCAAGAAAGATCAATCTAGTAGGCCAAACCAAACTAATAATTCAAAGAGACTTGCAAAGATAACCAATCATACATAAAATAATTCAGAGAAGATTCAAATATTGTTCATAGATAGACTTGATCATAAACCCACAATTCATCGGTCTCAACAAACACACCACAAAAAGAAGATTACATCGAATAGATCTCCACAAGAGAGGGGGAGAACATTGTATTGAGATCCAAAAAGAGAGAATAAGGCATCTAGCTACTAACTATGGACCCGTAGGTCTGAGGTAAACTACTCACACTTCATCAGAGGGGCTATGGTGTTGATGTAGAAGCCCTCCATGATCGATGCCCCCTCCGGCAGAGCTCCGGAACAGGCCCCAAGATGGGATCTCGTGGATACAGAAAGTTACGGCGGTGGAATTAGGGTTTTGGCTCCTACTCTGATCGTTTGGTGTACGTGGATATATATAGGAGGAAGAAGTACGTTGGTGGAGCAACAGGGGGCCCACGAGGGTGGGGGCGCGCCTGGTAGGGTAGGGCGCGCCCCCTACCTCGTGGCCTCCTATTACGTGCCTTGACGTAGGGTCCAAGTCTCCCGGGTCTTATCTGTTGAGAAAATCACGTTCCTGAAGGTTTCATTCCGTTTGGAGTCCGTTTGATATTCCTTTTCTTTAAAACCCTAAAATAGGCAAAAAACAACAATTCTGGGCTGGGCCTCCGGTTAATAGGTCAGTCCCGAAAATAATATAAAAGTGGATAATAAAGCCCAATAATGTCCAAAACAGTAGATAATATATCATGGAGCAATCAAAAATTATAGATACGTTGGAGACGTATCAAGCATCCCCAAGCTTAATTCCTGCTCGTCGTCGAGTAGGTAAATGATAAAAATAGAATTTTTGATGCGGAGTGCTACTTGGAATTATTTTAATGTAATTATTCTTAATTGTGGTATGAATATTCATATCCGAAAGATTCAAGACAAAAGTTCATATTGACATAAAAATAATAATACTTCAAGCATACTAACTAAGAAATTATGTCTTCTCAAAATAACATGGCCAAAGAAAGTTCATCCCTACAAAATCATATGGTTTAGTCATGTTTCATTTCGTCACACAAGAATGCTTTCATCATGCACAACCTCGATGACAAGCCAAGCAATTGTTTCATACTTTAGTAATCTCAAACCTATAAACTTTCACGCAATATATGAGCGCGAGCCATGGACATAGCACTATGGGTGGAATAGAACATGATGATGGGGGTTATGTGGAGAAGACAAAAAAGGAGATAGTCTCACATCAACGAGGCTAATCAATGGGCTATGGAGATGCCCACCGATTGATGTTAATGCAAGGAGTAGGGATTGCCATGCAACGGGTGCGCTAGAGCTATAAATGTATGTAAGCTCAACAAAAGAAGCTATTGGGTGTGCATCCAACTTGCTTGCTCACAAAGACCTAGGGCACTTTAGGAGGCCCATTGTTGGAATATAGAAGCCACGTTCTATAATGAAAAAGTCCCACTAGTATATGAAAGTGACAAAACAAGAGACTCTCTATCATGAAGATTATGTTGCTACTTTGAAGCACAAGTGCGGCAAAGGATAGTAACATTGTCCCTTTTCTCCTTTTCTCTCCTTTTTTGGGCCTTCTCTTTTTTTAATGACCTTTCTCTCTTATTTTTTAATTTTTTTATTCCTCACTTGGGACAATGCTCTAGAAAATGATGATCATCACACTTCTATTTACTTACAACTCAATGATTACAACTCGATACTAGAACAAAAGATGACTCTATATGAATGCCTCCGGCGGTGTACCGGGATATGCAATGGACCAAGAGTGACATGTATGAAGGAATTATGAACGGTGGATTTGCCACAAATACTATGTCAACTACATGATCATGCTAAGCAATATGACAATAATGAATGTGTCATGATGAATGGAATGATGGAAAGTTGCATGGAAATATATCTCGGAATGGCTATGGAAATGCCATAATAGGTAGGTATGGTGGCTGTTTTGAGGAAGATATAAGGAGGTTTATGTGTGAAAGAGCGTATCATATCACGGGGTTTGGATGCACCGGCGAAGTTTGCACCAACTCTCAATGTGAGAAAGGGCAATGCACGGTACCGAAGAGGCTAGCAAAGATGGAAGGGTGAGAGTGCGTATAATCCATGGACTCAACATTAGTCATAAAGAACTCACATACTTATTGCAAAAATCTACAAGTCATCAAAAACCTCGGTACTACATGCATGCTCCTAGGGGGATAGATTGGTAGGAAAAGACCATCGCTCGTCCCCGACCGCCACTCATAAGGAAGACAATCAAATAACACCTCATGTTTCAAATTTGTTGCATAATGTTTACCATACGTGCATGCTACGGACTTGCAAACCTCAACACAAGTATTTCTCAATTTCACAACTACTCAACTAGCACGACTTTGATATTATTACCTCCATATCTCAAAACAATCATCAATCATCAAACCTCTCTTAGTATTCAAAACACTCTTAAGAAAATTTTACTAACTTTGAATACCTGGCATATTAGGATTTTAACAAAATTACGATGCTATTAAGACTCTCAAAATAATCTAAGTGAAGCATGAGAGATCAATAGTTTCTATAAAACAAATCCACCACCGTGCTCTAAAAGATATAAGTGAAGTACTAGAGCAAAATTATATAACTTAAAAGATATAAGCGAAGCACATAGAGTATTCTAACAAATTCCAAATCATGTATGGCTCTCTCAAAATGTGTGTATAGCAAGGATGATTGTGGTAAACTAACAAGCAAAGACTCAAATCATACAAGACGCTCCAAGCAAAACACATATCATGCGGCGAATAAAAATATAGCTCCAAGTAAAGTTACCGATAGAAGTAGACGAAAGAGGGGATGCGTTCCGGGGCATCCCCAAGATTTGGCTTTTAGGTGCCCTTAGATTATCTTGGGGGTGCCATGGGCATCCCCAAGCTTAGGCTCTTTCCACTCCTTGTTCCATAATCCATCAAATCTTTACCCAAAACTTGAAAACTTCACAACACAAAACTTAAAGTAGAAAATCTCGTGAGCTCCGTTAGCGAAAGAAAACAAAAGACCACTTCAAGGTACTGTAATGAACTCATTATTTATTTATATTTGTGTTATACCTACTGTATTCCAACTTCTCTATGGTTTATAAACTATTTTACTAGCCATAGATTCATCAAAATAAGCAAACAACACACGAAAAACAGAATCTGTCAAAAACAGAACAGTCTGTAGTAATCTGTAGCTAGCGCAAAATCTGGAACACCAAAAATTCTAAAATAAATTGCTGAGCGTGAGGAATTTATCTATTAATGATCTTCAAAAAGAATTAACTAAATATCACTTTCTAAATAAAAATGGAGCAGTTCTCGTGAGCGCTAAAGTTTCTGTTTTTAACAGCAAGTTCAACAAGACTTTCCCCAAGTCTTCCCAACGGTTCTACTTGGCACAAACACTAATTAAACACAAAAAACACAACCAAAACAGAGGATTGATAAATTATTTATTAGTAAACATGAGCAAAAATCAAGGAATACAAATAAAATTGGGTTGCCTCCCAACAAGCGCTATCGTTTAACGCGCCTAGCAAGGCATAACAAACAAGAATAGATCTAGGTATTGCCATCTTTGGAAGGCAATCCATAAGTGGCTCTCATAATAGATTCATAAGATAATTTAATTTTCTTTCTAGGAAAGTGTTCCATGCCTTTACTTAATGGAAATTGGAATCTAATATTTCCTTCTTTCATATAAAAAATTGCACCAATCCTTCTAAGGAAAGGTCTACCAAGAATAATAGGATATGAAGGATTGCAATCTATGTCAAGAACAATAAAATCTACGGGCACATAATTCCTATTTGCAACAATAAGAACATCATTAATTCTTCCCATCGGTTTCTTAATAGTGGAATCCGCAAGGTGCAAGTTTAAAGATCAATCATCAAAATCATGGAAACCTAACAAATCACACAAAGTCTTTGGAATCATGGAAACACTAACACCCAAATCACATAAAGCATAGCATTCATGATCTTTAATTTTCATTTTAATAGTTGGTTCCCACTCATCATAAAGTTTTCTAGGGATAGAAACTTACAATTCAAGTTTTTCTTCATAAGATTGCATCAAGGCATCAACGATATGTTTAGTAAACGCTTTATTTTGACTATAAGTGTGAGGAGAATTTAGCACGGATTATAACAAGGAAATACAATCAATCAAAGAGCAATTTTCATAGTTAAATTCCTTGAAATCCATAATAGTGGGTTTAGCAACATCTAGGGTTTTAATTTCTTCAATCCCACTTTTATCAATTTTAGCATCAATAATAGATTCCAAATTCTTAGAACGCCTTCTAGGTAAAGGTGGATCATATTCAGTCCCATCATTATCAAGATTCATATTGAAAAACAAAGATTTAATAGGGGACACATCAATAACTTTTAGATCTTCATCATTATTTTCATAGGAACTAGAAGAACACGCTCTTATAAAGGCATCTTTCTTAGCATGCATCCTAGCGGTTCTTTCGTTGCACTCATCAATGGAAATTCTCATGGATTTGAGAGAATCATTTATATCATGCTTAGGTGGAATAGATCTAAGTTTCAAAGAATCAACATCAAGAGAAATTCTATCAACGTTCCTAGCCAAATCATCAATCTTAAGCATTTTTTCTTCAATCATAGCATTAAAATTCTTTTGCGAAGTAATAAATTCTTTAATATTAGATTCAAAATCAGAGGGCATCTTATTATAATTTCCAAAAGAATTGTTGTAGGAATTACCATAATTATTAGAGGAATTACTAGGATAAGGACTAGGATTAAAATTTCCTCTATACGCGTTGTTACCAAAATTGTTCCTACCAACAAAATTCACATCCATAGATTCATTATTATTCTCAATCAAAGTAGACAAGGGCATATCGTTAGGATCAGAAGAAACAATCTTATTAGCAAATAATTTCATAAGTTCATCCATCTTTCCACTCAAAACATTAATTTCTTCTCTCGCATGCACCTTTTTATTAGTATATCTTTCAGTATGCCATTGAGAATAATTAACCATAATATTATCTAGGAGTTTAGTAGCTTCTCCTAAAGTGATTTCCATAAAAGTGCCTCCCGCGGCTGATTCTAAAATATTTCTAGAAGCAAAATTCAATCCGGCATAAAAATTTTGTATAATCATCCACAAATTTAAACCATGAGTAGGGCAATTAGGTATCATTAATTTCATTCTCTCCCAAGCTTGTGCGACATGTTCATGATCAAGTTGCTTAAAGTTCATAATATCGTTTCTAAGAGAGATGATCTTAGCGGGAGGAAAATACTTAGAGATAAAGGCATCTTTGCACTTATTCCACGAATCAATACTATTTTTAGGCAAAGACGAAAACCAAGCTAGCATGATATCTAAGCGAAAAAGGAAATAGCTTCAATTTAATAATATCATTATCCACATACTTGTTCTTTTGCATGTCAGACAAATCAACGAAGCTATTAAGATGGGTAGCGGCATCTTCACTAGGAAGGCCGGAAAACGGATCTTTCATGACAAGATTTAGCAAAGCACTATTAATTTCACAAGATTCAACATCGGTAAGAGGAGCAATCGGAGTGCTAATAAAATCATTGTTGTTGGTATTGGTGAAGTCACACAATTTAGTATTATCTTGAGCCATCGTGACAAGCAAGCAAACTAACACACAAGCAAACAAAAAGCAAGCGGGCAAAAAGAGGCAAATAGAGAAAGAGAGGGAGGATAGAGAGAGAGGGCGAATAAAACGGCAAGGGTGAAGTGGGGGAGAGGAAAATGAGAGGCAAATGGCAAATAATGTAATGCGGGAGATAAGGGTATGTGATGGGTACTTGGTATGTTAACTTTTGCGAAGACCTCCCTGGCAGCGGTGCCAGAAATCCTCCTTGCTACCTCTTGAGCACTGCGTTGGTTTTCCCCGAAGAGGAAGGGATGATGCAGCAAAGTAACGTCAGTATTTCCCTTAGTTTTTTAGAACCAAGGTATCAATCCAGTAGGAGGCTACGCGCGAGTCCCTCGTTCCTGCACAAAACAAAGAAATCCTCACAACCAACGCAAATAGGGGGTGTCAATCCCTATAAGGCCACTTACGAGAGTGAGATCTGATTGATATGGTAAAGATAATATTTTTGGTATTTTTATGATAAAGATGCAAAGTAAAATAAAGGCAAAGTAAATAGAAAAGTAGTAGGAGAACAATATGATAAAGATAGACCCGGGGGCCATAGGTTTCACTAGTGGCTTCTCCCGAGAGCATAAGTATTCTACGGTGGGTGAACAAATTACTGTTGAGCAATTGAAAGAATTGAGCATAGTTATGAGAATATCTAGGCATGATCATGTATATAGGCATCACGTCTGAGACAAGTAGACCGACTCCTTCCTGCATCTACTACTATTACTCCACTCATCGACCGCTATCCTGCATGCATCTAGAGTATTAAGTTAAAAACAGAGTAACACCTTAAGCAAGATGACATGATGTAGAGGGATAGACTCATGCAATATGAAGAAAATCCCATCTTGTTATCCTCGATGGCAACAATACAATACGTGCCTTGCTGCCCTTACAGTCACCGGGAAAGGACACCGCAAGATTGAACCCAAAGCTAAGCACTTTTCCCATTGCAAGAAAGATCAATCTAGTAGGCCAAACCAAATTGATAATTTGAAGAGACTTGCAAAGATAACCAATCATACATAAAAGAATTTAGAGAAGATTCAAATATTGTTCGTAGATAGACTTGATCATAAACCCACAATTCATCGGTCTCAACAAACACACCACAAAAAGAAGATTACATCGAATAGATCTCCACAAGAGAGGGGGAGAACATTGTATTGAGATCCAAAAAGAGAGAATAAGCCATCTAGCTACTAACTATGGACCCGTAGGTCTGAGGTAAACTACTCACACTTCATCGGAGGGGCTATGGTGTTTATGTAGAAGCCCTCCGTGATCGATGCCCCCTCCGGCGGAGCTCTGGAACAGGCCCCAAGATGGGATTTTGTGGATACAGAAAGTTACGGCGGTGGAATTAGGGTTTTGGCTCCTGCTCTGATCGTTTGGGGGTACGTGGATATATATAGGAGGAAGAAGTACGTCGGTGGAGCAACAGGGGGCCCACAAAGGGTGGGGGCGCGCCTGGTAGGGTAGGGCTCGCCCCCTACCTCGTGGCCTCCTGTTACGTGCCTTGACATAGGGTCCAAGTCTCCCGGGTCTTATCTGTTGAGAAAATCACGTTCCCAAAGATTTCATTCCGTTTGGAGTCCGTTTGATATTCCTTTTCTTTGAAACCCTAAAATAAGCAAAAAAAACAGCAATTCTGGGCAGGGCCTCTGGTTAATAGGTTACTCCCAAATATAATATAGAAGTAGATAATAAAGCCCAATAATGTCCAAAACAGTAGATAATATAGCATGCAGCAATAATAAATTATAGATACGTTGGAGACGTATCAGGCCGCACTGCCACTCCATCGCTGACCCCCGCCGGTTCCTCGTCTCACGCTCGTCACACTCCCGCGGACGCGCGGGTCGTGCTTCTCATGACACGCGAGCTCCTGCGTTACCGCCCAGTAGACGACCTCTACGAGGACTGGCTGGACCACATCACTGAGCTCGTCACCACCGCAGGGGGCTCCCCAGCACCGTCCCTCTCGCTTCCTGGTCCACCGCCAGCTACGGGCGACGTAGCTCACGCAGCACCTCCGCCACCCCTGCACCAAGACGACGCCCTGGCGGAGAGGCGCGCGGCTCTGCGGCGCGACCCGCCGCGCCAAGCACCCGCGCATGAAGAAAGAAGTTGTCAAGAAGTTCCTCGACCGCAAGAGAACGCTCCAATGCTCCCCGCACCGCCGCGTCAGGATCGCTTGCCGCGGCAGGGCCATGCGCCGCTTGCTGTGGTGGCATGTGGGCGCCAAGACCAAGCTCCACCTCCACGGCGGGCCTCGGTGACTACGGCTGGCTGCGGCACCATCACCCCCGAGCTGCGTAGCGTCGCTTGGCCGAGCAAGTTCAAGCCGGATCTGCCTCCTTGCTACGATGGCACCCCCGACCCCACAGAGTTCTTGCAGCTCTACGAGTTGAGCATTGAGGCGGCCAACGGCGACGAGAAAGTCATGGCGAACTGGTTCCCTATGGCTCTCAAGCATGGAGCACGCTCGTGGCTCCTGAACCTACCTCCAGGCTCCATCTCTTCCTGGAACGAGATCCGCGACCGCTTCGTCGCCAACTTCCAGGGCACTCGGGACCGCCCCCCGGCCGCGGGTGACCTGTGCCGCGTCAAGCAACAACCGGGAGAGACCCTCCAGAAGTACATCCAGTGCTTCAACAACGTCCGCCTCAAGCTCCCCAAGGTGACGGACGAGGCCATCATCTCGGCATTCTCTGATGGCATTCGCGACATCAAGATGAAGGAGGAGCTCCCCATCCACGAGGAGCTGTGCACATCCCTAGAGCTGTTCAACCTGGCGACCAAGTGCGCAAGGGCCGAGGAAGGGGGCCTTTCCCTCCTCGAGCTCCCAGCTGCCGACTTGGAGGAGAAGAAATTCAAGGCCAAGGACGTGAAGCGCAAGGGAGTCGCCGTGCTCGCAGCGGAGCCGGACACGAAGCGCGGCAGGGACCATCCTAAGTCATCCAAGGGCAACCGACCGTTCTGCGCCTTCCACAATGTGCACAGCCACAACACCAACGATTGTGAAGAGCTCAGGGCGATTTGCGATGGATGCTTCGGTCGACGCCCAAAGTGCAACGACCGAGGAGGAGGATGTGGCAGAGGATGCTGGGACGACCATGGGCCACGCCAGGAGTGGCGCGCCCGACCTCGTGAGGACCGCTGGCAAGATCAGCCTCGCGAGGGAGCCTGCAGGGACCAGCCTCGCAAGGATCGCCCTCAGGGCAACCTCGGTCTTCCTCCGCTGCTACCACCACCAAGAAGGAATGATGACCACCATCAAGACGAGGGGGCTAGGGGCTTCCAGGAGCCGCGTGCTCTAACCTGCATCTTGGGTGGAGCTCAAGCCCTAGCCTCACAGCGTATCTTCAAGCAGTTTGCTTGCGAGGTGAACGCGGTCCTCCCCAAGCTCGAGCCACACGCCCGCTCAGTTGGTCCAAGTGTTCCATCACTTTCAGTTCAGTAGATCAGCTCAAGTGCGCGGCTACTGCTGGCGCTCTCCCAATGCTTTGTTCACCCGTCATCAGCAATGTGCAAGTCACCAAGACCCTCATCGACAGCAGCACAGGGCTCAACATCCTGTCCGTCGAGACGTTCGACAACCTTCAAGTGCCATACAATCAGCTTCAGCCCACTAAGCCCTTCTCGGGTGTGACTGACGGCTCCACCACACTGATAGGTCAGGTAGCCTCCCAGTCACCTTTGGAGAACGCAGCAACTACAACACCGAGCTCATCGACTTCAACGTCGCCCACATCCGTCTGTCGTACAATGCCATCCTCGGGTATCCAACCCTGGCCAAGTTCATCGCAGTGACGCACCACGGCTACAACGTCCTCAAGATGCCAGGGAGCGGCGGGATCATCACAGTCCCCTGTGAATAAAGAGACGCGGTGTGCTCCCTCGAGCGCGCCTTCCAAGTAGCGTCAATCGAAGACCCCGACAACAAGGCAGCTCGGTACCCTCCTGAGGTCGTTCCCAAGAAGAAGAAGCAGCTACTTCATGCCAGACCTCGTGAGGGCAGCGCCGCAAGTGGTACCTCGTCAGGATCAGCGCCCGCACCTGGGGCACCTCCCTCTATCACATAGGAAGGCGCACCCAGCACCCTCCTCGGGCAGGGCTCGGGGGCTCTCTTCTAGAGGGCCTCAGACCTTGCCAACGTCACGAGGGAGGCGCTCGGGCACCACTTGGAGGCGTGCTTCACGGTACGTCTCCCTCAGGAGGACACTGTGCAAGGAGCGCCCGACGCTCAGGAGTTCATCACCAAAGTATCTTAGGAGCTTTAGGAAGCAAGAGCAATACGCGGCGACTGCCATCCACCTGGCATTGCTCCCTACCCAGGCGAGGGTGGTGAGCTGCACGTCTGCATCGACATACCAGGGATCAACCGAGCCGCATCTTAGGAGCGCTTCTGGCCTTCGCGTGTTGGGCGCTGCAAAGGTCCACCTCACAGCTACGTTCACATGCCGTTCGGCCTGCCGAGCGTGGCTGCTGCCTTCTAGCGCAACCTGTGGAACGTCATGGCGGGTCAGGAGGCTAGGCACCATGCAGTCCTGGCGGAGATGGCAACGGTGCTCAAGGAACCTCCTGGACCCCCAGAACCTCCCAAGGCTCAGGGCCCCGGTAGCTCATGAGGAGCAACCCCTTCGCCGCGTACCTTCAGCTGCCTCAACAACCCTTCATCAACGGAACCAGGTGACACTTTCCAAGTTTATCTAGCTGGGAGCGCCCCCAGGGCTGCATCATTCCCAGGCCATGTGGGTCCATCCATGTGGCATGTATCTCTTCTTTTTTATGTCTTTAGCTTACCTTGCTAGGGGCGCCCCTCGGGCTGCATCATCCCCAAGCCGCTCGGGCCGGACCCAGTGGCACGTATCGTTCATGCATTTACCTGAGCTAGTTTGCCTTCCATTCTTAATCTATCTATGACTATCACCTTCTTGATTGTCTCCCACCACGGGAGCCACACGCCGGTCATCTTTATTTAGGACCCTTCACGTGAAAGGGTTAGGCACGGCGTCTGTGCTCGGGCCTGTCCCTGCAGCATCGATAAACCCAGCGACTGAGCTTTGTCTGGCAGGCCGGCCCCATTCACGTCACCTCCTGGGGTCGTTGGTGCTTGGCTTTATCATGCGATAACCTTAGGAGATTCGTCCGGTGCAGGTTGTCTGACCACCTCGCAGGACCAACACAGGGAACAAGAATCAAAACCAGGCACAACCCGCCTTGAGGTAGGGCCTCGTGAGTGCCGCATTGGCTCACGAGTGCCCAGACACACCTCGTCTAGCCCTGCCGTGCAAGCCACATGTTAGGGCGGGGCTGTACACGCCCCGGGGGCTCTCCGCAGTAGGGAGTCCCCTCCCACGTACCAGTGGAAGCACCATGCTCCGCGCCGGCAGGCGCCATGGTCTGTCCTAGTGATAAACAACTGAGGGTGGCCTCGCGGCCGTATCAACCTCAGGGAGCCTTTGGGCTCGGTGTTTGGCCTCAACACAACGCCTCCCCTAGGGAGGGCCGCGCGATGGGGCTAGGCATGGGGGCTGCGCTTGGGACACGCCCAAGCGTACGCCACCCCGCCAGGTCCCTCGGACCTGGTCATCGCGCGCCCTCCCAAGCGAAGCTAAGGTATGAAGGTCGTTTGAACGTCAAGGGGGACTCCTGAGCATCGCGATTCAGGAGCCTAACTGACCACGTAGCCCCTCACTCCTTGGCCCATCCGGGTGATCTGGTCGGACCAATGGTGGCTGAGGTATGCGCGGGGTCGGGCCCTACCGACGTAGAACACTAGACCTACCATTGCATCTCCTTTCCACAAGCTGTTTGCGCGTCGAGGGGGACTCCTGAGCATCGCGACTTAGGAGCCTAACTGACCACGTAGCCCCTCACTCCTTGGTCCGTCCTGGTGATCCAGTCGGCCCAACAACGGCTGAGGAATGCGCGGGGTCGGGCTTTGCCGACATAGAACGTAAATCAAATGGGAAGGAAATCGCAAAATCTCAAAGCAAATATTCAAAGACATATTGTTCTCCAAATATCAAACACAAGTTCAAACGCCTCCACGAGGCACGCTACATGGTGCAGGAGTTTCAACAGGAAAGGAGCCTCAAGCCAGTCGTCCCTGGATACCGCCGGCCCCGCCAAGAGGCGCCCCCTCCTGAGTGGCGACGCCTTCACCTGCACCACCGGTCGAAAGCGCAGGAGCCAAGCCGTCGAACTTCTTCAGCAGGGCTTCCACCTGACCTTTCACGGCTGCGGTGGCGGCTGCGCAGTGTTCATCAGCCACGGGCTCCGGCAGCTCGTCAAGGCGGGCGGCAGGATCGCGAAGATGGATGTGGCTGAAGACCTGCGTCAGCGCGGCTGAAGAAAGGACGTGAGCCTCTTCCTTTGCCATGGGGCCGATGCCACTCATGACTTCCTCAAGCGCCTCGACCAAGTAGGGAAGCAACTGGGTGGGGCCATCCTGATCGGTGGCCAGCGGCTTCTCCAAGCCCTTCTCATAGAGTGACTTCAGAGGCTTGCGAGACCTCTTTTCGAGAAGCGCGAAGGCCACGCAGTCCTCTGCCAGAACCTTTGCATTGGCGTCAAGACCAGCTTTCTCTGCCTGCACCTTTTGCTCTAGTTCCTCTAGCCGGCCGTGCTCAACAGCCTGCGCCTGCGCCAGCTGCTCCAGCTCGGCATCGCTACCCTTGATAGCGTCCTCCCGGGCCTTCATCCTCCCTTCCTCCGCCTTACGGCCACAGGCATCTTCCACACGCTCTTCACACAGGATCTTAAGCTTGGCCTCCAGCACCCGTCAGCGACCTTGGGCGGCCTCGGTGTCCTTCAGCACCGCCTCGCGAGCGACTGCTGCCTGAGTTGTGGCTCGTTTCTCCCCCTCAGATGTCGCCTCGACCTGGCTCAGAGCCGCCCCGAACGGACACGTCGGAATGAAGCCAACCAGAGACCAGCTCCAGGCGCCTAGCCGCCAGGAGGGGTTCGACGCTCTGGAGATCTTCTCGCGGCCGGGCCATCTCAGAAAGGGCCCGCTCCAGAACGTCAGAACAATCAGAGGAACCTGGGGTCGGCGACACGGCAGAAGGATGAGGAAGAGGCATCGTTGTCACCATGGCCTGGGAGGCTGGAAGCTCCTGAGCCTCTTGGACCTCAGCACCCGAGCCGGACCCTGGCATCTCCCGAGTCAGCGGGGCCTCGGGGGCTGACTTCTCCCGAGGATGCTCCACCCAGCCTCGCGAGGATGATTGGGATGGAGAAGCACGAGCACCGTCCCCACCTTTGCTCATGGATAGGGGCACAGCCGCAGGAGGCGACCTGGGCTCAAGCAGCACCACCTCGTCCTCCCTTCTCCTCTTTGCCGCAGGCGTCGGCCTAGTTACACAACAAGGAAGAAGGGTCAGAAACAAGCATCAACAGCAAGAACAAGGCAGGACGAGAACACTTACTAATCCGCCACGGCGTAGTCCCTCCGCTTTGGGAGCTTGAAGTTGGAGAGCTTCGCGACCCGAGGCGCAGGCGCGCCAGCTCCGGGAGCAGAAGCAGGAGCAGCAGCTGGGCGGAAGCGGCTCCAGGAGGCGCCAGAGCAGAAGCAGCATCCCGGGAGATCAGCTCCGATCGGTCCCTCGTCGGGATCAGGGGCGGCTCTCCCTTCTCCTGGTGGGCGTCAGCCTCGTCATCGTCAGTAAGGGTGCGGAGGATGTCAGCTTTGCTCCAGGGGAGGTCTCCCATGTCCCTTCGGGGGTTATCTCCGAGTCTTCTTCCTCCTCCTTTTCCTCCCCGTGGGACTCACCAGAAGACAGCTCCACCGGCGTCGGTGCCGTATGGGCCTCGATGGGTGCCGGCAGCACCAGCCCGCTCCCATCAAAGGTCGGCCTGGCGGCCACGACCTGCGCCCCGTCCTTGCGGCGGAACAAGGGAGTGAAGGCACTCGGTGGGTACTCCTGGTCGTCCCCGACCAGGAGGCGGAGAGCCGCAGCCAGCTCATCGTCGGACAAGGCTTTCGGGCTTAGGTGAACCTTGTCCTGTTCTTCCCCAAGCTCCCACAAGGGGCGCATAGGCACCTGAAGCAAGGCTACGCACATCATCAGGAATTCCCTCAGGAGCATGGCCCCTGTCACCTTTGCCGCCTTCGCGTTGCCCGGCTTCAGGTTGACGTTCATCTGCTCCGGCACCAACGTTGCCCGCTCATCAGTGAGCTTCGTGCAAGACCACCCCTTGTCGGACTAGGGCATCTCCGTTGGCAGCATCAAGCGTGGGTGGGCGCACTTGGCGTCCATCATGGCCCACTTGCTCCGGAAGCCGTCGCCCCTCTTCCCAGTCTTCGAGATTGAGTTGGCCTGTAACATCCCAAATTTTCAATTTGGAATGTTATACATAGGTCATTCATGCATATCATATTTTATTGCATTTAATTTCGTGATCCTTGAAATTGTAAGAAACTCAAGGACCCATGGAGAGAGTTGGGGATTTCATCGTTTTCATATTTGAATTTTTCTCAAATATAAAAACAAGGGATCATTTTGGTTTTAATTATTTTTCTCTCTAAAAATATTTCTAATTCAAATATATGAGAGGAGATAATATGACTTCTCCAAAATAAAGTGGATATTGGAAGAAAAATAATAAAATCAAATAATTTTTCTTTTTGGTCTTTTGTTGCTATTTTATTTGAGTTAGGAAAAAAATGAGTTTTTCAAAATTTGCATTAGAGGCCAAATAAATGTCCACTTTGTCCGCAATATTATTAGAGGACCGCGAAAATTTATTTCAGGATTTTTGGACTCTGTTTAGTATTTCTTTTATTTGTTTTTCCGTGTTAGGATTTGTTTAAAAAAATCCGAACCAACCTAACGGGCCATGTCCGTCCAGGACACTGCGCCCGGGGCCTTTAAAACCAGCCCGACCCAGCCGCCCCAGCCCACCCCAGCGCCGCGCCCCGCCACCAAACCCTAGCCGCCAGCGCCTCGATCCGCGAGCCGTGCCGCCGTTGCTAGCCCTCACTCGCGCCGCCGCCTCGCACCGCCGCCGCCGCATCGGACCTCGTCGTTGACCCTGCAGCCGTTAACCCCGCCGTTGATCTGTCAGTTTTCTTCGGTTAACCTCTGTTTTTTCAGAAAAACCCTAGATCGTTTTTTTAGATCGGTTTTGTTCGGTTTTTCTTTGGTTTAGTTAAGTAACAGAAGTTCATCCGTACATTCATTTTAGCAAACGCTATTCGTCAGTTAGCCGTAGGCAGCGAACGTTCGTTCGTTAGCCTGTTCGTCTCGTTTTATTTTCTAGGGTTTTTCCACGAATATTTTCGATCGTGATTTCTGCCCTAATCTTTGTTTTAGTTTATCTTTTCACTCGTTTGTCCAAATCAGGTGAAACAAACGCCTAGATCTTCGTCTCCAAGCCCTCTTTCTGTTTAACCAACTTGAACAAGATTTTGATACTGTAAAATTTGAATTTAGTCCAGATTAGTAAATGAATCTTGTTTCTTTCGTAGTTTGAGTTTCGTTGCTCTGTTTGATTTGATTCTTTTTGCAAACCGGAGTTCTTCAGTTGAACTTTCTGGTTAGATCTTGTTATTTGAGTTTTACCCGTGCATCCTTGCTTGACTCCTTATTTATGATATTGTTTGGTTGCGATAGAATTCCTAGAGTGCAAAGAGTGCTACTACGAGTCTTTAGGATTTGCAGATCATCAGCAAGGCAAGTAACACTTTGATCATATCCCTTTTACCCAGTTTTTATGCATTTGTTTCAACCCTCAAACATTGCATGAGTAGGATCTCTTAACTTGTGGGTTTGGGAAGTAGATGATGAGGTAGAACCTATTACCCTTTTATTATCAAACCCTGGGAGTTACTTCTATGTTATGCTTATACTGCTATGCTATGCTCGTAGACGTGGTTTGGGTTTGAGAGTATCCATGACAGATGTGAGATTATTAATTAACAGCTTACTTAAGGTGGCTACTTAAATACACATCTTGGTGGATTGGTTGCGGGCACCTGGAGAATCCAGTGTTGTCCTAGGATATCCCAGAGTACCCTTGTGATCATCCTATGGTTCGCCACCCAGGCTCAAAGGGATCATAAGCTTATTCATGCTAGAAATTCCATGTGCAGCCACAAGCTATTATGGGCTCTAGCATAGTTGAGTAGGTTGCATGACCTCTTCCAGTGGTAGGCTAGCAGATGTAGGGGATGTAGGTTGGTACTGTCTACCCAGGGTTAGAGTTAATGCTTCTGAAAGATGGTGTCTCGGTCATCTGTTTCTCAAACACCATGTAGTGCAAGAAATCCAATGGAGGAGATCGAGTCTTGTGGGGAAAAGTGCGCAAACCTCTACAGAGTATACAAACTAATCATGGTTAGCCATGTCCCTGGTTATGGACAACTTGAGTATCTGGTACTTGAATTATTGATTTGATCTCATCACTCTAAATAAATTTTGTTGGGATGTTAATGATTACTTTAATGGGGATTGAGTTGGAGGAACCTTCTCAATGTTTCAACTACCATGATAGTTGAATAAAATATATTCCTTTGTTGTAGGGAAATTGGCTTTTCGCAAAACATTATAACCATAGAGCCTCCACCAGCCATATATGCATGTAGTGATAGTATTTATTCTGTTCATTGCTCTAATTTGTTATATTGCCAGCATATTCCATGTGCTGACCCATTTCGGGCTGCAGTGTATCATGTTGTAGACTTTTTCAGACGATGAGTAAGGTGCCATAGGTCATTTGTCATGCACTCAGCTATGCCGTTGGAGTTGATGGACTCACTTTATCATCCAAGCGTTGCGCTGTTATCTTATTTAGATGGCCTTAAGCCATATTTATTGTAATAAGTTTCTTTTTTGAGACATTCCATGTAATATTCGTGTGATTGCTACTCTGTTATAAATCCTTCGAGTACTGTGTGTGTCAGCATTACCGATCCAGGGATGACACTAAAGCGCAGAGACATCACTATCTGAGGCCGGGTCGCTACAAGATGGTATCAGAGCACACGGTGAATGTAGGACACGACCACTAAGATGAGCCATAGGTCCCTCTTCTCTACCCATTTCTGACTCCTCTCCATTTTCTACTCCTTAGGATGGCGGACTCAAGGAACAAGTTTACACAGCCGCATGAAGACACCCCCTTTGGACGACACTTGAAGGAAGTCACTAGGTATCTGAACATCGGAATACCAAGCTTCACCGGGAGCTATGTCGGTGTCAAAACCGGCGGATCTCGGGTAGGGGGTCCCGAACTGTGCGTCTAACCAGGTTCGGGCCCTCTCTATGGAGGTAATACCCTACGTCCTACTTGATTGATCTTGATGAATATGAGTGTTACAAGAGTTGATCTACCACGAGATCGTTATGGCTAAACCCTAGAAGCCTAGCTTGTATGACTAAGGTAATGAGTATATCTTTTCCGGACTAACCCCTCCGGTTTATATAGGCACCGAGGGGATGTAGGGTTTACATAGACTCGGTTACATAAGAAGGAATCTTCATAGTCGGTCGCCATGCTTGCCTCCCACGCCAACTAGAGTCCAATCCGAACACGAGTACAGTCTTCGTCCGTCATGTCTTCACAGCCAATTAGTCCGGCCCATGGATAACAGGCCGGATGCCCGAGGACCCCTTAGTCCAGGACTCCCTCAGTAGCCCTGAACCCGACTTCAATGACGAGGAGTACGGCACGCAGATTTTCTTCGGCATTGCAAGGCGGGTTCCCCTTTACGAACTCCTAGTTGATCTTCAGATGTGATGATTGTATCCGGTATGGTATACATAACCGCAGAGGACATAATATTTCACGAGTTCAACCCACCGACCATTTTTTGGTAATATGACACCACGTCTGTCTGACCACTACTTGCAAACCATTTTAGCTGACCTGTCGCCCCACGCCTAAGATGTGGCCTTATAGGCGCGTCTTATCCAAGCGGAGATCGTGCCTCCCTTTTTTAAGGGATTCCTGTCAACCCGGACGTGGGTAACCCAACCGTCACTTGGGTACAATTCCTTGGAAACAAGAAAGTTTTTGAGGCCCAAGGGGAGTCGTTTGATATCTGCAGCCTTTATATAGGGGTATAGACCCGTCTTTTTCTTCCACGCTTGCCTCTTCCTCGACCCCTGCAACCCCGTGTACCAACACCCAGGTTTCGGTCGCCACAAGCCCCAATCATGTCCGATCCAGCCGTCAAGGCCGGTGGGTAGCTTCTTCTGTCACCAAGGAAGATATCACAGAGCTTCGTGTGGCGAGGTACCTGACCGCAGAAATCCATCACCGGCTTCCTGCCGAGGGGCAGGTTATTCCCACCCCCAGATCCGGCGAGAGGGTCGTGTTCGTGTCCCACTTCCTCCGCGGGTTAGGGTTTGCACTTAACTCCTTCGTCCGAGGCCTCATGTTCTATTACGGGCTAGATTTTCACGATCTGGCCCGGACTCTATTCTTCTCATCTTAGCGTTTATCGTCACGTGCGAAGCCTTCCTTAGAACTACTCCCCACTTAGGCTTGTGGCTCAAGACCTTCGATGTGAAGCCGCAAGTGGTAGAGGGGGAGCAGGCCGAGTGCGGCGGCGCTGCAGTGAGAAAGCTTGCTAGCGCCGTTTGGCTGAAAGGATCCTTCGCTAAATCTTCCGATCTGTGGCAGCAGGGGTGGTTCTATATTACCGAGCCCCGCAACTCCAAGTGGGCAACTGCGCCCGTGTTTCGATCCAGCCCCCAACTCAGCTTGCATCGTGGATTAACAAGGGGTTAGATTGGGGATCAACGAATGATGTGCGAACTATGCAGAGTCGCATCCGTAGCCTCATTGAGAGGGACATCGACATAGCCAGCGTCGTTCAAGTAATGGTAGTTCGTCGGACCCTACCGTGCCAGCGACGGGCTCTCCGCCTATGGGAGTTCAATCCAGAGGGGTCGCAAACTCTTCAGCACTTCTTCGGCACTATGCATGAAGGAATGTGGAGATTATTCTTTGGGAAATGAAGGCAATGGCTGGACATCAACGAAGATGTCGGCCTAGACTGTAACCATCCGGATACCTCGGTAAGTACCCGTTTACCGAATACCTTATAGTCAGATACCCAGTGGCAAGATGCCAACAGTATCATCCTTTTTCAGGGCTGGATAAAGAAGGTGGAACTAATTAGGTGTCCGGCTCCCCTTCCCGAAGACTCAGCTACTCCCGTGTTAACAAGGATGCTGGCCTCGGTGCCATACCAGGCATCAGCAGGGGAGGGCGACAAGATCCAAGATGACCTTGGTTCCAGAGGTAAGTCGGACACTGAGTCCGGAGAAATCAACCTTTCCTTGCCCGAAGACGGAGGCGGAAAAGGACCCAGTATCCCTTCTCCAAACAGGAGGAAAAGGGCCACCTCCGAAGATTGGGAGGGGCGGTCTTCCAAGAAGGGCAAGATGCCACCGTCGAGCGGCCTGGGTTTGGAAAGTGATGCCATTGAACAGCTCCAACAAGGGGACAAGCCCTCGGCCAAACCGTAAGAGAATCTGGAGTACTTTGATAACGTCCCAGTCTGTTGCTGTTACCGAAGATATACGTAACGCATTCATGTATTTTTATAGGTCGGCACAGAGTTTTTCTGGGTGATCCTCTTCTTCGGGGAGTCTCCTCCCAGAGATGATGGAGAGCGAGACGCCTCCTCCAACCTCCTTGCCCAACAAGGCGGATGACTCTGAAGTGTCATTGCGGAGGGTCCCTATCGACCAACAAGTTACGCAGGGGACAAAAGAGACAGTACCTGAAGGTGGAGCTTCGACCATCCGGGATTCCGAAGCTGATGATTACGAAGGCCCCGGACTGACAGGTTCGCAGCCGACAGTGATTCTGGAGACTGGTGAACAGATTCCTTCAAAGGATGATTGTGCTCCTCGAGCAGCTTCCGAAAACCCAGAGACTCCACATATATTTCATGACATCTTGAGGAAAGCATCTGCCTCGGGGGAACAGTGTACCTTCATGGGTACAATGATTGAGAAGATTTCGTCTGCAAAGAGCGGATTAATGAGCCTACTGAAGGGCTTCGAGGTTAGTGACATAATGTTTTCGGCTATGTTTCATTTGCAAAGATGCGCCTGTGTATAGGTAGTAGCCCCTGATACTCGGGTTGGCTTCCACTGGGAAGCAAAATGGAGGATCGAAAAGGATCATTTGAGGACTAACCTGATCAACTTTGAACACAGGCTGCTTCCCCCTTGGCCGCTTCCCGGACTATGGAAATTGCCGATTAGCAGTGGAAGCTTGATGTGGCAGGGGATGATCTTGTTTTAATCAATATGTGTCTTGTCGAGTCACAAGGTATGTATTCGGGGCAATCCTCATACATTTTGGTGGTATAAGCATGATGCTGAGATTTAGATGCTGGAATATGCATGGTTGCAGATGCTGCTGCCTCCGTTGAAGTTCTTTGAGTGGAGCTGGCCCGGGCCAAGGAGCAGGCCTATCGTAGTAATGCTGCTGCCGAAAAGGCATCGGCTGAATTAAAAGATGAACAAGCTGCACAGCGCCAAGATGAGGAGAAGATATCCACTATGACGCTCGAACTGGAGAATGCTACCGGTCGGTGTGAATTTCTGGAGAAGGAGAGTAAAGCCTTAATGGCTGATCTTGACAAGGCCTTACAAGAGGCTACAGCAGCGCGGTCAGAATCCAGAGCAACTCGTGAGGAGGTTCGACAGGGGAGGGAGATTGCGGCTGGAAAGCCCTTTCTACTACAAACTAAGTTCGGTGACCCGAACTATGCCCAGCTTAACCAAATATGGAGTTCTCCGGACGAGTTCTTGGACTTGCCGAAGAGTTATGCCGATGCGGCACGGTATTATCAAGCGCGAGATGGATGTGCAACGGAGAAGCTTTTTTGGTCACAATTTGGCGCATCGAAGCGCCCTCTGTTGCTCAATGAACAGATGTCCCAATGGGCCGAACTTCATAGGATATCTGGCGCTGCCATGAAGGATGTCGTAATCCGGTTGTGGCCGATTGAGCCTATTCCGAATAGCTATTTCGGTTTGGTGCAGAGGCTTGTTGATCCGGTGCCGTGTATCGATGCTGTGAAGCGATCATCGTGCATTCAGGGTGCACGGATGGCTTTTGCCCGAGTCAAAACAGTCAGGAGGAAGATGAAGGCCATCGATGTTGCAACAAAGAGTCCACCCAAAGGCAAGGACCGCCCGGAACCGGAGCATTATTTTGAAGACGTCCTAGAGGCCGCCCGCTTTATCGAGGGTCAGTGCTCGAAAGAAATAATGTTCGAGTGAGGTGTATGAAAATTTTAAAAGACAATTTTATAGTTAATTTATTTATGTTTTGCTTGAAAGCTTTAATTCCTCCTGTGCGGCTGTTTTGATATAATCTGAAAGTTTTCCAGTCGTCGGCTTCAGCCCCCTCGTAGGAAGTACGGGGGTGTTCGGAAAGGTATTTAATCACTCTTTATCCAACGTCTTGGTCCATGAAAGAGGTGATAATGCGGCGAACCAGACAATCGGACTAGCGTTAACGCTTTCACTTAGCCATAGGAGTTTTATTGTGGGGCTACGACATAGCCCTTGGTATGTATGTGGCGTATGATACCTTACATATTTGATCTGAAAAAGATCCCTCGCGTGACATAGAGAATCACTAAAGATTCCAAGAAGTCATCAAGTGGTTGACCAGCTCACACTGCATCATGACTGTCAGTTTTCAGCTTTCTCTACTGAGGTGCTCATCCGGTTTAGACCAGGGAACAATCGCAGTAGTTCTCCCTTTACTACCCTAGCTGATAGAGCGGAACATAGGGTAGCAAGCACAGGAGCCGGGCAACCCAACTATTGACCCAAGACAATGATTCGGAGCTGATGCATATAAGGCCAAACTTGCGACGCCGAAGTATGCTATAGAGTTGTTCGTACTTTTACTGGCAACTCATTTGTTCCCACACCAAGCCCCTGGCAGGTTATGCCAAGGTATTTCTGTGAAATGACCGTAGGAGCCATATTTGTTGGGGAAACAATGCGGATGATTAGTTCGGATATTGAGTGATATGCCAATGATTACTTATGATATATATATATATATATATATATATATATATATATAAAGCCATCCTCCCGGCTATTTGACATGCTCGGGGTTGGAGGCGGAGGAACAGGCATAGTACATGCTCGAGAAATAGAGAGTGCGGTCTACAGAAGTTATTTTGGACCTCCTGTCACATGTCTGCACCGCCAGTCATCGGTGGGGGAATCCTTGATGGAAATAGCCCCTTAGGTGAGAGTACGGGTCCGGACTCCGATAGAGCCAGTTTCCGATGTTCATCCTGTTCGTCGCCTGTTTTTAAAGGAGAGCGAAGGAAAAAATAAAAGTAAAATAAATAATAATAAGAAAAGTTACTGGAGTTCTTGCAGGCTTGTCCGTATTATGCTTCCGCCAATGCCCATGGTATCTTGAGTGCGTAATGATGTTTGCACGGTACAAACTTTGTAGGTGTTCGGAGTGGGCGGCGGAAGCCGGGTTGCTATTTCCGTTCTAGCAGTAGTTGATCCCTAGGTGGAGACTGCTTCTGACCCCCGGTGTTTCGTTGGTGAACTTTCCGTCATCCCCGTCGCTTGGCGGCCTCCTCTCCCTGTAATCGGCGTTGAGCTTGCCGGCTTGTTTAAAGACCCAGTAGTTTCTGTTGGTATGATTAGCTGGTTTATCGGGGTGGCCATGAATCTGGCACGGTCGGTCCAATATCCTATCGATGTTGGATGGTTCATCTCGATTCTCCTTGAATGGCTTCTTCCGATGACCGGGCTTGGGGTTGATGAATCCGGCGTTGACCGCTGTGTCGCCTGATCTTTCGTTGTCATTGCGACTGTTGGTTTTGCTTCCTCGTGGCTTGCCGTTGCCGTCTCGTATTTCGGAGGTGCCATGGTTGCTGGCGCTATTGCTTCTATGAGCAAGCCAGCTATCTTCTCCTACGCAAAAGTGGGTCATCAGAGCAGTGAGGGCTGTCATGGATTTAGGTCCTTCTTGGCCGAGGTGGTGTGCAAGCCATTCGTCCCGGACAATGTGTCTGAAAGCCTCAAGGGCTTCCGTGTCCGGACAGTTGACGATTTGGTTCTTTTTGACTAAGAACCGAGTCCAGAGCTCCGTGGTTGATTCTCCGGGCTGTTGGACAATGTGACCTAGGTCATCGGCATCCGGTTGCTGGACATGTGTTCCTCGAAAGTTATCGAGGAAGGCCTCTTCCAAGTCCTCCCAGCTGCCTATGGAATTTTCAGGCGGGCTATCTAACCAGTACCGAGCTGGCCCTTTTAATTTTAGTGAGAGGTATTTAATGGCATGGAGGTCGTCCCCACGGGCCATATGGATGTGGAGAATGAAATCTTCTATCCATACCGCGGGATCGGTTGTCCCGTCGTATGATTCAATATTGACGGGTTTGAATCCTTTGGGGAATTCATGATCCATGACTTCATCAGTGAAGCAAAGCGGGTGTGCGGCACCTCTATGTTGGGCCACACTGCGACATAACTCTAAAGGAGTCCCTTTGCGGTTTTCGGCTCGGGCGTGGCGAATTTTGACACATCCGAATAGGTAGCCATCATCGCGTGTCGAAGCAAGCTTTCGTGATCCGTAGATCGGTCTTGCGTGTCCTGCTCTATTGTCCAAGTCCCTCTACAGGTTGTCTGGGTAACCGTGGCCTACGTTGTTCCAGCCTTTACGGTGAGGTGGGGCGGTCTGGTGTTCGACTTGAGTTGCCTCTTTATCCAGAAAGAATTGTCGGCGACCTACCACATTGTGTGACGATGGTATGGGCTCCAATGCCCCGTCATCGGACTGGTATAGCAATCTGTGCTTTGGGTAACATTTGGCTAGTCCACTAAGGCCGTATTCTTCGGTGACCAGGACTTCGGTCCACCTGTCGTTGAGTAGGTCTTAGTTAGCTTGAAGCTGCTGCTTCTTCTTTTTCAGGCTCCTTGCCATGGCTATCAGCCTGCGCTTGAAGCGCTCCTGCTCAAGGGGCTCTTTGGGTATGATGAAGTCTTCGTCGCCGAGGCTTACCTCATCTTCGGAGAGCAGAAGGTAGTTGTCGTCCTCCGAACCGTCGCTGAGCGGGGCCCGTTCATCAGGGCTGGCTTGCTCGTTTTCCTATTCCTCCTTCTCGGATATTGCTCCCACAGGGTCTTCGTTACTTTCTACGCTGTCCAGAGTACTATTTTCTCCAGTTCCATTGTTTCTGCGGCGTGGCTTGGGGCGGCATTTGGGGCGCCGTAACTTAGACTATGTCTCAGGAGTTTTAACTGGATCTCCCTTGTCCTTGCCGCGAGGCTTTTTAAGTGTATCGATTATGTACAGGTCATATGAAGGGGTGGCCATCCCATGCATGATTACTGGCGGGTTTTGGCCTTGCTCCTTATCGGCATCGTCGTCTATACCGGCGATGTCTTCGGAGCCAGAAGTGGGCATGTTGGTTAAGTCCTCGATAGTGGCTATGAAGTGGGTGGCGGGTGGGACGCGAAATTCTCCTTTCTCAACCTCTAGCTCGAACCGGACATAGTTCGGCCATGAGTCCCCCATCGGGGATAGGTTTTCCAACGAAATCAACACATCGCCGAAGGGCGAGTGTTGGAAGAGATCTATGGCGCTTAACTCGATGATTGATAACCGATCCAACTCGGTGTCAGAGGGCGCACATGTTTCAGTACTCATAGCCGGAAACGAGTCCAAAATTCTGTTGACGCTGATATTGCCTGGTGTTGAGTTTGTGTGTGGCTCCAACGCCACAGACTCTGTGGCTTCGGATGGTGCAAACTGCTCTAGATCTAAGGTCATTGCAGTTACAGGAACCATCTCCAAAACCTGGTTTGATGACAGATTTAGGTCATGTTCATCGGAGCGAGGGGGAGCGATTGCCGCGGTCTCAAATCCATTGAAGATCAAGTTTCCACGGATATCCGTGACATAGTTCAAGCTTGCAAATCTGACCTGATGGCCAGAGGCGTAGCTATCAATCTGCTCCAGATGGCCAAGCGAGTTGGCCTGCACTACGAAGCCGCCGAATACGAAAATCTATCCGGGAAGGAAGGTTTGTCCTTGGAAAGCGTCACTATAGACGATCGTAGGGGCCATCGAACCTCCCGTTGACGGCACAGTGGAACTCTCAATGAAAGCACCAATGTCGGTGTCAAAACCGGCTGATCTCGGGTAGGGGGTCCCGAACTGTGCGTCTAGGATCGATGGTAACGGAAGACGGGGGACACGATGTTTACCCAGGTTCGGGCCCTCTCTATGCAGGTAATACCCTATGTCCTGCTTAATTGATCTTGATGAATATGAGTGTTACAAGAGTCGATCTACCACGAGATCATAATGGCTAAACCCTAGAAGCCTAGCATGTATGACTATGGTAATGAGTATATCTTTTCCGAACTAACCCCTCAAGTTTACATAGGCACCGAGGGGATCTAGAGTTTACATAGAGTTGGTTACATAAGAAGGAATCTTCATAGTCGGTCGGCAAGCTTGCCTCCCATGCCAAGTAGAGTCCAATGACACGGGTACAGTCTTCGGCCTTCATGTATTCACAACCCCTCAGTCCGACCCATGGATAACAGGCCGGACGCTCGAGGACCCCTTAGTCCAGGACTCCCTCAACCTACACCGCCACTTTACCAGAAGAGGAGCGTTGGATGATTCGGGTTCAAGTTCCAGGAAGGACATTCACGCCAGTCACTGAGCCCATAGAGTTTTTCTTTGATGCACTGACCTGGAGTCTAGGAAAGAGCATGGCAGCCCACATCGCCATGGGACACATCGGCGAAGTTTACCACAAGGAGCTTAAGGTCACCATCTACCAGATATGTGGGCGCCGAGATGAGCAATGGGAGATGATCAACACCAAGAAGGACAGGTCAATTGCATCCTTCATCTAGGAGTTAAATCATCATATTTGTCGCCAGGAGAACCAGATGTGTGCAAGCATGATAAGTTTGAAGAAGGCGATGACCAGGATCACAGAGCTAGAAGAGGAACTCAAGTCTACACACGATGGATATGAGGAGGAAATGACCATACTAGTGGAGAAGAATGACGACTTGACAAGGAAGCTAGGAGTGTTCTTGGGAGACCCCACGCCATCAGGAGAAGACGACGAACCCAAGGAGATTCGTTTTGAAGACTACATCATCATCGATGACACCGACTCCGACCCTGATGGTAGTGATGAAGATTATGAAGATGAAGCTGGAGCGGATATCATGGAATCTTCCACCGATTAAAATTTCTAGAGGACCACCATATGATTACTAGTATTCCCCCATGTATATATTAGTAGTCCGAGCACTGTAACGATAGTTAGATTGAATGTATGCCCTTGATTGATTTTTTTGGAGTGATATTGAGTGTTTGTCTCATGTGCATATGGGTAGTAATTTTTTCTCCTTAGACCTCTTTCTATTCTAATCTCTCCCCTCTAAACTCATTAGATGCCTCCGAGACGTGACCCCGGATTTGTCTTCCCACCGGAGCTCACTCAGTTGATCCAGTAGCAGAATACATTGATGCAGTTGCTAGTTCAGAATCAGCGCAACAACAACAACAGTAACAACAACCCACAACCACCACCTCCAGTTGACAACTTAGCCCGTTTTCTGAGGTTACAGCCGCCAGTGTTTTCCAGTAGCACTGAGAACATAGTTTCGGACGACTGGCTATGCAGGATTGGAAGGGAGTTAACCACTTCCCGTTGCACAGATGCTGAGAAGGTGCGTTTTGCCGCACACCAATTGGATGGACCCGCAGCCGCATGGTGGGAGAATTACACAGCCACTTTCCCCATAGCCAATGTTACTTGGGAGCAGTTTCAGCAAGCATTCCACACTGCTCATGTCTCGACTGGAGCTATGAGTATGAAGAAGCGTGAGTTTCACAACTTACGCCAGGGCAACCGTACTGTAGGGCAGTACGTGGAGGAGTTTAGCAAACTAGCTCGTTATGCCCCAGATGACGTGGCCACCAATGCCGCAAAACAGGAGAAGTTTATGGAACGGCTGAATGATGAGATGAGCATGCAGTTAATGGTGGCAACATTTAACAACTACCAGGAGTTGGTAGATAAGGCTCTTATGATTGAAGGGAAGCAGCAGTAGATTGAGAACTGCAAGAGGAAATATGGACAAGGGAGGTACAATTCAGGAGCTCAGCAGAAGCCTCGTTTTACTCCAAACTCAAGAGGATACACCCATAACCATGGAGGCCATACCCGCAATGGAGGAAGTTCTCATAATCACAATGACACTAGGAATGGAAATGGGAGTGGAGCAGGCAGCAACCAGAACCGCTCCAACCCAAGCACGCCCGCCAAGAAGGATCTAAGCCACATCACTTGTTTCAAGTGTGGGAAGACTGGACACTAGACCACCGAGTGTTCTGAAACAAAGAATGGAAATGGCAATGGAAGCTCTGGGAAGAAGCACAACCCTTTTAACAAGGGACAAGTGAACCACGTGAACGTGGAGGAGATTGAAGATCAGCCAGATGCAGTTATCGTAAGGTTTTGGTTAAGTCATTTACCGCTCTCGTTCTTTTTGATACTAGTGCATCGTATTCATACATTTCAAGGGGATTTGTGGACAAGTTTAAGTTACCCACCTTAGCCCTTAGGACACCTTTGCTAGTGAGCTCACCCAATGCAGAGTATATGGCCAGCCGATGGTGCGATCGGATACCCTTAACCATTGGTAGCCATGTTTTCCCCTCAGACCTAATAATTTAGGAATCCCAAGGATTGGATGTGATAATGGGGATGGATTGGCTATCGAAGTATGGAGGAAACATTGATTGTGCAAGCAAGTCAATTACCCTCACAACCCCAAAGGGAAAAAGGATTAAGTATGTATCTAGGTATACTCCTAAGATTACTCATGTAAATTCCCTCTCGGGAGTTGTTTAGGAGGAAGTGCCTGTAGTGAAGGATTTTCCAGATGTATTCCCAGAGGTACTACCAGGCATGCCCTCGGATTAAGACATTGAGTTTTTGATAGAGTTATTGCCAGGCACCGGACCAATATCAAAGAGACAATACCGGATGCCCGCAAATGATCTGGAGGAGATCAAGAAGCAGATTAAGGAGTTATTGGAGAAAGGTTACATTCGACGAAGTTCGTCACCATGGGGATCCCCAGTGCTCTTGGTTGAGAAGAAGGATAAGTCTCTGAGAATGGTTGTTGATTATCGGGCATTGAATGAAGTAACGATCAAGAACAAGTACCCACTGTCGATGGTCAATGATTTGTTTGATGAGATGCAAGGAGCTAAAGTGTTTTCGAAGATCGACCTGCGATCAGGATATCACCAGTTGAAGATTCGAGAAAAAGATATACCTAAGACAGCTTTCACCACAAGGTACGGGCTTTATGAGTATATGGTTATGTCATTTGGATTGACTAATGCCCCTGCCTATTTCATGAGTATGATGAACAAGGTGTTCATGGAGTTCTTGGATAAATTTTTTGTGGTGTTCATTGATGACATTTTGGTGTACTCGAAGAATAAAGAGGAACATAAGGGGCATTTGCGTTTAGTTCTCAAAAAGCTCAGGGAACATCAGTTATACGCCAAGTTCAGCAAGTGTGAGTTTTGGTTGAAGGAAGTTGGATTCCTTGGACATGTTATATCAGAAGGTATAGCAGTAGACCCTTCTAAGGTTCAGTCAGTCACTGAGTCATTGGCACCCACCTCAGTTGGAGAGATCCGCAGTTTTCTGGAACTCGCGGGATATTATAGATTCATTGAGATTTTTTCTAAGATTGCAAAGCCCATGATGGAGTTATTGAAGAAGGACACTAAGTTTAAGTGGATAGATGAATGTGAGGCAAGTTTTTTGGAGTTGAAGAAATGTTTGACTACGGCCCCAGTGTTGATTCTGCCAGATATATGCAAGGATTTCCAAGTGTATTGCGATGTGTCTAGCCTAGGACTTGGAAGTGTACTTATGCAAGACGGAAGAGTTGTGTCATACTCCTCACGCCAACTTCGACCGCATGAGTTAAATTACGCCACACATGATTTGGAGTTAGCAGCCGTAGTGTATGCACTCAAAACCTGGAGACATTTTCTTATTGGAAACCATTGTGATGTGTACACGGATGATAAGAGTTTAAAGTACATTTCACACAGAAGGAGTTGAATCTCAGGCAAAGGAGATGGTTGGAGCTCATAAAGGATTACAATATGAAGTTGCACTATCATCCAGGCAAGGCCAATGTCGTAGCAGACGCTTTGAGCCAGAAGAGTTACGCTAATACCCTCGTAAGCGGAGAATTTCCAACGGAGTTAGCTAAAGATCTTAGGGAGCTACGCTTGGAGATAGTCCCTAGAGGTTTTGCTGCAGCATTGGAAATTCAAATGACATTATTGGGAAAAATTTAAGAAGCTCAGAAGGATGACAAGGAAACTGCTGAAATAAAGGAGAGAATGAGCAAAGGAAAAGCCAAAGGTTTTCGTGAGGATGAGCACGACACCTTGTGGTTTGAGGACCGTATTTATGTGCCCGATAATGCAGAGATCAGGAAGTTGATACTGCAGGAAGCACATGACTCGCCATACTCGATACACCCCAGAAACACCAAGATGTACTTGGATTTGAAGGAGCATTTCTGGTGGACTGGAATGAAGAAGGACATTGCCGAGTATGTAGCCGTATGTGATGTATGTCAAAGAGTGAAGGCGGAACATCAGAAGCCAGCAGGATTACTGCAGCCTATGTTGATACCCGAATGGAAGTGGGACAAGCTTGGCATGAATTTTATCACCGGATTACCCAGGACCCAATCGGGATATGATTCTATCTGGGTAGTAGTGGATCGCTTGACCAAAGTAGCTTACTTTATCCCAGTGAAAACCACCTATACCAGTGCGAAGTTGGCCAAGATATATATGACCAGGATCGTATGTCTGCATGGAGTTCCGAGGACCATCGTATCAGATAGAGGAACACAATTTACTTCAAAGTTTTGGCACTAGCTACACCAGACTTTGGGTACCAGGCTAGAGTTCAGTACAACTTTTCATCTACAGACGGATGGACAGACTGAGAGAGTCAATTAGATTCTGGAGGACATGTTGAGAGCTTGTGCGCTAGATTATGTATCTAGTTGGGATGACAACTTGCCCTACATGGAGTTCTCATACAACAACAGCTGCTAGGCCAGTTTGAATATGGCACTGTTCGAAGCCGTGTATGGAAGAAGATGCCGAACACCGTCGATGTGGGATTAAGTTGGAGACCGTCAGTTGTATGGACCAGATTTGATCAAAGAGTCAAAAGAGAAGGTTAAGCTGATTCGAGATAGACTGAAGGTAGCTCAGTCCAGATAGAAGAGTTATGCAGACTCAAAATGCAAGGAGGTAGTCTATGAAGTCGGAGACAGAGCATATCTCCGTGTGTCACCACTGCGAGGAGTTAAATGTTTTGGAGTTAAGGGAAAGTTAGCCCCGAGATTTGTAGGACCATACCGAGTTTTGGAACGTATGGGAGAGGTATCCTACAAGTTGGAGTTACCCGAAGGACTGTCGGGAGTTCATGATGTGTTTCACGTTTCCCAGTTGAAGAAGTGCCATCCAAAGATGGCTGATTTCCCTATGAGAGATACAGTGCCCCTGGAAGCAATTCAGTTGGATAGTGATCTGACCTATGAGGAGAAACCAGTCAAGATTCTCGAGTTTGCCACCCGAGTTACTCGCAGCAAGGTTATAAAGTTTTGCAAAGTTCAGTGGAGCCACCATACCGAGGATGAAGCCACCTGGGAACGGGAGGATGATCTACGCAAAGACCACCAACACCTATTTTCTAGATGAGGGAGTCCTGGATTAGGGGGTGTTCAGATAGCCGGACTATACCTTTAGCCGGACTGCTGGACTATGAAGATATAAGATTGAAGACTTCGTCCCGTGTCCGGATGGGACTTTCCTTGGCGTGGAAGGCAAGCTTGGCGATGCGATATTCAAGATCTCCTCCATTGTAACCGACTCTGTGTAACCCTAACCCTATTCGGTGTCTATATAAACCAGAGGGTTGTAGTCCATAGAGGATCAACTTCATACACAACAATCACACCATAGGCTAGCTTCTAGGGTTTAGCCTCCTTGATCTCATGGTAGATCTACTCTTGTACTACCCATATCATCAGTATTAATCAAGCAGGAGTAGGGTTTTACCTCCATCGAGAGGGCCCGAACCTAGGTAAAACAAAGTGTCCCCTGTCTCCTGTTACCATCCGGCCTAGACACACAGTTCGGGACCCCCTACCCGAGATCCGCCGGTTTTGACACCGACATTGGTGCTTTCATTGAGAGTTCCTCTATGTCATCGCCTTTAGGCCCGATGGCTCCTTCGATCTTCAACAATGATGCGGTCCAGGGTGAGACTTTTCTCCCCGGACAGATCTTCGTCTTCGGCGGCTTCGCACTGCGGGCCAACTCGCTTGGCCACCTTGAGCAGATCGAAAGCTACGCCCCTGGCCATCAGGTCAGATTCGGAAGTTTAAACTACACGGCTGACATCCGCGGAGACTTGATCTTCAACGGATTCGAGCCACAGCCAAGCGTGCCGCACTGTCTTGATGGGCATGATATAGCTCTGCCGCCGAACAGCGCCCTGGAGGCCGCACACGCATCGGTTTCGACCATTGATTCGGAACCTACCGCGCCGATCGAGGATCAACGGTTGGACGCTGCCTCAGGGGCTGCGATCTCAGAGGCGATCGAGCCGAACTCCAGCCCCGCACTCCGCATGGCCCGTGACTCCAAGGAGCCGGATTCCTCTCCGAACTCCGAGCCCCCCGTGCCCTGCCAATCGAATCAAAGTGGGCGCCGGTAATGGAGTTCACTGCAGCGGACGTCTTTCAGCATTCGCCTTTTGGCGACATCCTCAATTCTCTTAAGTCTCTCTCTTTATCAGGAGAGCCCTGGCCGGACTACGGTCAGCATGGGTGGGATACGGACGGTGAGGAAATTCAAAACCCACCCACCACCCACTTTGTAGCCACTGTCGACGATTTAACTGACATACTTGACTTCGGCTCCGAAGACATCGACGACATGGACGACGATATAGGAGACGAACAGGAACTAGCACCTGTAGGGTGCTGGAAAGCCACCTCGTCATACGACATATACATGGTGGATACTCCAAAATATGGAGATGGCGATGGAACAGTGGGGGATGACGCCCCCAAGAAACAGTCAAAGCGCCGGCATCAGCGGCGCCACTCTAAATCCCGCCAAAGCAAAAATGGTGATTCTGGCACGGGAGATAATACTACCCCGGACAGCGCCGAAGAACACCCACCTCAGCAAGATTCGGCACAGGAAGATGGAGAAGCCAGCCCCCATAAGAGAGCGGCAGACCAAGAGGTCGAGGATGATAACTATACGCCTCCCTCCGAAGACGAGGCAAGCCTCGATGACGACGAATTCGTCATACCATCAGACCCTGCCGAACAAGAGGGTTTTAAACGCAGGCTTTTAGCCACGACAAGCATCCTCAAGAAAAAGCAACAACATCTTAGAGTTGCCCAAGATTTGCTAGCTGACAGATGGACTGAAGCCCTTGCGGCTGAAGAGTATGAACTCGAATGCCCCTCCAAGAGTTACCCGAAGCACAGGCTGCTACCCCGATCAGAGGAGGAAGCACCTACATCACCAGTGCATGACATGGCAGACCGGCCACCCCGTGGCTGTGACAGAGAGGCCGCTCAGCCCTCCACCCAAGCCATGCCCCGACGCCGCACAACTAAGGTACGGGAAAATGCGCCCGACCTGCGAGACATACTGGAGGATAAAGCAAGACAAACAAGATCGATCTACAGATCGCGCAGGCGCCCTACGGCATGTGACAATGACCTTCACTCCGGATACAACAAATCCGGCCGGGCCAAACACAACAGACATAGCTCTTCCGAGCTGCGTCGTGATATAGCCCAGTACAGAGGCGCCGCACACCCGCTATGCTTCACGAATGAAGTAATGGATCATAAAATCCCAGAGGGCTTCAAACCCATAAACATCGAATCATACGATGGCACCACAGACCCGGCGGTATGGATTGTGGACTATCTCCTTCACATCCACATGGCACGCGGCGATGATCTACACGCCATCAAGTACCTCCCGCTCAAACTTAAAGGACCGGCCCGACATTGGCTTAACAGCTTGCCAGCAGGCTCAATCGGTTCTTGGGAGGACCTAGAAGCCGCATTCCTCAATAACTTCCAGGGCACTTATGTGCGGCCGCCGGATGCCGACGACCTAAGCCACATAATTCAGCAGCCAGAAGAATCAGCCAGACAATTCTGGACACGGTTCCTAACAAAGAAAAACCAGATAGTCGACTGTCCGGACGCAGAGGCCCTAGCAGCCTTCAAGCATAACATCCGCGGTGAGTGGCTTGCCCGGCACCTGGGACAGGAAAAGCCGAAATCCATGGCAGCCCTCACGACACTCATGACCCGCTTTTGCGCAGGAGAAGACAACTGGCTGGCTCGCAGTAACAACTTATCAAAGAACCCTGGTAATTCGGATACCAAGGACAAAAGTGGCAGGACACGTTGGAATAAGAAAAAACGCCACGTTAACAGCGACAGCAATGAAGACACGGCAGTCAACGCCGGATTCAGAGCCTATAATTCCGGTCAGCGGAAAAAGCCATTCAAAAAGAATACTCAGGGCCCGTCCAGTTTGGACCGAATACTCGATCGCTTGTGCCAGATACATGGCACCCCCGAAAAGCCAGCCAATCACACTAACAGGGATTGTCGGGTGTTCAAGCAGGCAGGCAAATTAAGAGCCGAAAACAGAGACAAGGGGCTGCACAGCGACGACGAGGAGCCCAAGCCGCCGAACAACAATGGACAGAAGGGTTTTCCCCCACAAGTGCGGACAGTGAACATGATATACGCAACCCACATTCCCTAGCGGGAGCGGAAGCGTGCGCTGCGGGACGTATACGCGATGGAGCCAGTTGCCCCAAAATTCAACCCATGGTCCTCCTGCCTGATCACCTTTGATCGAAGGGACCATCCCACTAGCATCCGTCATGGCGGCTTCGCCGCACTGGTCCTTGACCCAATCATAGACGGATTTCACCTCACAAGAGTCCTCATGGACGGCGGCTGTAGCCTGAACTATCAGGAGACAGTGCGGAAAATGGGCATAGATCCCTCAAGGATCAAACCCACAAGAACGACCTTTAAAGGCGTTATACCAGGTGTAGAAGCCAACTGTACAGGCTCAGTAACACTTGACGTGGTCTTCGGATCCCCAGATAATTTCCGAAGCAAAGAGTTAATCTTCGATATAGTCCCGTTTCGCAGTGGTTATCACGCCCTACTCGGACGAACCACATTCGCAAAATTCAATGCGGTGCCGCATTACGCATATCTCAAACTTAAGATGCCAGGCCCTCAAGGAGTAATCACGGTCAACGGAAACACCGAACGCTCCCTCCGTACGGAGGAGCATACGGCGGCTCTCGCAGCGGAGGTACAAAGTAGCCTTCTTAGGAAATTCCCCAGTTCGGCCATTAGAAAGCCAGACACTGCCAAGCGCGCCCGGAGTAACCTACAGCAGGACCTCCTGGCACACTCTGAGCAAGCGTAGCAATGCGGCCCCAACCCCATCTTTCGCGACCTAGCGAAACCAGTACCTCGCGTACATAACTATGCCCTTGAAATACCATGGGCACAGTGGAAGGGGCACAATAACGGCACGCCCAAAATATGGCTTAAAACGTACCAGGGGCTGCCGGATTCTTTTTCTTTTCTTACATTCAGGACTCCATACTTCGGACGACCTGTTCGGCAATTCGACTGCCGCACAAACGATGCAAGATCCAGGGAGGCAGACAAGCCATGCCGCATTATGGAATCCCCAGGTGGTCTCTGTTATGAGTGGTATACCTGTTTTAAATAAAATTCCGCGGCCTTTCCCTGGTCAGGACATACTGAATAGTCCAATATCTTTTGCTTATCACACTATTTGTAACGTTCGGCTTTGATAAACAGCCTCTCCATAAACAATGCTTAGCTTTTTGTCTATTTTTTGCATTACTCTTTTCATATATATGTTAATGACATGTCGCACCTGTACACTATGGTACGACAGGTACGCCAGGGGCTTCAGTACCCTTTAATATGGTGTGAGAAGTCCGTACACTTTCACAAGTGTGGCACCCCGAACTTATAGCACTATATGCATCGGCTCCGAATCATGATTTGGGTCAATAGTTGGGTTTGCCCGGCTCCTATGTTTTGGTGCCTTAGTTCCGCTATATCGGCTAAGGTAGCACTAGGAGAACCACTGCGATTGTGCCCCGGTTGAGCTGGGCTAAGCACCTCAGTGGAGAAAGCTAAAACTGACTGTCATGATGAGGCAAGAGACCGGTCGCTGTTCGAGAGGTTTTTCGTGTCCCTAAAGGCCTATGCCGCTTCGAGCGAGGAGCTGGATAACCCCAGCCAAGGCATGGATAGCGCCCCGAATTCGGTCTTCCAAACTAGGGGCTTCGCCAAAATTTAAAATTATAAAGTTCTATGGCTAAGTGAGAGTGTTCAAGCATTATAGTCTGATTGCCTAGTTCGTCGTGCTGAGCGCCTCCCTCGAAGGACCCAACTATGGGAAAAAGAGTGCCCAGGTTTATCCCCGAACACCCCAGCACTAGTGGCATGGGGGCATAAGCCGACGACTGGCCATCTCTCAATTTTTTGATAAACGGCCGCACAGAAAATAATATTTTAAATTAAACAAGCATTGCTTAAGCGCCTATGAACAAGTTTTCAGTGCACAGGATAAAAACGAGCAAGTTTATTCAAAAATTACATCCTTGGTACATTCATCTGCCACAAGGCAAGCACCTGCAAGAACATCCTTGTAATAGTTCTCGGGCTTGCGATGCTCCTTCCCGGCGGCGGCCCGTCCTTCACAAGCTTCTCACCGTCTAGCTTACCCCAGTGCACCTTTACACGGGCAAGGGCCCTACAGGCACCTTCGATGCAGACGGAGCGCTTGAGGACCTCGAGCCTTGGACAGGCCTCCACCAGCCGCCGCACCAACCCGAAGTAGCTCCCAGGCATGGCCTCTCTGGGCCACAGCCGAACTATGAAGCCCTTCATGGCCTGTTCGGCCACCTTGTGGAGCTCGACCAGCTGTTTCAGCTGGTCGCTCAAGGGCACAGGGTGTCCGGCCTCAGCATACTGAGACCAGAACACCTTCTCCGTCGAGCTGCCCTCTTCAGCTCGGTAGAATGTGGCGGCATCGGATACGCTGTGGGGAAGATCTGCGAATGCCCCTGGAGAACTCCGGATTCGGGTAAGTAACAAGTAGTTTACTTTTATATTTCTGCTTTGCATAAAGAATGCCTTACCCGCTGCTATCTTCTTCATATCCTCCAACTCTCGAAGGGCCTTTTGGGCTTCGGCCTTGGCAGACTTGGAAGTCTCAAGGGCCGCCGCGAGCTCAGACGCTCGGGTCTCTGACTCAAGCTCCAAACTCTCATGTTTTCTCATGAGAGCCTGAAGCTCTTGCTGCACCTCGCCGACCTGAGCCCCAAGTTTTTCTCGCTTGGTGAGCTCCGCGGCCCTTTTCTTTTCGGCCTCAGACAGCACCTGCTTGAGGGTCGCCACCTCAGTCGTGGCCCCTACAATAAGAAGTACAATCCTGTTATTTTTTGCAATCACGCCTCTCTATAGGCACTTATTTTTGTAAGGTATTTCTTACCTTCTTTCTCCTCGAGTTGCCGCTTGGCAAGGCCGAGCTCTTGCTCGGACCGCTCGAGTCCCTGTTCAGGACACCCACCTCCGCAGTCAGTGCGGCGGTGGACAGCAGCGAAGCCGGCATACGCATATTGACTCTTTATTGTTAGACTCCTGCGAAATTTAATAGATCCTCTATTTGGCTTTTCTTTCCGAAAGCCAAATAGAGCATCAGGGAATACTGTCTATGCGGTAATATTTTTACATATTTTTACTTACCTCGAAGGCTGTTAGGAGGCTAGCACAAGCTTCACTCAGCCCGCTCTTGGCGGACTGGACCTTCTGGATCACCGTACTCATAATAGTACGGTGCTCCTCGTCGATGGAGGCGCCTTCAAGCACCTCCAGCGGATTGTCCGGCACCTCTGGTTGGACGGAGGTTGCCGGCTCAGAAGGCTTGCTCCTCTTGGAAGGAGCTCGTCTACCGCGGTCCGGAATCATTGAAGATTCCATCATGGTGTCCGGCTTAAGCCCGGACTTGGAGCCCTAGGGGGTCTTGTCCCCTTTACTCCTGGAGTCCGGGAGGTTGCCTTGCGGCTCCTCCAGGACCACCTCCTCCTGCCCCGGAGCTTGTCACGACGCCACTTCGGCGTCGTCCACAGTGCGGGGGGAGACAGCGGGCGGAACAGAGTTCACGTCCGATGAATCCAGGGAGCCGCTCGACGACTCGTTGAGTTCGGCCCGGGGCGGACTGCATAAGTATCATCGACATTAGGTAAAGCTGTGCAACAAAGGAACATCACGAGTTACTCTGATATCCGAACTTACGATTTTGCCGGACGCTTGGCCCTGTCCGGCCACTCCTCTTCGTCTTCTTCGGCGTCGGGGGAATAGTCTGGCGGAGGGGTCTTCCTCTTCCTGGACCCTTCGGCCTTCCCAGTTGGGGTGGCCTCCCTCTTCTTTCCTCCCCCCGCTGGAGGGGGAGAGGTTTCTTCTTCCTCCTTGTTTTCATGCGAGGAGGGCATCTCGGACTCGCCGGATGACGAGTCCGACAACACCACATTACAGGTACTCTTTCGAGTCCCCGTGGTCTTCTTCTTCTTGGCCTTCTTCTTCGGCACCACATAAGGCACCGGAGTCAGCAACTTCACCAGTAGAGCTGGGGCTGGGTCTTCGGGTAGCGGAGCCGGACAGTTAATCGGTGCGGCCATCGCCCGCCAAGAGTGTCAAAGGCAAGGGAGTTTAGATCCCGCATAGAGTCAAACTATGAAAAAAGCTTGAACATCCTATAACAGGTGTAGATAGCATACCTTGCTAGCGTGACGCTGGGAGCTGTATCCGTGGTCCTCGGAAGCGGATGCGGGAGCCTCGGCGCCCTTGAATAGCATCTTCCAGGCATCTTCGAACGTTGTGTCGAAGAGCCTGCTGAGGGTTTGATGCTGCGCTGAGTCGAACTCCCACAGATTGAAATCCCGGTGTTGGCACGGGAGGATCCGGCGGACGAGCATAACCTGGATTATATTGACAAGCCGGATTGGCTTGTTCACCAAGGACCGGATACATGTTTGCAATCTGGTCACCTCCTTCTCATCGCCCCATGACAGGCCCCTCTCTTTCCAGGACACAAGCCGCGTGGGGGGTCCGGATCGGAACTCAGGGACCGCGGTCCATTCCGAATCGCGTGGCTCGGTGATATAAAACCACCCGGATTTCCATCCCTTTAGGGTCTCCATGAAAGAGCCCTCGAACCATAGGGCGTTGGCCATCTTGCCCGCCATGGCGCCTCCGCACTCCGCCTGGCTGCCGCTCACCACCTTGGGCTTGACGTTGAAAGTCTTGAGCCAGAGGCCGAAATGGGGGCGGATGCGGAGAAAGGCCTCGCACACGATGATAAATGCCGAGATGTTGAGGATGAAGTTCGGAGCCAGATCGTGGAAATCCAGGCCATAGTAGAACATGAGCCCCTGGACAAATGGGTGGAGTGGAAAACCCAGTTCGCGGAGGAAGTGGAGGAGAAATACCACCCTCTCATGGGGCCTTGGGGTGGGGATAAGCTGTCCCTTCTCGGGAAGCCGGTGCGCGATGTCCTTGGACAGATACCCGGCCTTCCTTAGCTTCTTGATTTTGTCCTCCATAACGGTGGAGACCATCCATTTGCCTCCTGCTCCGGATATTGCTAGAGAAGGTTGAGGTGGGAAGTGCGGGCTTGGGCGCTGGAGCTCGGGTGTGCAAGAGATGGGTAGGCAAGGGAGGAAGACGGCGTAGGTAAATAGGGTGGATCCTTATCCCCTTATATAGGAGGATGCGGTTATGCGTCCACACTTGCCTAATAAAATTCGCTTGCCTCCCGAGCGCCGTGATAAATGGCGCGGTTGGGTTACCCACATCCGTATTAATGAGAATCCCGCAAAAAGGGTACACGATCTCTGCTTTAACAAGACGTGCCAAGGAAACCACCTCGCAAAACATGCTGAGGTGGAAAAGTAAAAATGATTCGAGTAAAGGACATGGCTGTAGTGTGATGGCGCATTGCAGGATACGTCAGTAGATTTGATTTGTGTTAATATTATTCTCTCTATAGCAATATGTGGAAACTTATTTTACAGAGCCGGACACTACTCTTGGTGATTACAATCTTCTATGAAGGACTTGGAGGAGGAACCCTCCTTGCAATGCCAAAGACAATTTGCGCGCCGGACTCGTCGTCATTGAAGCCTGGTTCAGGGGCTACTGAGGGAGTCCTGGATTAGGGGGTGTTCGGATAGCCAGACTATACCTTCAGCCGGACTCCTGGACTATGAAGATATAAGATTGAAGACTTCGTCCCGTGTCCGGATGGGACTTTCCTTGGCGTGGAAGGCAAGCTTGGCAATGCGATATTCAAGATCTCCTACCATTGTAACCGACTCTGTGTAGCCCTAACCCTATCCGGTGTCTATATAAAACGGAGGGTTGTAGTCCGTAGAGGATCAACTTCATACACAACAATCTTACCATAGGCTAGCTTCTAGGGTTTAGCCACCTTGATCTCGTGGTAGATCTACTCTTGTACTACCCATATCATCAGTATTAATCAAGCAGGAGTAGGGTTTTACCTCCATCGAGAGGGCCCGAACCTGGGTAAAACAAAGTGTCCCCTGTCTCCTGTTACCATCCGGCCTAGACGCACAGTTCGGGACCCCCTACCCGAGATCCGCCGGTTTTGACGCCGACACTAGCCAACCCGAATCTCAAGGACGAGGTTGATCTTAAGGGGGGTAGGTTTGTAACAACCCAATTTTCCAATTTGGAATGTTATACATAGGTCATTCATGCATATCATATTTTATTGCATTTCGTTTCGCGATCCTTGAAATTCTAAGCAACTCAAGGACCCACGGGGAGAGTTGGGAATTTCATCGTTTTCATATTTTGAATTTTTCTCAAATATCAAAACAAGGGATCACTTTGGTTTTAATTATTTTTCTCTCCGAAAATATTTCTAATTAAAATATATGAGAGGAGATAATATGACTTCTCCAAAATAAAGGGGATATTGGAGGAAAATTATTAAAATAAAATAATTTTTCTTTTTGGTCTTTTGTTGCTATTTTATTTGAGTTAGGAAAAAATGCGTTTTTAAAAATTTGCACTAGAGGCCAAATGAATGTTCACTTTGTCCACAATATTATTAGAGGACCGTGAAAATTGATTTCAGGATTTTTGGACTCTGTTTAGTATTTCTTTTATTTGTTTATCCGAGTCAGGATTTATTTAAAAAAATTCCGAACCGACCTAACAGGTCGTGTCCGTCCAGGACACTATGCCCGGGGCCTTTAAAACCAGCCCGAGCTGGCTGCCCCAGCCCACCCCACCCCAGCGCCGCGCCGCGCCAACCCTAGCCATCGTTGCCTCGATCTGCGAGCCGCGCCGCCGCCGCTAGCCCTCGCAAACGCCGCCGCCTCGTACCGCCGCCGTCGCCGGAGCCGCTGCCGGCGAATCAGACCTCGTCGTTCACCCCACCGCCGTTGACCCTGCCGTTGACCGGTTGGTTTTCTTCGGTTAACCCTGGTTTTTTTCAGAAAAACCCTAGATCGTTTTTTATTTAGATCGGTTTTGTTCAGTTTTTCTTCGGTTTAGTTAAGTAACGGACGTTCGTCCGTACATTCGTTTAACGAATGCTGTTTGTCAGTTAGCCGCAGACAGCAAACGTTTGTTCGTTAGCCTGTTCGTCTCGTTTTATTTTCCAGGGTTTTTCCGCGATTATTTTCGATCACGATTTCTGCCCCAATCTTCGTTTTAGTTTATCTTTTCGCTCGTTTATCCAAATCAGGTGAAACAAACGCCTAGATCTTCGTCTCAAAGCCCTCTTTCTGTTTAGCCAACTTGAACAATACTTTGGTACTGTAAAATTTGACTTTAGTCCATATTAGTAAACGGATCTTGTTTCTTTTGTAGTTTGAGTTTCGTTGCTCCGTTTGATTTGATTCGTTTTGCAAACCGGAGTTCTTCAGTTGAACTTTCTGGTTAGATCTTCTTATTTGATTTTTACCCGTGCATCCTTGCTTGATTGCTTATGTATGCTATTGTTTGGTTGCGATAGAATTCCCGGAGTGCGAAGCATGCTACTACGAGTCTTTAGGATTTGCAGATTGTCAACAAGGCAAGTAACACTTTGATCGTATCCCTTTTACCTAGTTCTTATGCATTAGTTTCAACCCTCAAACATTGCATGAGTAGGATCTCTTAATTTGTGGGTTTGGGAAGTAGATGATGAGGTAGAACCTATTACCCTTTTATTATCAAACCCTGGGAGTTACTTCTATGTTATGCTTATACTGATATGCTATGGTCGTAGACGTGGTTTGGGTTTGAGAGGATCCATGACAGATGTGAGATTATTAATTAATAGTTTACTTAAGGTGGCTACTTAAATACACATCTGGGTGGATTGGTGGCGGGCACCTGGAGAAGCCAATGTTGTCCTAGGATATCCCAGAGTACCAGTGTGATCATCCTATGGTTCGCCACCCAGGCTCAAAGGGATCATAAGATTATTCATGCTAGAAACTTCTGTGTGTAGCCACAAGCTATTATGGGCTCTAGCATAGTTGAGTAGGTTGCATGACCTCTTCCAGTGGTAGGCTAGCAGATGTAGGGGATGTAGGTTGGTACTGTCTACCCAGGGTTAGAGTTAATGCTTCTAAAAGACTGTGTCTCAGTCATCCGTTTCTCAAACACCATGTAGTGCGAGAAATCCAGCGGAGGGTTAGCCGTGTCTCAGTCATCGAGTCTTGTGGGGAAAAGTGCACAAACATCTGCAGAGTGTACAAACTAATCATGGTTAGCCGTGTCCCCGGTTATGGACAACTTGAGTATCTGGTACTTGAATTATTGATTTGACCTCATCCCTCTAAGTAAATTTTGTTGGGATGTTAATGATTACTTTAATGGGGATTGAGTTGGAGGAACCTTCTCAATGTTTCAACTACCATGATAGTTAAATAAAATATATTCCTTTGTTGTAGGGAAATTGGCTTTTCGCAAAACATTATAACCATAGAGCCTCTACCAGCCATATATGCATGTAGTGATAGTATTTATTCTGTTCATTGCTCTAGTGTGTTATATTGCCAGCATATTCCATGTGCTGACCCGTTTCAGGCTGCAACATATCATGTTGCAGACTTTTTAGACGACGAGTAAGGTGCCATAGGTCGTTTGTCATGCACTCAGCTATGCCATTGGAGTTGATGGACTCACTTTATCTTCGAAGCCTTTCGCTGTTATCTTATTTAGATGGCCTTAAGCCATATTTATTGTAATAAGTTTCTTTTTTGACACATTCAATGTTATATGTGTGTGATTTCTACTCTGTTATAAATCCTTCGAGTACTATGTGTGTCAGCATTACCGATCCAGGGATGACACTGAAGCACAGAGACTTGACCGTCTGAGGTCGTGTCGCTACAAGATGGTATCAGAGCACACGCTGAATGTAGGACACGACCACTAAGATGAGCCATAGGTCACTCTTCTCTACCCATTTCTGACTCCTCTCCATTTTCTACTCCTTAGGATGGCGGACTCAAGGAATAAGTTTACACAGCCGGATGAGGACACCCCCTTGGGACGACACTTGAAGGAAGTCACTAGGTATCTAAACGTCGGAATACCAAGCTTTGCCATTACCTACACCACCACTTCACCAGAAGAAGAGCATTGGATGATTCGGGTTCAAGTTCCAGGAAGGACATTCACGCCAGTCACTGAGCCCATAGAGTTTTCCTTTCATGCACCGACTTGGAGTCTAGGAAAGAGCATGGCAGCCCACATCGCCATGGGACGCATCGGTGAAGTTTACCACAAGGAGCTTAAGGATACTATCTACCAGATATGTGAGCACCGAGATGAGCAATGGGAGATGATTAGCACCAAGAAGGACAGGTCCATTGCAGGCTTCATCCAAGAGTTAAATCATCACATTCGTCGCCAGGAGAACCAGATGTGTGCAATCATGATAGATTTGAAGAAGGCGATGACCAAGATCATAGAGCTAGAAGAGGAACTCAAGTCTACACATGATGGATATGAGTAGGAAATGGCGATACTAGTGGAGAAGAATGACGGCCTGATAAGGAAGCTGGGAGTGTTCATGGGAGACCCCGCACCAGGAGAAGACGATGAACCCAAGGAGATTTGTTCTGAAGACTACATCATCATCGACGACAGCTTCTCCGTCCTTGATGGTAGTGATGAAGATTATGAAGACGAAGCTAAAGCGGATAGCATGGAATCTTCCACCGATCAAAATTTCTAGAGGACCACCATATGATTAGTTGTATTCCCCCATGTATATATTAGTAGTCCAAGCACTATAATGATAGTTAGATCGAATGTATGCCCTTGACTGATTTTATTTAGGAGTGATATTGAGTGTGTTTGTCTCATGTGCATATGAAGGCAAGCGCAGACGAAGAGTACCGATGCGTCAAGCAAAGGTTTCCATATCAGTGCAACGAGACCAAGACCAGCAGGACGGCAGGACAGAGGTCACCATGGAGCCCAAGGCGACGACACCACTAGAGTCTTTGGCAGGCGAAGACTACTTTTGTCAGGATAAGTTGTACTAGCTGTCCCCTTTCAAATTGGCCATTGTTGGCTCCCTTCCTGCTCAATATTTTGGGAGAGGACAAGGACCTCTATAAATAGGACTAGCCACCATGTTAGAGGGGGGATGAATCCAGCCAACCGCAAGTTCACCAAAGCCCAAGAACACCTCACCTCAGGAGGCTGTTCTTCCCCTTGTACTGTTCATCATCAGCCCAAGAGGCAATCCACCACCACCACACTGGAGTAGGGTATTACACCACAATGGTGGCCCAAACTAGTATAAATCTTGTGTCTGGTGTGTTGTGAGTTCGGGGGCGTAGCCTAGAGATCGTGAAGTGTTGGTGGGCGTGATCAGTGAGGGAGAGATCTTCGCGCGCACCTAGTGTTTGAACCTTAAGGGTTTTCCCGGAACCCAAAAACTGACAAACTCATATAACACTATATCGTTAACGAACGTTAAGCGTGCGGACCCTATGGGTTCGAGAACTATGTAGACATGACCAAGACACCTCTCCGGTCAATAAACAATAGCGGAACCTCGATGCCCATATTGGCTCCTACATATTCTACAAAGATCTTTATTGGTCAAACTGTTATGACAACATACATAATTCCCTTTGTCCATCGGTATGTTACTTGCCCGAGATTCTATCGTCGGCATCTTCATACCTAGTTCAACCTCGTTACTGGCAAGTCTCATTACTCGTTTCGTAATACATAATCTTGTGACTAACTCCTTAGTCATTTGCTTTCAATCTTATGATGTGTATTACTGAGAGGTCCCATAGATACCTCTCCGATACTCAGAGTGACAAATCCTAATCTCGATCTATGCCAACTCAACAAACACCTTCGGAGATACCTGTAGAGCATCTTTATGATCACCCCGTTACATTGTGATGTTTGATAGCACACAAGGTATTCCTTCGGTACCTAGGAGTTGCATAATCTCATAGTCAAAGGAATAAGTATTTGACATGAAGAAAGCAATATCAATAATTGAACAATCAATATGCTAAGCTAACGGATGGGTCTTGTCCATCACATCATTCTCCTAATGATGTGATCCCATTATCAAATGACAACACATGTCTATAGTTAGGAAACCTTAACCATCTTTGATCAACGAGCTAGTCTAGTAGAGGCTTACTAGGGACACAGTATTTGTTTATGTATTCACACATGTATTTAAGTTTCCGATCAACACAATTCTAGCATGAATAATAAACCTTTATCATGAATAAGGAAATATAATATAAAATAACAACTTTATTATTACCTCTAGGGCATATTTCCTTCACTTACCCCTTCATGCCTTGGACCTATATATACCCTAAGATTAGATCTAGATGTTAGAGCTTAGCTCATGTATCTCCCCATGTGTGATTCCTCTTGAGAGAGAAGACTCCATTGTAGTACAAGACCTCCACTTGTGGAGAAGGATTCCCCAAGTGAATCATTAAGACCCATCTTTCCTAGATATTTGGATGAACTACCCTTGTTGTTCTTGGATCTTGATGCATCCCATGTATTGCTTGTGATTTGAGGAGTACTTGGTGTTGATACTGTCCAATAGAGTGTTTTCCCCTTTGATTTCTTCATGGTTTCCCCTCGTGTTCTTCGTGTTCCTCCTTGAATCCACCTCCAATTCGTGAACATGGGGCCACCTAGGGTTTTGCCCTACATTAGCTGCCCACTTGCTAGTATTAGTAGTGGCAGGAGGTGCTTCAGCGTCAGTTGACTCATCGACTTACGTCCATGTAGGCATCCTCGTCTGATGCATACACTAGAACGTTGGTTAAGTCCTCAACAATAGTGACTAGAGGGGTGGAGGGTGGTTTGAAAACTCCACCCTTTCTAGATTTTTCCCAGATCAGATTGTAGACCGAGGTCCGATCATCTAAGACAGTGAGGCTCTGAATCCGATCTAACATCTCGTTCAAAAGTGCCTTGTCGGCCTAACCCATATCTTGACATGAGGCAGGGTTTAGCCGAAGTTTGGCCAAGGTTCCATCTAACATGACCTTGACAATTTTGATGCATGAACTTATCGTTTGGCCCGACAATATAATGTTCGGCTCCGGACGTAAAGCTCGACCCAATGAGTGCTTTGTGCCATGGTCCTGATCCAGATTGAATCTGAGATCGGCGCATCAGTGTTCGCGGAGTCCTCGGACTGGTATGATACCCAGCTTGAGAACACAAGTTCGCTGCAGACATCCGCAACATATTCCATGTTTCCAAACCCGATGCTCTGTCTGGGAGCAAAATTTTTGATCTGGCCGAGTGTTGGGGGGTGACACCCGGGCAAACAACAGAACCCAGATCCCTTTTTAAAACATTGGGGCAAGCTTGACCCCTTAAGCTAGCTCGTCAACCTGTCGGCTCCCCAGCAAGGGCCGGCCGGGTGTCACGACCCGGCTTAGCCGGCTAGCGCATGCCGACTGACCACAAGAAGACAACTCCCGATGATAAGCAACATGGCTACAACGCTGCTCCCTTTACGTCGGCCCAAGCGGGCGTGGCTACAATGCGCCCTGCGCCCCCGCCCAGGGCAGGCGGTGTCTAGGCGATGCAACCCTGTAGTTGGACGGTGCCAGCCGCCCCGCGACGTGGGACGCGGCGTACCCGCGCCCGGCGGCCCCGGTAAGGCCTGTGGCCGGCGGACCCAGCGAGACCCACACCCGGTGGACCTGACGGACCCCACCGCCGGCTCCCAAACAATGACACCAGGGCCCCGCGCCCCTGTATCATTACCATTGTATCCCCGGGGGGCAGCCTATAAGGCCTTGTACAATAAAAGGTGCTTAGGGGAGGTGCTTGAAGAAATAAACCAAGGTTTCCTTAAGCACAGGTGCTTATCTGTACATCATAGACGCTTAATTAGGCATCTGTCCTACGGAAATAGGCACCAGTGCTTCAGAAAAACTAGGTTTATTTTGCTAAGCACCTGGCATTGTGCAGGGCCTAAGACACCCCTATGCATGTAACACCCCATTTGTAACACTTCCATATTTTGGCAATATATCCAACTTGATCTTCTTCCAATTCCATTTGGGTTCCATCTTTGTTTCTATTTGTTGTTTACCTATTGCACTGTCTTGTCAATTCTTGTTATTTTTTCTGTATGCCATCATGTGGTCATATCAAGTGTAGCATTGTTCTTATGTCATTTTGCATATCCCCATCATCAGGTGCATCTTCATATTGTAACATATTGCATTGTGGCATGTTCTTATGGATCCAAGCTTCATCACTTTCCCCCTCATCACCACCTCTCCTTCTCTTTTCTTTCACTTTTGCAAGCGCACCTCTACCCTACTCCATTAATGTTCAAAACTTACTCACAAATCATTCATCATGTCCTAAACCTCTCTGCCAATTTTCATCAAATTTGAAGTTGGTTTGGTTGGGGTCAAAAATGCATCAAGTTTGAACCTAATTCAAACTTGGAATATTTTTCTTCCTCTAAAATGCCCAAACCATTTTTGCAATCATGTGCATAATACAAGGGGTCCAGAGATATTTTTATATCTTCCATAGCCTATCCCAATCACTCTAGCCTTTTTCTTATTTTTCTGTTTGAAGAAAAATATGAAAAGAAAAGAGAGTGGGAGAGCAGCAGCAGTTCAGCCCAACAGCATCTGAAGCCCACCTGGGCCTCAACTCCAAGCCGGCCCAGCCTTCCCGCACAAGCAGCCTCCTTCGCTCGCCCTTCCGTGTGGTGATCCACACTGGACACCCACACCGGGCCCGCATGCACTAACCTCTCCCTACCTTTTTCTTCCTCATCTCGCCACCTCCCCCTCACGGTAAAACCCACGAGTAGGGGCACATGGCCTCAGTGGCAAGCCACGGTGCCCGCACCCCTCCTATAAGACCCCAACCATGCCCTAGGGTTTCCCCTTCCTCTCCTCCCTCTCCCCACGCCACTGCCATAGGTAAGGGGATACACATGCGTCGCTACCACCGCCGCCCATGCCATGGCGGGCTCGGTCACAACCTCACCGCCGGCCTAACCCTCCTCCGTGGCCTCCCCTCCTTCGTCCAAGCACTCGTGAACGCTGCCCTGGTTCCATCCTGATGCCGATCCGCAGCCGAGAACTCCTTTGATGACGTCCCCTTCTTCCTCTGCATCTCGAACAGTAGATCGTGCCAAGTTCGTCAACCCACTACCGACTCCTCCCTCCATTGTCGCACACGTTTTCTCTTCCTAGGGTAAGGAGGTATACCCGGCTTCCACCCTTCTCCTTCTCGATGCTAGATGATCCCCGTAGGAGATGCTAGGGTCACGCCTTCGCCATGATCTCGATGCTCCGATGATCTCAGAATTTTCTGGTTTAGTTGAAGTATTCTGTCTTGCGCGCTCTTGTTCTTGCACATGCACCCATGGGTGTTCGTCTCCATGTGCACCTACGCTCGTCCCGCACGCCCGCTCCCCCGCGCGCTCCTCCTTGCCTCGCGTCGCCGTAGTCGCTGCCATCGCTGGCCGCGGACACCATGGCCCGATCAGAGCCAAGCTCATGCTCGAGCGCCCCAGCTCCCTGTTGCCTGCACTCCCTTGCCATTCCCACATGCCCGCTGCCGCTGCCGAGCCCCGCGTCGCCATTGTTGTCGCCGGTGACGACACAGCCGCCTCTGCCTCGGTGGCACCAGGTAGCCTCGCCGCTGGTTAGTTCAAAAGAGGTAAAGCCCCCCTATCTAGCATGAGCCTAGCCAGCCCAGCTGGTTCCTTGCGCCGCGTCTCTACCCAGGCAACCCGGGGTCGAATCCCCACGGACGCATACCCCCCCCCCCCCCCGCGCTTTTTGTTTCTTTTGTTGTGCCACTGCCAAGCCGACCCCACCTGTCATGCTCACACTCACACAGCCCAGCCAAATGGCCCACGGGCCCAGCAGTCAGCCTAACAGCTGGATACCGCTTGGGTACACATAGCGTTTTCCCTTCTTTGTTTTTATTCCATATTAGGTATATGCCAGTTTTCGCATATGCTGAGGTTTCCTTTTTAGGCAGTATATGTTTTTGCTTAATTGTGGGGATTTTTCTAAGGCAACCTAGACATATTATATATGTATTTGGGGTAGAAAAACCCCACCAATCCAGTGGTGGCATTATTTTCTGCATTTGAGAAAGTTTGCACACTTGTCAGTTTACATCATGTTGTTGTTTCGTCTTTTATGTGTATATCTATACAAATATGTTATGTGATTGTTTAGCACTTGTGTAGCTTCTCTTTCATGTGTACTTCACGCTAGAATTTATTTCATGCCATAGAGTGCACTGTGATGAGTGACACAAGCTTGTAAACATGCCATCATGAATCTGTTTTGTCATACCATGCATATTCTTCTAAGTCTGTAACCTGTTCATATCACTAGCCATGTTTGCATTGATGCTATCATCTTTTCTGTGGATCTTTGGAACAAGATCCGTAAGGGAGTTTGGTTAATTGCATTTAGTACTAGCATGCCACTCTCAAGTTTGCCATAATAGGCTACAGTAACATGTAGTTTACTAGCTCTAAACATTGCAACTTGATGTTGTTTCTGTAACGCTTAGTGAATTTATGCTAAATCTGTTAAATTGATGTCTTCTTGCATTTTTGCATTGCTATTTTAAACATGTTCTATTGAGTTCTAGCAGTAGCTCTGTGTTCATGATTTGTACACATTCACATGTACTTCACTGCCATGTATTTTGTTTCCATGTTTGGGTGATGTAGCATATTTAAACTTTGCTTCTACGTTGGCATGTTGCTGTTATAAGCATATTGCATTGCATCTTGTTTTGCTCATCATTTGCAAGCCGTGCATCCGTTTCCGGTGATCTTCATATCGATTTCAACCAAAATCTCTCAATCTTTCCAATGGCAACTTAGGTTACCAAGATTATGCCCACATCCTTCATGACTCCACCATTTCCTTCTGGTTATCCGTTCCCCCTTCGTTTCGATAGACCCATGACTCTGTGCATACCGTTCTTATTATGCCTCCTTGTTAGTCTTGCATATAGAACATGTTCTTTCCATGAGTGGTTGTTCATTGCATGCTTGTATTTTCTTTGGGCAGTTCCGGGGGACAAGTTTGAGTACGAGGACCCTGTCGAGTACATTCATGAGGAGCAAGCTTTCGACAACCCTGAGAACATTGCAGGCAAGATGATCATAACCCCTGATATCACCTCTATCTTTGCTTGCAAGTTGTTCGTTCTACCGCTATGTCGCGCTACCTACCACTTGTTTATCAAGCCTCCCATATTGCCATGTCAAGCCTCTAACCCACCTTCCTAGCAAACCATTGTTTGGCTATGTTACCACTTTTTCTCAGCCCTACTTATGGCGTTGCTAGTTGCAGGTGCAGTGCAGCTTGTTACAAGTTGGAACATGGATATGTTGGGATACCACAAAATCTCTTATTTAATTAATGCATATATTTACTTTGTAAAGGGTGGAAGGCTTGGCCTTTTGCTCAGTGTTTTGTTCCACTCTTGCCGCCTTAGTTTCCGTCATACCGGTGTTATGTTCCTTGAATTTTGCGTTCCTAACACGGTTGGGGTGTTATGGGCCCCCTTGTCTCTTCACCTAAAGTAAAGCTTTCTCGAGGAGATCCAACATTGGCTTTACCATTTTCCTAACAACAACTAAAATTTGCATAGGGAGTAATTAACTTGAGGATTCTTAATCAACCCCCGGGCCAGTGCTCGACATGAGTGTTGGTCCACCCACCAAGCAGTCGGCGATGCCGCCTTTGGCTATCATCCACTTCGCATAGACGGATGAGTCCATAGATAGAGAGCGCGTGGCTATGGAAACGGATCTTACTCACCGGGAGATCTCCTTGGGATAGTTTTCCTTTCTTCGAAGAGCTTATGCACTGGGACTTCGAGAATACTCGGGGTGACCCGCGATAGAGGATTGTCTCCGTGGATCGTGATCTTGTCATGGGCTAACTTGGGACACCCCTGCAGGGTTTAAACTTTCAAGAGCCATGCTCGGAATTATGTGGTAGATGGGAGTTTTTAATATCTGGTTGTAGTGAACTTGAAACCAGACTCAATTAAAATACACCAACCGCGTGTGTAACTGTGACGGTCTCTTTTCGAGGAGGTTCGGGAAGAGAACATGGTGGGGTTATGTTTGAATGTAAGTAGTTTTGGATCACTTCTTTGTCATTACTAGCTTTGCGACCGTTGTGTAGTTTCTCATCTTATTCTTGTATGCGTAAGTTATCCAACATACAAATGCTTAGATCCTGCTACAACTCCACCACTTAACCTTATCCTTCGCATTTAAGCTTTCTCAGTCTTGACACCGAGGGTGATATCATTGATGAGTCCCCGTGGCTCATAGATACTAAAAACACAGTTGCAGGTACCGACAAGACTGATGCAGGTGATGCCACTGAACTCAAGTGGGAGTTCGACAAAGACCTTGGCCATTACTATGTTTCCTTTCTGGATGATCGGTAGTGGTGCCCAGTAGGGTCGATCGGGACTTAGCATGGGTGGTTGTCTTTTATTCGTTTGATTTCGTCCTTAGCCGGACTTTGTGTTCATCTTGAATGATTGTATGACTTGATGATATCTGTGTGACATTGTGGCGATTGTAAGCGAAAGCTCGTACTCTATATATTCAGTACATGAGATGTGCAAAGGTACAACCACTCTTGCGACCATATCAATATGTGTTTATGCCCCAAGTCGTGCCTCGGCACGTATGGAGTATAGTCGCATATTGGGCATTACAAGTTGGTAATCAGAGCCATCCCGACTTAGGAGCCCCTGCTTGATCTAACCGCTGACGTTGTTGAGTCTAGATAAAAACTATTTTGAGTCTTAGGAATATATATATCGGAGAGTAGGATTCTTTTTACTCCTCAACCCCTTCGTCGGTCTGCTGAGGACTCCTTATGTAGATGTTTTCACTTCCCTCTCCTCATTTTCACTAAAAAGGATTTTTGGATCACGTGGGTATCTTGGGATCATTCCAATATTGTTGTGACGAGAACATTGTTCTTGGTGCCTCCTAACATTTAGAGGTTGTGGCAGTGTCCCAGGGAGTTGAGCTCCAAGGTGTTGTCATCACAGTTTTATCGTTGCAGTTTCGGTATACCTGAGCTCGTCGACATCGAAAATCTCTTCTATGCAGTTAGTGGTGAGATAAACCTGATACGTCCATTTTTCATCATGCCTATATCGATAATTATTTCATTATGGGATTTTATTACACATTATGTCTCAATACTTATGCCTATTCTCTCTTATTTTACAAGGTTTACATGAAGAGGGAGAATGCCGGCAGTTGGAATTCTGGGCTGGAAAAGGAGCAAATATTAGAGACCTATTCTGCACATCTCCAAAAGTCCTGAAACTTCACGGGAGCATGTTTTAGAATATATAATAAATATTGGGTGAAAGAAGTGCTAGAGGGGGGCCACACACCGTCCACGAGGGTGGGGGCACGCCCGACTCCCCCTTTTCTGGGTGCGCCCCCCTACCTCGTGTGCCCCCTGGTGGCCCTCTAATGCCCATCTTCTACTATATGAGGTCTTTCATCCGAAAAAAAGTCATAAGCTATCTCACGGGACGAAACTCCGACGCCGCGAGGCGGAACCTTGGCGGAACCAATCTAGGGCTCCGGCAGAGCTGTTCTGCCGGGGAAACTTCCCTTCGGGAGGGGGAAATCATCACCATCGTCATCACCAATGATCCTCTCACCGGGAGGGGGTCAATCTCCATCAACATCTTCACCAGCACCATCTCATCTCAAACCCTAGTTCATCTCTTGTATCCAATCTTTGTATCCAAACCTCAGATTGATACATGTGGGTTGCTAGTAGTGATGATTACTCCTTGTAGTTGATGCTAGTTGGTTTACTTGGTGGAAGATCATATGTTCAGATCCATTATGCATATTAATACCCCTCTGATTATGAACATGAATATGCTTTGTGAGTAGTAATGTTTGTTCCTGAGGACATGGGAGATGTCTTGCTATAAGTAGTCATGTGAATTTGGTATTCGTTCGATATTTTGATAAGATGTATGTGGTCATCCCTCTAGTGGTGTCATGTGAACTTCAAGTACATGACACTTCACCACAGTTTGGTCCTAGAGGGAGGCATTGGGAAGTAATAAGTAGATGATAGGTTGCTAGAGTGACAGAAGCTTAAACCCTAGTTTATGCGTTGCTTCGTAAGGGGCTGATTTGGATCCATATATTTCATCCTATGGTTAGGTTTACCTTAATACTTCTGTTGTAGTTGCGTATGATTGCATTAGGAGTTAATCATAAGTGGGATGCTTGTCCAAGTAAGGAAAGTACCCAAGCATAGGTCCACCCACATATTGAATTATCAAAGTACCAAACGCGAATCATATGAACGTGCTGAAAACTAGCTTGATGATAATTCCCATGTGTCCTCGGGAGCGCTTTCCTTCATATAAGAGTTTGTCTAGGCTTGTCGTTTGCTAAAAAAGGATTGGGCCATCTTTCTGCACCTTATTTACTTTTATTACTTGCCACTCATTACACATTACCTTATCATAAAACTATCTGTTACCGATAAGTTCAATGCTTGCAGAGAATACCTTACTGAAAACTGCTTATCATTTCCTTCTCCTCCTTTTTGGGTTCGACACTCTTACTTATCGAAAAGGCTACGATACATCCCCTACACTTGTGGGTCATCAAGACTCTTTTTTGGTGCCGTTGCCAGGGAGTGAAGCACCTTTGGTAGGTGGAATTTGGTAAGGAAAAATTTATATAGCGTGCTGAAATTTACTGTCACCTGTCACTATGGAACAAAATCCTTTGAGGGGCTTGTTCGGGGTATCTTCACCCTGACCAATAGAGCAAAGAGTTTCTCCTCAACCTACTGATCCTACTGAAAATGTTTCCTTTGAAATTCCTTCGGGTATAATAGAGAAACTGCTAGCTAATCCTTTCACAGGTGAAGGAATATTACATCCCGATTTGCACCTAATCTATGTGGATGAAGTTTGTGGTTTATTTAAACTTGCAGGTATGCCCGAGGACGTTATCAAGAAGAAGTTCTTCCCTTTATCTTTGAAGGGAGAGGCATTGACATGGTATAGGCTATGTGATGATATGGGATCATGAAACTACCAACGATTGAAATTGGAATTTCATCAGAAGTTTTATCCTATGCATCTTGTTCATCATGATCGTAATTATATATATAATGTTTGGCCTTGCGAAGGAGAAAGCATCGCTCAATCTTGGGGGAGGCTTAAGTCAAGGTTATATTCATGCCCCAATCATGAGCTCTCAAAAGAAATGATTATTCAAAAAATTTATGCTCGGCTTTCTCTTAGTAATCGCTCCATGCTAGATACTTCTTGTACTGGATCTTTTATGATGAAGACTATTTAATTCAAATGGGATTAATTGGAAACAATTAAACGCAACTCTGAAGATTGGGACCTCGACGAAGGTAAGGAGTCAGGTGTAACACATAAGTTTGATTGTGTTAAATCTTTTATGATTACTGCTGCTTAAGTAAGTTATTTTTCCGAGGTTTGGAGTCCCTAGATATTTAATTACTGATGGTGGTTCACATTTTATTCATGGTGCCTTCCGTAAAATGCTTGCTAAGTATGATATTAATCATAGAATTGCATCTCCATATCACCCGCAGTCTAGTGGTTAAGTAGAATTGAGTAACAAAGAGCTTAAATTAATTTTGCAAAAGACTGTTAATAGATCTAGAAAGAATTGGTCCAAGAAACTTGATGATGCATTATGGGCTTATAGAACTGCATATAAAAATCCTATGGGTATGTCTCCGTATAAAATGGTTTATGGTAAAGCATGTAACTTACCTCTTGAACTAGAACATATGGCATATTGGGCCATTAAAGAGCTCAACTATGACTTCAAACTTGCCGGTGAGAAGAGGCTTTTTGACATTAGCTCACTTGATGAATGGAGAACCCAAGCCTATGAAAATGCCAAGCTATTTAAAGAAAATGTTAAAAGATGGCATGATAAAAGGATACAAAAGCGTGAGTTTAATGTGGGTGATTATGTATTGCTATACAACTCTCGTTTAAGATTTTTTGCAGGAAAACTTCTCTCTAATTGGGAAGGTCCCTACGTTATCGAGGAGGTCTACCATTCCGGTGCCATAAAAATCAACAACTTCGAAGGCACAAATCCGAGGCTGGTGAACGGCCAAAGAATAAAACATTATATCCCATGTAATCCTATAAATGTTTAAACTAATGTTATCGAAATCGTAACCCCGGAGGAATACATAAGGGACACTTTCCAGAACGTTTCAGACTCCGAAAAGGAATAGGTACGTGGTACGGTAAGTAAACGACTCCAAAACAGTTCTAATGGCAATTTTTCTCCATTTTGGAATATTTAAGAAAATAGGAAAATAAGAAGCAGACCGGAAAGGACACTAGACTTCCACGAGGGTGGAGGGCACGCCCTACCCCCCTGGGCGTGCCCCCCTGCCTCGTGGGCACCTCGTGCGCTCTCCGGACTATGTTTTCTTGCATGATACTTCTTTTGGTCGATAAAAATTCACTATATAATCTCCCGAAGGTTTTGACCACCGTATCACGCAAATATCTCATGTCTTTGTTTCGAGCTGTTTTTCTGACAGATCTAGGTCGCCATGTCGTCTTCAAGTGCCCCCAAGGACAACTTCTTCAAGAAGGTCATCAACCCCTACCTCGCGGAGGTGCTGCAACACCCTCAAACCATTGAGATGCGTGAGGGGTTGTTGCACATCCGCGATGTTGAGGGACCAAGGAGGAACGGAAGCACGGAGACAAGGCTTGAGGCATTGGAGCAACAAGTTTTCAAGTCTCAGGAGATGGTGGAGCGTGGACTCGACTCCAATCAAATAATGATCACGGAGTTCACCAACATTCACAAGCTGGACGCCAAGGACATTGGGGAGGCCATCTTCAAGCTTCATGAGAAAATCGAGCGCCTCCAAGCCCAAATCTATGACCTGCAAAACCAAAACTGTGAGTATGAATATAGATTCAAGTGGATGAGTTTGGCTGCGGATTTGAGGATCCCGGAGACTCGATCATCCTTCTATGATGGTGAGCCTATGCCTTCGAAGATGGACGACAAGCCTACATCATCAACAACTCCTTCATCACCACCTCCGAGGAAGGAAACATAAACACATGGGTATGGGCACTCCCCTTGGTAAATGTCAAGCTTGGGGGAGTGCCTGGTATCGTATCACCATCACCTTTATCTTTACCATTTTTCTTAGTTCGGTCCTTTTTATAATATCTTGCTCTAGTAGAATGAAATTTTAGTATGATCTAGTTGTGAGTTTTTCTTTATGATCCTTCTATGTAATCGAGTCCGTGAGCTATATATAATTAAGATTAGTGTTGAGTCAAGGGCTTGATTATTTTGCAATGATCTGGGGGAATAAAATTAAAGATAAGAAATAAAAAGGAATAAAGAGATCGTATGGATCTTATGGAGAGTAATGAGCTCACAAATAAAGAGTATGATGAATAAAAATTATTGAGAGTTGACAAACATAGTTTTGATCAACGTTGCAATTAATAGGAAGTAATAAAGAAAGAGAGGTTCACATATAAATATGCTATCTTGGACATCTTTTATAATTGTGGGCACTCATTAAAGTATGATATGCTAAAGCGTTGACGTTGGATAAGGAAGACAACGTAATGGGTTATGTTTTCTTACATCTGAGATAAATTATATTGTCATGGATCATCCAACATGTTGAGCTTGCCTTTCACTCTCTTGCTAGCCAATTTCTTTACACCAAGTAGAGATACTACTTGTGCTTCCAAATATCCCTAAACCCAGTTTTTCCATGAGAGTCCACCATACCTACCTATGGATTGAGTAGATCCTTCAAGTAAGTTGTCATCGGTGCACGCAATAAAAATTGCTCTCTAAATATGTATGATCTATTAATGTGGAGAAAATAAGCTTTATATGATCTTGTGATGTGGAAGAAATAAAAGCGACAGACTGCATAATCAGGGTCCATATCACAAGTTGCAATATAAAGTGATGTTCTTTTGCATTAAGATTTCGTGCATCCAACCATAAAAGAACATGACAACCTCTGCTTCCCTATGCGAAGGGCCTATCTTTTATTCTTGTCTTATACTTCATGCAAAGAGTCATGGTGATCTTCACCTTTCCCTTTTACATTTTATCTTTTGGCAAGCAAAATGTGTTGGAAGGATCCTGATATATATAGCTAATTGGATGTGGGTTTGCATGAACTATTATTGTTGACATTACCCTTGAGGTAAAAAGTTGGGAGGCAACACTATAAGCCCCTATCTTTCTCTGTTTCCGATTAAAACTCCATACCCATAAGTATTGCGTGAGTGTTAGCGATTGTGAAAGACTAAATGATATTTGAGTATGTGGACTTGCTGAAAAGCTCTTATATTGACTCTTTCCTATGTTATGATAAATTGCAATTCCCTCAATGACTGAGATTAGAGTTTGTTGGTTCTCAATGAAGTTTATGATTCATACTTGAAATTGTGATTGAATTGTTACTTTAGCATACGAGATCATATGACAATATATATATATATATATATATATTGATGTTCTAAGAATGATCATGATGCCATCATGTCCGTATTTTATTTTTATCTACACCGCTATCTCCAAACATGTGGACATATTTTTCGTTTTCGGCTTTCGCTTGAGGACAAGTGAGGTCTAAGCTTAGGGGAGTTGATACGTCCATTTTGCATCATGCTTTTATATTGATATTTATTGCATTATGGGTTGTTATTACACATTATGTCTCAATACTTATGCCTATTCTCTCTCATTTTGCAAGGTTTACATGAAGAGGGAGAATGCCGGCAGCTGGAATTCTAGGCTGGAAAAGGAGCAAATATTAGAGACCTATTCTGGACATCTCCAAAAGTCCTGAAACTTCAGGGAGCATGTTTGACAATATATAAAAAATATTGGGCGAAAGAACTATCAGAGGGGGGTCACCCACCGTCCACGAGGGTGGGGGCGCGCCCTACCCCTCCTAGGCGCGCCCCCTGCCTCATGGGCCCTCTGGTGGCCCTCTGATGCCCATCTTCTTCTATATGAGGTCTTTTGTCCAAGAAAAAAATCATAAGCAAGCTCACGGGACGAAACTCCGCCGCCACAAGGCAGAACCAATCTAGGGCTTTGGCAGAGCTGTTTTGCCGGGGAAACTTCCCTCCGGAAGGGGGAAATCATCACCATCGTCATCACCAACGATCCTCTCATCGGGAGGGGGTCAATCTCCATCAACATCTTCACCAGCACCATCTAATCTCAAACCCTAGTTCATCTCTTGTATCCAATCTTTGTATCCAAACCTCAGATTGGTACCTGTGGGTTGCTAGTAGTGTTGATTACTCCTTGTAGTTGATGCTAGTTGGTTTACTTGGTGGAAGATCATATGTTCAGATCCATTATGCATATTAATACCCCTCTGATTATGGACATCAATATACTTTGTGAGTAGTTACGTTTGTTCCTGAGGACATGGGAGAAGTCTTGCTATAAGTAGTGAATTTGGTATTCGTTCGATATTTTGATGAGATGTATATTGTCATCTCTAACATCCCAAATTTTCAATTTGGAATGTTATACACTAGATCTTCATTTGCATATCATATTTGTTGCATTCTGGTTGATCCTAGAAATTCTACGCAACTCAAGGACCCTTGGGGAGAGTTGGGGATTTCGTTATTTTCATATTTGAGTTTTCTCAATTTTTGAAAATAGGATCATTTGATTTTATTTATTTTATCTTCAATTATTTCTATTACAAAAATATGAGAGAGGGAATAAAATGACTTTCCCAAAATAAACAAATATTGAGCATTTAATAAAAAATCAAATAAGATTTTATTTTGGTTTTATTTGCTATCTTATTTGTATTAGGGAAAAATGTGCATTTTTCAAAATTGCATTTAGGCCCAAAATAAATGTTCATCCTGTGCGGCTTGATTTTAGAAGCCGGGGAAAATTTATTTCGGGATTTTTGGAGTCTGTTTAGTATTCCTGTTGTTATTTTTTCCGAGCATAATTATTTAAAAAAAGTCGAACCTCCTTACCGGGCCGTGTCCGACCTGGACTCCCGGCCCGGTCGGCTTTATAAGCCGGGGGAGCCCAGCCCGAGCCGCCCCCAAACCCTAGCGCCGCCCCGCCCCTGATGCCGCGCCGCCGCCCCGCCGCGGCACCGCCCCACGACGCCGCCGGAGCCGCCGCCGCCGACCCCGCCGCCCGCCGGAGCTGCTGCCTCGCCGGAGGTTGACCCCGCCCAGCCGACGGATTTCCTCTAGAAAACCGTTCGGCTTTTCGTTCGTTTTTTTAGATGCGTTTTTTAGATAGATCCATTTTTTTCGGTTTAGTTATTTAGCAAGCGTTCGCTCGTTCGTTCGTTTTAACGAACGCGTTCATCCTTTAGATCCAGATAATGAACGTTCGTTCGTTAATCTGTTCGTCGTTTTTCTTTTTCTCGGATTAAATCCGCGATTTTTCTGATCGCGATTCCTGATCCGATTTTCGTTTTAGTCTAACTTTTCGCTCGTTTATCGGAATCAGGCGATTCAAGCGCCTGGAGTTTCGTCTCGAAACCCTCTTTCCGTTTAACCAACTCAAACAAGTTTTTGACACTGTAAAAATTGCCTTAGATCCAGAATAGTAAACGAAGCCTATTTCTTTTGTCGTTTGTCTTTCGTTGCCTCGTTCGATTTGATTCTTTTTGCCAACCGGACTTCTTAAGTTGAACTTTCTGGTTAGATCTCTTATTAGAGTTTTACTTGTGCATTAGTTGAGTACTTATTGTATGCTTGTTTGTTTGCGATAGAGTACCCGGAGTGCGCCGCTTGCTACTTAGAATTGCTAGGTTTCCCGGATCATCAGCAAGGCAAGTAACACTGTGATCATGTTTTCCCACTACCCAGTTTTATTGCATTAGATCAATCCTCACACATTGCATGATTAGGATCTAGTTAAATTGTGGGTTTGGGAAGTAGTTGAGGTAGTACCTATTACCTGTTTATTAGCAAACCTTTGGGAGTTACTTCTACGTTTGCTTATTATGCCATGCTATGCTAGTAGACGTGGATTGGGTGAGTGTATCCATGACAGATGTGAGATTGTTAATTAATGGTTTATTTAAGGTGGCAAATTAAATACACATCTGGGTGGATTGAGGCACCTGGGTATTCCAGCGATTGCCTGTTTTCTTTTGGACTGCCACCCAGGCTCAAAGGGATCATGAGATTATTCATGCTAGAAACTTCCGTGTGCAGCCACAAGCTATTATGGGCTCTAGCATAGTTGATTAAGTTGTGCGAACTCTTACACTGGTAGACTAGCAGATGTAGGGGAAAGTAGGTGTAACGGTCTACCCAATCGTAAGGTGCTAGCGCTTCTGAAAGACTATGTCTCGGTCATCTGTTTCTCAAACACCATGTAGTGTGAGAAACCAAACGGAGGCGATCGAGTCTTGTGGGGAAAAGTGCGCAAACCTCTGCAGAGTGTATAAACTAATCATGATTAGCCGTGTCCCCGATTATGGACATCTTGAGTATCTAGTACATGGATTATCATGTGAATCTCAACATGTTACCTTAAAATTAATTTTGTTGGTTTTTTTAATGATGATGCTTAATTGGGATTGAGAATGTTGTCAACCATTCTCAATGTTTAACAACTACCATGATAGTTAAATAAAATGTATTCCTTTACAGTAGGGAAAAATTGGCATTACGCAAAACAGTAACCATAGAGATTTCCACCAGCCAAATATGCATGTAGAATAGCCTATTTCATTCCATTACTCTCTATGTGTTACTTTGCCAGCATATTCCATGTGCTGACCCATTTCGGGCTGCAACGTTAATATTGCAGACTTTTCAGACGACGATTAAGGTGCTTTTAGGTCGTGGTTCTATACTTAGTGATGTCGTTGGAGTTGATGGACTCACTTATCTTCCAAGCCTTCCGCTTGTATCGTTATTAGATGGCCTTAAGCCATATTTATTATAATAAGTTCTCTTTTGAGACACTTGATGTAATAAGTGTGTGATTGCTACTCTGTTATAAATCCTTCAATTACTGTGTGGTGTCAGCATTACTGATCCAGGGATGACACCTGAGCACAGAGATTGGACCGTTTGAGGTCTGGTCACTACAAGATGGTATCAGAGCACACGCTAACTGTAGGACACAACCACTAAGCTAAAGACCTAGGTCACCACTCACTCTCTTCTCCTTCTGACTTCTCATCTTTTCTACTCTTTTAGGATGGTTGATGCAAGGAACAAGTTCACGCAACCGGATGAAGATACACCCTTTGGACGTCACTTGAAGGAAGTCACTAGATATCTGAACATAAGAGTACCAAGCTTCACCGAAACCTACAACGCCACTTTACCTAAAGAAGAGCGTTGGATGATTCAAGTTCAAGTTCCAGGAAGGACGTTCATGCCAGTCACTGAGCCCATAGAGTTTTCTTTTGATGCACCAACTTGGAGTCTAGGAAATAGCATGCCAGCTCACATCACCATGGGACGCATTGGAGAAGTTTACCGCAATGATCTTAAGGATACTATCTACCAGATTTGTGGGCACTGAGATCAGCACTGGGAGATGATCAGTACCAGGAAGGATAGATCAATTGCATCTTTTATCCAGGAGTTAAACCAACACATTCGACTTTAGGAGAACCAGATGTGCACCGACATGATAGATCTGAAGAAGGCAAAGACAAGAATCAAGGAACTGGAGGAGGAACTCAATGCTACACGTGAAGATTATGAAGAGGAAATCGAAGTATTAGTGGAAACGAATGATGATCTGATCAAGAAGATTGGAATATTCATGGGAGGCCCTATACAAGTGGAAGAAGACGAAAAACCCAAGGAAATTCACCCGGAAGACTACATCATCATCGACGACACCGACTCGGATCCAGACGATAGCGATGATGACTATGTTGATGAAGCGGGAGCAGATATCATGGAGTCTGCAACCGAAGAATATTTCTAATAGACCGCCCCAACAGTAGTAGTAGTCCACCATGTAAATATAGTAGTCCGAGCACTTTTATGATAGTTAGATCGATTGTATGCCCTTGTTTGATTGATTGAATGAAGTGAATTGTTTGCTTTTGCCTCATGTGCATATGGGTAGTGTTTTCCCTTGAGACCCCCTCTATTCTTAAATCTCATCTTTTCTAAACCCTCAGATGCCTCCGAGACGTGACCCCGGATTTACCTTCCCATCGGAGCTCACCCAGTTGATCCAGCAGTAGAACACATTGATGCAGTTGCTAGTCCAGAATCAGAATCAGGGGAACAACAAAAACAACCCACCACCACCACCACCTGTTGATCACTTAGCCCATTTTCTTAGGCTGAATCCGCCGGTGTTTTCCAGTAGCACCGAGTCGATAGTAGCAGATGATTGGCTCCGCAAGACAGCTAGGGAGTTGACCATGGCAGGATGCATGGATGCGGAAAAGGTGAAGTTTGCCGCACATCAGCTTGAAGGACCCGCAACATCATGGTGGGAGAATTTCACAGCCACTTTCCCTATCGACACTGTCATGCGGGACCAGTTTCAGCAGGCTTTTCGAACTGCCCATGTTTCAGTAGGAGCTATGGCCATGAAGAAACGAGAGTTTCGCAACTTGCGCCAAGGAGGACAGACAGTTGGCCAGTATGTGGAGGACTTTAGTAAATTAGCACGTTATGCCCCAGATGATGTTGCTACGGATGAAGCTAAGCAGGAGAAGTTTTTGGAAGGACTGAATGATGAGTTGAGCATGCAGTTGATGGTAGCAACCTTCAACAATTACTAGGAGTTCGTAGATCATGCTCTCATGATTGAAGGGAAGCAGCAGCAGATTGAGAATCGCAAGAGGAAGTATGGACAAGGGAAGCACAATTCAGGAGCTCAACAGAAGCCATGTTTTACCCCTAGACCGGGAGGACATTTTCAGCATACCCATGGAGGAGGTAGCTCGCACAATCATAATGGCACCAAGAATGGTAATGGGAATGGAGGAAGCAACGGCCAGAACCGCACCAACCCATCGACCCTAGCCAAGAGAGACCTAAGACAAGTCACTTGTTTTAAGTGCCAGAAGACCAGACATTATGCCAATGAATGTCTTGAATCACAGAATGGTAATGGCAATGGAAGCTCTGGGAAGAAGCCGAACCCTTTCAACAGGGGACAGGTGAACCACGTTAACGTGGAGGAGGTTGAAGAGCAGCCGGATGCAGTAATCGGTAAGTTTTTGGTTAAGTCATTTACTGCACTCGTTCTTTTTGATACTGGTGCATCACATTCATACATATCAAGGGGATTTGTGGATAAGTATAACCTGCCCACCAAAGTTCTTAGAACACCTATGTTAGTAAGCTCACCAGGAGCGGAGTATATGGCTAGCCAAGGATGTTTTCAAGTGCCATTAAGTATAGGTAGGCATGTGTTTCCCTCGGATTTGATAATATTGGAATCACAAGGTTTGGATGTAATTCTGGGTATGGGTTGGTTGTCGATGTATGGAGGAAACATCGATTGCGCCAGTAAGTCGATCTTGCTTACCACCCCAGAAGGAAGAAGGATCAAGTATGTATCCCGGCATGTGCCGAAAAGGACTCAAGTAAATTGTTTAACACGAGTTGTGCAGGAGGAAGTACCAGTAGTGAAGGATTTCCCTGATGTATTTGCAGAAGAGTTGCCAGGCATGCCACCGGATAGAGATATTGAGTTTTTGATTGAGCTTTTGCCAGGCACCGGGCCAATATCAAAGAGACCATATAGAATGCCCGCAACAGATTTGGTGGAGATTAAGAAGCAGATTAAGGAGTTACTGGATAAAGGATATATTTGCCCAATTTCTTCTCCTTGGGTCGCCGGTACTTCTAGTGGAGAAGAAGGATGGATCGTTAAGGATGGTTGTTGATTATCGAGGATTGCATGAAGTAACCATCAAGAACAAATACCCACTACCAATGATCAATGATCTATTTGATCGATTAGAAGGAGCTAGGGTATTTTCCAAGATCGATCTGCGATCAGGATACCATCAGTTGAAGATTCGAGAACAGGATATACCTAAGACGGCTTTTACCACCAGGTATGGGCTGTACGAATATACCGTTATGTCATTTGGTCTAACTAAAGCACTTGCATATTTTATGAACATGATGAACAAAGTGTTTATGGAGTTTTTGGATAAGTTCGTCGTAGTGTTCATTGATGATATCCAGGTTTACTCGAAAAATGAAGAGGAGCATAAGGAGCATTTGCGTTTGGTACTCGGAAAGATCAGAGAACATCAATTATATGCCAAATTTAGCAAATGTGAGTTTTGGTTGAAAGAAGTTGGATTTCTCGGACATGTTATATCCGGAGAAGGTATAGCAGTAGATCCCACTGAAGTGGATAATGTGACCAATTGGGAAGCCCCAACAACAGTTGGAGAGATCCGGAGTTTTCTTGCACTCGCAGGATACTACCGGAGGTTTATTGAGAATTTCTCAAAGATTGCGAAGCCTATGACGGAGTTGTTGAAGCAGGATACCAAGTTCAAATGGACCGAGGAATGTGAGGCTAGTTTCCAAGAGTTGAAGAAATGTTTGGTTACCTCACCAGTATTGATTTTGCCAGATCAGACCAAGGATTATGAGGTGTATTGCGACGCTTCACGTCGAGGACTTGGAGCAGTGCTTATGCAGGAAGGAAGAGTTGTTTCCTATGCCTCACGACAGCTTAAGCCCCATGAGTTGAATTATACTACGAATGATTTGGAGTTAGCAGCCATAGTGCATGCATTGAAGACTTGGAGACATTTTCTGATTGGAAACCATTGTGAGGTGTACACGGATCACAAGAGTTTGAAGTATATTTTCACATAGAAGGAGTTGAACCTCAGACAAAGGAGATGGTTGGAGCTCATCAAGGATTATGATATGAAATTGCATTATCACCCCAGAAAGGCTAACATAGTAGCTGACGCGTTGAGCCGTAAGAGCCATGTCAACACCCTAATGATGGGAGATTTACCAAGGGAGTTAGCCGAAAATCTTTGAGAGCTATGTTTGGAAATAGTCCCGAGAGGCTATGTAGTAGCATTGGAGATTCAGTCTACCTTGATGGATAAGATCAGAGAAGCTCAAAGGACTGACAAGGAGATTGCCTCTATTAAGGAGAAAATGAGCAAAGGAAAAGCTAAGGGATTTCGTGAGGATGAGCACGATACCTTATGGTTTGAAGACCGTGTTTATGTGCCTAATGATTCGGAGATCAGGAAGTTAATTCTGCAAGAGGCACATGATTCACCATATTCGATTCACCCAGGAAATACCAAGATGTATTTGGATTTGAAGGATACTTTCTGGTGGACCGGAATGAAGAAGGATATTGCAGAGTATGTAGCAGTTTGTGATGTATGTTAGAGAGTAAAGGCAGAGCATCACAAGCCAGCAGGATTGCTACAGCCATTGTCGATACCCGAATGGAAGTGGGATAAGTTAGGCATGGATTTTATTATAGGATTGCCCAGGACAAGTTCAGGCTATGACACGATATGGGTTGTAGTCGATCGTTTGACAAAGGTAGCTCATTTCATTCCAGTGAAGACTACCTATACCAGTGCAAAGTTGGCAAGAGATATACATGACTAGAATCGTTTGTCTGCATGGAGTTCCAAGGAGCATAGTATCAGATAGAGGAACCCAATTTACCTCAAAGTTCTGGAATCAGTTGCATGAAACTTTGGGTACCAGGCTGGAGTTCAGCATAGCTTTTCACCCGCAGACAGATGGACAGACCGAGAGAGTCAATCAGATTTTGGAGGATATGCTAAGAGCTTGTGCGCTAGATTACGGATCTAGTTGGGACGAGAATTTGCCGTATGCAGAGTTCTCTTACAACAACAGCTATCAAACCAGTTTGAAGATGGCCCCTTTCGAAGACTTGTACGGAAGGAGGTGCAGGACCCCATTGTCTTGGGATGAAGTTGGAGACCGCCAGTTGTTTGGACTGGATATGATAAAGGAGTCTGAACAGAAAGTGAAATTGATTCGCGATAGGCTCAAGGTAGCACAATCCAGGCAGAAGAGTTATGCAGATTCTAAACACAAGGAGACAGTTTACGAAGTCGGAGACCGAGTTTATCTTTGAGTATCACCACTTCGAGGAGTTAAGCGCTTTGGAGTTAAGGGAAAGTTAGCGCCACATTTTGTAGGCCCATACAAAGTTTTGGAGCATATGGGAGAAGTAGCCTATAAGTTGGTATTGCCCGAAGGATTGTCAGGAGTACACGACGTGTTCCACATATCCCAGTTGAAGAAGTGCCACGCAGAGATGGCTGATATACCGCTGAGAGATACAGTACCACTGGAAGCAATTTAGTTGGACAGTGATTTGACCTATGAGGAGAAACCAGTCAAGATTTTAGAGTATGCCAGTCGAGTCACCCGCAGCAATGTTAACAAGTTTTGCAAGGTTCAGTGGAGCCACCACACGGAGGATGAAGCCACCTGGGAACGAGAGGAAGATTTGCTGAAGGACCACCCTCACCTATTTTCTAGCCAACCCGAATCTCGAGGGCGAGATTCATCTTAAGGGGGGTAGGTTTGTAACATCCCAAATTTTCAATTTGGAATGTTATACACTAGATCATCATTTGCATATCATATTGGTTGCATTCTAGTTGATCCTAGAAATTCTAGGCAACTCAAGGACCCTTGGGGAGAGTTGGGGATTTCATTATTTTCATATTTGAGTTTTCTCAAATTTTGAAAATAGGATCATTGTATTTGATTTATTTTATCTTCAATTATTTCTATTACAAAAATATGAGAGAGGGAATAAAATGACTTTCCCAAAATAAAGAAATATTGAGGATTTAATAAAAAAATCAAATAAGATTTTATTTTGGTTTTATTTGCTATTTTATTTGTATTAGGGAAAAATGCGCGTTTTTTCAAAATTACATTTAGGCCTCAAATAAATGTTCATCCTGTGCGGCTTGATTTTAGAAGCCGGAGAAAATTTATTTCTGGATTTTTGGAGTCCGTGTAGTATTCCTTTTGTTATTTTTTCCGAACGTAATTATTTTAAAAAATATCGAACCGCCTTACCGGGCCGTTTCCGACCTGGACTCCCGGCTCGGCCGGCTTATTAACCTGGGGGAGCCCAGCCCGAGCCGCCCCCAAACCCTACCGCCTCCCCGCCCCTAACACCGCGCCGCCGCCGCCTCGCCTCGCGCGCCGCGCCGCCGCACCGCCGCCGAGCCGCCGCCGCACCGCCCCACGCCGCCGCCGGAGCCGCCGCCGCCGACCCCGCCGCTCGGCGGAGGTTGACCCCGCCCCGCCGGAGGTTTTCCTCTAGAAAACCGTTCGGTTCTCCGTTCGTTTTTTCATTCGTTTTTTTAGATGCATTTTTTTGATAGATCGGTTTTTTCGGTTTAGTTATTTAGTGAGCGTTCGCTCGTTCGTTCATTTTAACGAACGCGTTCATATTTTAGATCCAGATAACGAGCGTTCCTTCGTTAATCTGTTCGTCATTTTTCTTTTTCTTGGATTAAATCCGCGATTTTTCTGATCGCGATTCCTGATCTGATTTTCGTTTTAGTCTAACTTTTCACTCGTTTATCTGAATCAGGCAATTCAAGCGTCTGCAGTTTCGTCTCGAAACCCTCTTTCTGTTTAACCAACTTGTCGGGTGGTAGGTGCGACATATGCCAATGGGTGGCTTATCATTTTGGGAGCCAGTAAGACGTAGCCGGTGCCTGGAAGCGGGATGAGGCGAAGACATGCACGCCGGCGAATCTTACCCAGCTTCAGGGCTCTCCGAGGAGATAACACCCCTACTGCTGCTCTGTGGGGTCTCCGCATGATCACTAGATGAACGAGTGGCTACAAGATGCTCCTTAAGCTGTTTGGCGAGAAGAAGAAGAAGGGCACGGCTAGCTCTCCTCTCCTCTCTATGTGGTGTCTAAAACTAGATCAGATCAACCCTTTGCATGGATGTCCCGGGGGGTTATATAGGCCCACCCCCTGGGGGTACAATGGTAATCCGGCTGGGCGTGGGCCCTAGCCGTCTGTGTCTATGCTCGCCGGCTTCTGCGCCCGCTGCTAGGGCCCGCCGGCTAGTGGGTCCCGCCGGCTGCCGGCTCCTTGGTCGATAGGCAGGCCCCACCGTCAAGGGCCTTGTCGGTGGCTGGTCACTGTTGCCTCAAACCTGGTGACGAGGGCTTCGCCGAGGTAAGCGTGGCTACAGTGCCGCCGCCCGGCGGGCGATCGCTGTAGCCACGCCTCGTCTTGTCCCCTTAATGGGGCGTCTCCTTCGAGGGAGGAAGCAAGCCCGCTGTGGGAAGCCGGCCTCGTCTTGGGCCGACTGGGGGAGGCCTGGCCGCCTTCGGGTGTCTCTCTGCCTGAAGGGGCCCACCGCCTGTGGGCTGCGCTGACAGCCCGTCGTGGGTGGCATCAGGGTCAACATGGCAACAGTGCCGCGCCGGACGGGTCATGGCCACCCCGTACGGTGCACTGTGCCAGCCGTGCTCCGGGATTCGGGGGTGGCAGGCTTTACTGTAGCCACGCCCCGTCACATCGCCGTTATGTGGATGCAGACTTCGAGGGTATGATCTTGACCGCTTTGTGGGAGTCGGCTTCTTGCGGCCAGCTTCTTGGAGCCGGCCCTCCCGCGGCTTTCTTCATGAGGGCTAAAGCTGGGCCGCCTTCCGATAGTCGGCCTGGGAGACAGTCGGCAAGGGGAAGGCGGCCCCACGTCTTGGATTCTTGAGGGCCGGATCGGCTCGTAATTTTTTCATAAGGGTCAGGGGGAGCCGGCTAGGCTACCCGTGGTCATTTACTCCGACAGTAGTCCCCGAAGCTGATCGAGCTTCGAGGCTGACAAAGGGATGAGAAGCTTGGTCAGCTTCCTATCTTGAGAAGCTGGCTTTGCTTACGTGCACCGTCTTCGGAAAGCTCCGTTTCTTATAAGCGGGAACGTGGGTCGGCCTGCGAGCTGACCGTGCGCCATCCCGCGGGCCACGTGGCAAGGAAAACCTACCAACGCACGTGCGCGATGGGACGGCACCGCAGGCCCGGGCCCGCCAATCCTAGGCCTCGGCCCGAGCGCGGATCTTCTGCGGCCCACAACGAACCGCTCGCCTTCCCACGGTGGTTTTATTATGCCATCAGGGCGCAATAATCGCGGGACGTGGGGGAGTGGGAGCAGTTGATCCCACGTTCCCCCACACCACGCCTCCTCGGCTCCGCCGCGCGGGTCTATAAGTAGGGGGAGGAGAGGGAGCGGCAGAGGCTCGCATGCTCTCCCTCGCTCCGCCCCTTCTCACCTTCCTTCTTCTTCCCTTCGCCGCTGCAGCGACCCATTGCAGCGCCGCTCCGCCGTCGGACCTCTCGGTTCCTTTGGTCCCGCCATAGCGGGGTCATGCGCGTCTCCGCCGTCGCATCACCTTGTTCCTCGCCGCGTCGCTCCCATGGTGTTGTCGAGCTCGTGGGATGGCTCCAACGTACACGAGGACCACGTTGAGTTCCTCCGCCGGACGCGGCGTCTGCCGGGCGAGAACTACGTGTGGGTTCATCGTGCGCCGGCGAGGGAGATTTCACTGGCACCGGAGGAGGGCGAGCGGATTCAGCCTCCCGGCGAGCGGATTCCTTCGCGCTTTTATTGAATTTTACCACCTCCAGCCGCATCACCTCACGCCCAACGTGGTGATGCTGTTGTCGGCTTTCGTCACGCTGTGCGAGGGCTTTCTTGGGGTTCTCCCCACTCTCGAGCTCTGGGGAGAATTCTTCCAGAGCAAGCTCGGCACCGTTGTCGCGGGCGTGCCCGCCCCCTGCGGAGCCTTCATTGCCATGAGGTGGACGGGCGAGAACAATCCGTTCCCGCCCATCCCGCTGATCCAGTCGGTGAAGCTCTGGCAAAAGTCCTATTTTTACGTGAAGAACGTCGCCCAGCAAGGCGACTTCGTCAACCTGCCGGCTGGGAGGCAACCCTCATGGAGTTACCGGGCCAGGTCGTTGTCTTAGGCCGAGAACGCAGCCGTCTCCCGGCTCCGGGTGATGATCCAGTCGGAGGGCCTGACCGGAGCCGACCTGGTGGCCGCCTTCGTGGAGTGCCGAGTACTTCCGCTCCAAGGCCGGCCTCACATGATTTTCCAGATGAGCGGCCGCTTCGACCCGTGCCGGCTGAGCACTAGGGAGATGCCTCATGCCGAGGTGTCTTACATGGATGACTACATCTCCAACTGCAAGCTCGCCGAGGATTGGCGATACGGCAAGGGGCCGTATTCTCGCGCCAACCCTCCGCCTGCCGTCAGTTTTTCTTCTTTTCTTCCTTTTGTAGCCGGCCTCATGATGGCCGACTTCTGATCAATTGGTTTGCCCTCAGCAGAACCCTCTTCTTCCGTCGATGGCCGAGGGCGCAGGGGTAGAGCGCCAGCTCCTCCCCGACCGCATGGTGGAAGACGTCGATGATCCGGACCTGGGGGCGGCCGCCATGGAAGATGCCATCGTGGGGGAAGGCGATGAGGCAGGAGGCGCGGGGCTCGAGGCAGGCCTCGAGGACTGGGCGGACGATGATGAGGTCGAAGCCGCCCCGCACCGCCCCGCCGGCGCTTGATCATCAAGGCGCGTGCCCGTCTACCGCGCGGGCTGCCCGTGGCGGCGCGTAGAAACACCGGGCCGCGTCGACCTACTTTGGTAGCAGGCCGAAGAAATCCAAGGGTTCCACGGCGGCGTCCAAGCGAGATGAGGCGGCCGTGAAGGCGGCCCGCTTCCGCAAGGCGGTGAAACAGCCGCAGGCGATCTCGGCGTAAGTCGTCAAACGTCTTGTATTTTTTTTGTCCTCTTCGATTGAGGCTCTTCTAAACCTTTCTTAGCTCGCCGGGCAGGGCACCGCTTTCCCTCGAGAGAGGTCCTGGCGGCTCCGTAGTCGGGCCGACTGGAGGGTCCTCAGGCTCCCGCCGCGTGGATCCCCGCGCTGACCTCATGGAGGCCATGGAGCGGAACGCACGGGAGGCGCGGGAGGAGCGGGAGGTGGCGGAGCGAAGGACCGCCCAGGTGGCGAAGGAGCAGGCCGATGCGGCGGCCAAGGCCCGGGTGGAGGCGGCAGCCGCGGAGACGGAGGCGGAGGCCTCGCACAACCAGCCTCCGCTGCTCGTCGTTCCCCTCCGCGTTGTGGCCCCAAACATCCCCGTGCCCCCGTCGGAGGAGGTCGACCAAGACCCGCCGGTGATGGAGAGGAGGGAGGACCACGTGGTCTTCGTGGAGGAGGCGCCACAGACGGCACCAACTGGAGCGGGCCAAAGCGCCCAGCCAGCCGCAGCGCCAGAGCAGCCGGCCGGGGGCGAGCCGGTGGCAGGGGCCGGCCTCGAGGTGCAGCGGGCATTTCGCCGGCGCGCAGGGGGAGCTACCTCCATGCCAGAGCCGACCGAGCTGCGGACGCCAGCCAGACGGCGGAGGCCCTGGAGGCGGCCAGCGCCAGTACGTCCGAGTGGACGCCCAGCGGGGGGACAGCCGAGCTGAACACGGCGGCCCAGGAGGTCCGGAACCGGCTTCAAGCCCAGGCCGCTTCGCTGCAGCGATATACCCAAGAGTTCCTCACGACGCGGGCCGTCATCCGGGTGAGCCTTCTGGCCTTGGTTGTTTTGCTTTTTTTATTTCTTCCGTGGGGGCGCGTCAGTGCACCCACTGGGTGTAGTCCCCGAGTTCCGAGTCGGCTGCTGAGCAGGCGGCTTGGAACTTACTAGGTCCTGACAGCTATCTTATCCTCGCATCCTGTCTGATCTTCCAGGAATACCATAACCTCCGTGCTGCTGCCTTCAACTCCCAGGCTCAGGAGCTGGGTCGGAAAACCGAGGACCTGACCAACAGCCGGAGTGCGTGCTTTGTCTCGTTCATCTCCTGTGGGGGCGCGTCAGCGCACCCACTGGGCATAGTCCCTGAGATTCGGGCCGATTGCTGAGCAGTCGGGTCGGATCTTCCCTGACGACTTCTTCCTTATTGATTTTTCCTTTGTCTTCATGCTTGCAGGAGCCAATGCCGACTTGAGGGGGCAGCTCAGCGGGGCCCAGGCCGCCCTTCGCGCCAAGGAAGCCGAGTACAATGCCTTGGTCCTGGAGCGTGACCGCCTGGCCAAGAAGTTGGCCGACCAGGAGGAGAGCCACAAGGCGGCCCTGAAGAAGGCGCAGGACAGCGAGGACGCCCTCAAAGCTGAGTTCGAGACCGAAGCGGCGGGCTGGGCTGAGGCAAAACAAGCGCTGAGCGAGGGCTTCGGCCGGATTGAGGATCTGATCGATGGTAAGCCGCCTTCCTCACTCCTTGCTTGCCCCTTGCCCCCTGATTTGTGTTCTGACTTGTGCTGCTTTTTGTTCTTTGTGCAGACTACTTCCCCGGCTACTCCGTCTTTGCCACCCAGACCATCGAGGCCCACCGCGAGGCGCGCCGGCAGGCGGGGGCTGAAATCGTGCGGGACGCGAGCCGGACGCTTGAGGAGCAACTCTTGGCGGTCCAAGCCCGGCTGCAGCCGGCTCACCGCATGCTCTGCCGCCTCCAGCGCGCCGGGGCGCAGGTGTTGGCCGCCCTCTGGCCAGGCGAAACGATTCCCCGCACCTCGAGTCGGACTGCCGACTGGCTGGAGGTAGCGGTTGGCCGCTTCGAGGCTTGGAAGGCATCGGCGGCCCGGCTTGGAGCTGGGCGGGCGCTGGAGTTCGTCCGAGCCTGGTATCCCGGGCTGAACCTGGACCAGCTGCGCACCTGGCGGCTGGAGGCCGACGAGGAGATGGAGGAGGTGCGGCCGGCTATCGCTTAGCGTGCCTCGACGATCGCCGAGTGCACTGATATCAGCGTCTTTGCTCCTGAGATAAATGACGACGGTGTTGCCCAGCCGGAGGAATGGTTTGGGCTGGACCCGGCAGCGGGTGAGGACTCGGCGGAGGAGATCGCTTCCAACGATGAAGGTGAAGACGATGAAGGAGAGGAAGGCGAAGACGTCGAGCCGGCCGGTGAAGCGGCCAGCCAGCCCCAGCCTGACCGTGCCTCCAGCAACGAGGCGCGTGCTAGCGCGCCCTCTGCGGGAGGTGGTGATCATGCCGAGGTTCGCCAGCCGGCCACTCCTCCAGCTAGCACTGCCGTCTCTACCGACCTGCCCGACTCGCCAGTCGCTCCCTTGGCTTAATCTGCCGTCCTTGATTTTCCTGCTTGTTACTCTTTGAACAATTTTTACTAAACTTGCACAGTTCCACCCACTGGGGGTGTATTCAAACTATGTTAAATGCTGGCCTTTCGAAGGCCTTTTGTGTAAATATGATCGTGTGTGTGTTTGGCTTCCATTCGCGTATGCTTTTTATCTTTAGGCTGTTTCCTTTGCCGCCTTCCCCTGGCTGCTGCCTTCCCAACCGGCAGCTGCTCTACAGCCTGCGGCTAAGGAAGAACTTGACTAAATTTTTTTTGGGGGGAAGGCAAGTACTCGAGCTTTCTTAGATTGAAGCGAGGTGAATGGAAGCCGGCCGGCCGGCTACTCTGGTAGTCGGTCGGTGGTGGGAGAAAAACTGACTTTTGTTATATTAGTCCGTTAGTCCCTAGCCGTTTTTCGTGTGGGCGTCCTTTCCTGCCTTTAACTCTTGCCAGCCGGACAACCGGTTCTTCAAACTGCGACTTTTGGCAAGAGAAGGCTTGGGTGCCGGCACACTACTTGTCTGACCGCGGGTAGGACTTCTAATATAACTCAAGGCGGCCAGTCCCCGGGCCGACTAGTCGAACCCGGTGCCGGACGAAAAAGTGAATGTAATGACATGATCATAAGCATGATACTCTTCATTTATAGATAAAAGATGGCAGTCCCCGAGCTCTCCTCGGGGGGCCTATTGTCTCGTACTTAGTACAAAAGTTAGCGTGATACATACTGCATTTCAACTGTAAAATCTTCGGAGGAGGTTGGCGTTCCATGGTCGTTCCGACTCCTTGCCGGAGTCGTCTCTCTTTCGTGCCTTCGGCTTCTGTGCGTCGATCAGGTAGTAGGAGTCATTTCCCAGTGCTCTGCTGATGACAAAGGGGCCTTCCCAAGGGGCCGAGAGCTTGTGCTGGCCGGCTGTTCGCTGGATCAGCCGGAGCACGAGGTCGCCTTCTTGGAAAGATCTTGGTCTGACCTTCCGGCTGTGGTAGCGGCGCAAGCCCTGCTGGTAGATGGCGGACCGGCTGAGGGCTAACAGCCGGCCTTCTTCTAGCAGGTCGACACCGTCTTCTCGTGCTTCCTTGGCCTCCGCCTCTGTGTACATGGTTACCCGAGGCGAGTCGAACTCGATGTCAGTTGGGATGACCGCCTCGGCACCATACACGAGGAAGAAAGGAGTGAAGCCGGTTGACTTGTTTGGGGTAGTGCGCAGACTCCAGAGGACGGCCGGCAGCTCATCGAGCCAACAGCCGGCCGAACGTTCCAGTGGTACGACCAGTCGGGGCTTGATGCCGGAAAGGATGAGGCCGTTGGCTCGCTCGACTTGGCCGTTTGACTGCGGGTGGGCAACGGACGCTAAGTCCAACCGGATGCCCTGCGTCGCGCAGAAACGTGCCAATGCTCCCTTGGCGAAATTCGTGCCGTTGTCGGTGATGATGCTGTGTGGCACGCCGTAGCGAGTTGTTATATCTGCGATGAATGTCACGGCAGTCGGCCCATTCAGCTTCTTGATCGGCTTTGCCTCAATCCATTTGGTGAATTTGTCCACGGCGACAAGCAGATGTGTCATGCCGCCGCGCGCCGTCTTGAATGGGCCCACCATGTCCAGTCCCCAAACGGCGAAGGGCCAAGTGAGGGGAATGGTCTTGAGTGCCGAAGCCGGCATGTGTTGCTTGGAGCTGAAGACTTGGCACCCTTTGCAATGTTTAACTAACTCCTTGGCGTCATCCAAAGCAGTCGGCCAAAAGAACCCATGGCGGAAAGCTTTGGCGACGAGTGATCTTGAGGCCGCATGGTGGCCGCATTCTCCTTGGTGGATGTCTCTGAGGATTGCAATGCCCTTCTCTTGCTCGACGCATCGCTGGAAGACTCCAGTGACACTGCGCCTGACGAGCTCTCTGTTGACGATTGTGTATGCTCCGGCTCGGCGTTGGACTTGTCTTGCCTCTGTTTCGTCAGCCGGCAGATCTTGGTTTATTAGGAAGTTGAGGATGGACTGAGCCCATGATGGAGCTGCGACTTCTTCTATTGCCAACACGGCTACTGCGACCAGGGCGGGCGGGCTGGGTGGTGAAATGCTGGAGTCGGCCGCCGCCTGTTGTGTTGGTGCAGTCCCCGGGCCGACTACCGCAGTCCCCGAGCCGGGTGTGGCAGTCCCCGGGTCGGGCGTAACTACGGAAGTCCCCGAGCCGCCTACTGACGTCCCCGGGCCGACTATCGAAGTCCCCGGGTCACCTGCTTGGTTCTTCGAGCCGGACCCGGCCGCGTCGGGGTCAGGCGGCACGAAGATGGAATCGGACTCTGGAGACGGCTTGATAGACGGCTTGAGGAGGCGTTGCAGAGAGACACCGGTTGGTATTGCCTGCCGAGTGGAGCCTATTCGAGCCAGGGTATCAGCTGGCTCGTTGTCGGCTCGCGGTACGTGGAGGAACTCGCATCCTTCAAAGTACCCGCTGATCTGCTGAACGAGGAAGCGGTAGCTTGCCATATTTGCGTCCTTGGCGTCCCAGTCGCCGGATGATTGCTGGACTACCAAGTCCGAGTCGCCGTAACATAGGATCCGGCGTATGCCGAGCTCTTTGGCAAGCCGGAGCCCGTGTATGAGCGCCTCGTACTCGGCCACGTTGTTGGAGGCGGCAAAGTGAATTTGCAGCGTGTATCTGAGCTTGTCGCCTTTGGGAGAGGTGAGGATGACGCCGGCTCCCAAGCCGGTGCGCATCTTGGACCCGTCGAAGTGCATGCGCCAATGAGTGGAGTCGGGAGCTGGCGGTAGGTACTGGGTCTCGGCCCAGTCGACGAGGAAGTCGGCCAATGCTTGGGACTTGATGGCGGTGCGAGGCTGGTAGAAGATCGTGTAGGGGGCCAGCTCGATGGCCCATTTCGCCACCCGGCCGGATGCATCCCGGCTGCCTATGATCTCGGCAAGCGGGGCGGTGCATACGACCGTGATGGGGTGCTCTTGGAAGTAGGGCTTCAGCTTCTTGGCGGCGAAGTACACGCCATAGCACATCTTCTGGTAGTGCGGGTAGTTCTGCTTCGAGGTAGACAGCACCTCGCTCAAATAGTACACCGGCCTCTGGACCGGCTGGGCTCGGCCCTCTTCTGGGCGCTGGACTACGATGACGGTGCTGACCACCCGGCTGGTTGCAGCAATGTAGAGGAGCATGGGCTCTTTCTCAGTCGGCGCCGCCAGGACAGGCGGCGTGGCCAGCATCTTCTTCAGCTCGTGAAAAGCTTGGTCGGCTTGGTCGTTCCACTCGAAGTGAGTGGTCTTCTTCATGAGGCGGTAGAGGGGGAGAGCTTTCTCTCCGAGCCGGCTGATGAAGCGGTTCAGGGAGGCCAAGCACCCGGTGAACTTCTGGACGTCTCGAAGTTTGGTGGGAATCGCCATTCTCTCAATGGCCTTGATCTTTACTGGGTTTCATTCGATGCCGCGTTCAGAGACTAGGAAGCCTAGGAGCTGGCCGGCTGGCACTCCGAACACGCATTTCTCGGGGTTGAGCTTGATCTGGAACCGGCGCAGGTTCTCAAATGTTTCCTTGAGGTCCTCCAGCAAGGTGTCGCGAATCTCCATCTTCACCACAATGCCGTCTACGTAGACGTGGGCATTTCTGCCGAGCTTCTTGAGGAGGCACTTCTGCATGCAACGCTGAAAAGTGGCACTGGCATTTCTTAAGCCGAATGTCATAATCAGGTAGCAGAAAGCTCCGAATGGCATGATGAAGGCGGTCTTCAGGCGGTCAGCCAGATCTAGCTTTATCTGGTGGTATCCTGAGTAAGCATCCAAGAAACTCAACAGCTCGCATCCGGCCGTGGAGTCTATCACTTGATCAATCCTTGGCAGGGCAAAGGGATCTGTGGGGCAAGCCTTGTTGAGGCTCGTGTAGTCTATGCACATGCGCCACTTGTTGTTCTTCTTTAGCACGAGGACTGGGTTGGCGAGCCACTCTGGAAAGAAAACCTCCATAATGAAGCCGGCTGCCAGAAGCCGGGCTATCTCCTCTCCCACAATCCTTCTTTTCTCCTCCGACAGTCGGTGGAGGGGTTGTTTGACTGGTTTTGCGCCTTCTCGGACGTGTAGCTTGTGCTCGGCGAATTCCTTTGGAACACCCGGCATGTCCTTAGGGGACCATGCAAAGATATCCCGATTCTCACGGAGGAAGTCGGCGAGCTCGCCTTCCTATTTGCTGTTTAGGTTTGCCCCGATGACGGCAAACCTTTCTGGGTGCTCGGGGTCAAGAGGTATCCTCTTCGTCGCCTTGGTTGGCTAGAAAGATCCTTGAGCATCACACTCCTTGGGATCGGGGGGCAGGGCCGAGTGTTTGCCGGCCATGGCCACGACTCGGTCCAACATCTTCTTTTCTTCGGCAATCACAAGGGACTCGGCCAGCCGGCTGCTGGCTGCAGCACACTCGGAAGATTTCTTGTAATCGCCGGCTATGGTGATGATGCCCTTGGCGCTCGGCATCTTCATCTTGAGGTAAGCATAGTGGGGAACAACCATGAACCTGGCCAAGGCAGGACGGCCAACCAATGCATGGTAGGGGCTCTCCAAGTCCACCACTTCAAACCAGATCGCTTCTCGGGGGAAATGATCCTTGTCCCCAAAGAGAACATCAATCTTGATCTTGCCAATGGGGGCGCACGACAAGCCAGGTACAATGCCATGGAACACAGTCCGAGTAGGCATGTGTTGCTTGGTCTTGACGTTCAGCTTCTCCAGGGTGTCACGGTAAAGGATGTTGATGCTGCTCCCGCCGTCTATCAGCACATGGGAGAAACGGGCGGCGCGTCTGTCCATTGCAAGGGTGGCATCCAAAACCAACACATAAGGGCCGGGAGATGGCATCACCTCTGGGTGGTCGGCCCGGCTCCAGCTGATAGGCTTTTCTGATCAGTGCATGTGCTCGGCGGGGTTGGTAGCGACCACGTTGACTTCTTGGTGCTCTTGGCGTCTGCTACGCCGGCCTTAGGGCTAGCTTGTAAAGACGACATAGGCGGCATGCTCGTCGGGGAACTCATCGTGCACAGCTCCGACTGCTGGCCAAGCTGTCGGCAACTGCGGAGCCGGAGGCGGCGGACCAGCAGGCGGAGGCGGCGCAAGCCCTTCGCCTTTGGAGATTCGGGTGAGCCAGTGGCATTTCCGGGTTGTGTGGTTGGACGGCTTCGCGCCGTTGTGGAACTTGCACGGGGCGTCGAGAGTTTGCTCGTAGGAGAAGGCCGGCTGCCAAACCGGCCTGCCGCCCTTCTGCTTCTTGGGTGCGGGCCGCCCTTCGGGCTGCTTGTCCTCGACTGTGGCCACCTGCCGACTGGTGGAGAGCGGCACAGGGCCCTTGCACTTGAGGTTGTTCTGGTACGAGCGTCGGACGAAGTCCCCAGCCGGCGTCTTGGGCGCCGGGTTGATTACCTTCCCGGACGCGTCTACCCAGAGTTCGCTCTTCATTGAGGAGTCGGCGGTGGCGTACTTGTCCGCTATGACCAAAAGCTCGACGAGGGTAGTCGGCTCGTCGCAGAGGAGCTTGTGGTTAAGGAGGGAGCCTTCTCGGCATCCGGCGGTGAAGTATTCTATGGCTTGCACCTCGTGCACCCCTTCGCAAGAGTTGCGGAGCTCGGCCCAACGCATGAGGTAGTCGCGAGTGGATTCGGCGGGGCCTTGTACACACAAGGAGAGCTGTCTGGGCTTGGGGGCCCACTTGTAGGTGCTGGTGAAGTTGCGGACGAAGGCCTCTGTGAAGTCTAGCCAGCTGTTGATACTGTAGGGCCTGAGGCTATTGAGCCAGGTCCGCGTCGTGCCTTGTAGCATGAGGGGCACGTACTTCACGGAAACGCGCCTGTTGCCATTTGCTATGCGAACCGCTGTGGAGTAGTCGATCAACCAATCTTCCGGCTTCACGGAGCCGTTGTACTTGGGCGTGTCTCTTGGGAGCAAGAACCCTTTGGGGAAAGGCTCGTCGCGGATGCGGGGGCCGAAGCAAGGCGGGCCGACATCATCTTCTTCTTCTAGCGCCAGGGATCGCGCTAGGCGGTCGATCCAATGGCGGGCGTCGTTCTCGCCGACTCCTTCACGGAGACCTAGTCGGACGCTGAGAGTCGGATGCGTGACAGGCGGTGGGGTGGGATATCTCTCCCCACAATGCGGAGGCGAAGGCGGGTTGCCCCACCGCCCCACGGTCCGGGTTCGGCTTCGGCTGGCAGCCGGCTCCTTCTTGTGTCGTGCGCAGGTTTTACCCGCAGTCGGCGTCTAGGACGTCGCGCCGTGCTCTCGGCGCGGGGGAGGGCTTTCCGCGTGGCCGTCGGCTTCGTCCGCTGTGCGGCTGCATCGATTAGTTGATGGATGCGTCTGGTCATGTGGGGGAGTTCTTCGGCCCCCAGTCTGTCTAGCTCGTCTACGGCCGCCTGGGCGGCGCGCAGGTTCTCGAGTGGAGTGGCGTAGACTGGGCGGTCGACTCCTAGCGTGTCGGCGAGGGCAGCGCCGCGCTATCTGACAACGCCGGCTCGGCTTGGCCCGCCTGGGGGCGGCGTGCCAAAGGCGGCGCGGTCGGCTTCGCGCTGGTGGGCCTCGGTGAGGCGTCTCATGGAAGCCAACTTCCGGCCCTCCGCGAGGAGGGCGAGGCGGCGAGCCTCCAATGCTTCGGCGTCAGCATCGGCTGGGAGGGGGATGGACAAGTCGTGGACCGCTGCATGCGGGGCGTCGAGGGCGTTCTCGCCAGAAGTGCCGCCGTGGCCGATGACCATCACCTCGGTGGTGGCACCATCACAGCCATCTGCCCGGGGAAGCGGGTCATCGTAGATCGCGACGTAGGTGGGGAAAGCGTCGAGCGAGGCCGTGTCGGAGTCGACAGGCATCGGATCGGTGGAGCCAACAGACCCCAAGTCCATAGCAAGCTCGCCAGAGACGTGGAGCTGGCCGAGGAGGTTGACGAGGTGGTCGGTGCCCGCGTCAGAGGCGAGCTCATCGGAGATGAGGGTCTCGTCAAGGAGATCGGCGAGGCCGCTCGCTGCGCAGACGTTGGCGACGCCTTGCAGCGCGTCGTGGCAGGCGCCATCGGGCGTGCCGGGCTGGCTACGCTCGCTGGGGAGGAAGAGGGTTCCCGTCCAGAACAGGTCTCCGGACAACGGTGCACCTGGCCCCATGGTGGGCGCCAAATGTCGGGTGGTAGGTGCGACATATGCCAACGGGTGGCTTATCATTGTGGGAGCCAGTAAGACGTCGCCGGTGCCTGGAAGCGGGATGAGGCGAAGACATGCACGCCGGCGAATCTTACCCAGCTTCAGGGCTCTCCGAGGAGATAACACCCCTACTGCTGCTCTGCGGGGTCTCCGCATGATCACTAGATGAACGAGTGGCTACAAGATGCTCCTTGAGCTGTTTGGCAAGAAGAAGAAAGGCACGGCTAGCTCTCCTCTCCTCTCTATGTGGTGTCTAAAACTAGCTCAGATCAACCCTTTGCATGGATGTCCCGGGGGGTTTATATGGGCCCACCCCCCGGGGGTACAATGGTAATCCGGCTAGGCGTGGGCCCTAGCTGTCTGTTTCTATGCTCGCCAGCTTCTACGCCAGCTGCTGGGGCCCGCCGGCTAGTGGGTCCCGCCGGCTGCCGACTCCTTGGTCGACAGGCAGGCCCAACCGTCAAGGGCCTTGTCGGTGGCTGGTCACTGTTGCCTCAAACCTGGTGACGAGGGCTTCGCCGAGGTAAGCATGGCTACAGTGCCTCCGCCCGGCGGGCGATCGCTGTAGCCACGCCTCGTCTTGTCCCCTTAATGGGGCGTCTCCTTCGAGGGAGGAAGAAAGCCGACTGTGGGAAGCCGGCCCCGTCTTGGGCCGACTGGGGGACCTTCGGGTGTCTCTCTGCCTGAAGGGGCCCACCGCCTGTGGGCTGCGCTGACAGCCCGTCGTGGGTGACATCAGGGTCAACATGGCAACAGTGCCGCGCCTGACGGGTCATGGCCACCCCGTACGGCGTACTGTGCTAGGCGTGCTCCGGGATTCGGGGGTGGCAGGCTTTACTGTAGCCACGCCCCGTCACATCGCCGTTATGTGGATGAAGACTTCGAGGGTACGATCTTGACCGCTTTGTGGGAGTCGGCTTCTTGCGGCCGGCTTCTTGGAGCCGGCCCTCCCGCGGCTTTCTTCATGAGGGCTAAAGCCGGGCCGCCTTCCGATAGTCGGCCTGGGAGACAGCCGGCAAGGGGAAGGAGGCCCCACGTCTTGGATTCTTGAGGGCCGGATCGGCTCGGAATTTTTTCAGAAGGGTCAGGGGGAGCCGGCTAGGCTACCCGTGGTCATTTACTCCGACACAACTCAAACAAGTTTTTGCCACTGTAAAAATTTCCTTAGATCCAGAATAGTAAACGAAGCCTGTTTCTTTTGCCGTTTGTCTTTCGTTGCCTCGTTCGATTTGATTCTTTTTGCCAACCGGAGTTCTTAAGTTGAACATTCTGGTTAGATATCTTATTTGAGTTTTAGTTGTGCATTATTTGAGTACTTATTGTATGCTTGTTTTTTGCGATAGAGTACCCGGAGTGCGCCGCTTGCTACTTCAAATCACTAGGTTTCCTGGATCATCGGCAAGGCAAGTAACACTTTGATCATGTTTTCCCACTACCTAGTTTTATTGCATTAGATCAATCCTCACACATTGCATGATTAGGATCTAATTAAATTGTGGGTTTGGGAAGTAGTTGAGGTAGTACCTATTACCTGTTTATTATCAAACCTTTGGGAGTTACTTCTACGTTTGCTTATTATGCCATGCTATGCTAGTAGACGTGGATTGGGTGAGTGTATCCATGACAGATCTGAGATTGTTAATTAATGGTTTATTTAAGGTGGCAACTTAAATACACATCTGGGTGGATTGAGGCACCTGGGTATTCTAGCGATTGCCTGTTGTCTTTTGGACCGTCACCCAGGCTCAAAGGGATCATGAGATTATTCATGCTAGAAACTTCCGTGTGCAGCCACAAGCTATTATGGGCTCTAGCATAGTTGATTAAGTTGTGCGAACTCTTACAGTGGTAGACTAACAGATGTAGGGGGAAAATAGGTGTAACAGTCTACCCGATAGTTGATTAAGTTGTGCGAACTCTGAAAGACTATGTCTCGGCCATCCGTTTCTCAAACACCATGGAGGCGATCGAGTCTTGTGGGGAAAAGTACGCAAACCTCTGCAGAGTGTATAAACTAATCATGATTAGCCGTGTCCCCGATTATGGACATCTTGAGTATCTAGTACCTGGATTATCATGTGAATCTCAACATGTTACCCTGAAATTAATTTTGTTGGGTTTTGTTTAATGATGATGCTTAATTGGGATTGAGAATGTTGTCAACCATTCTCAATGTTTAACAACTACCATGATAGTTAAATAAAATTTATTCCTTTGTAGTAGGGAAAATTTGGCTTTATGCAAAACAGTAACCATAGAGCTTTCCACCAGCCAAATATGCATATAGAATAGCCTATTTCATTCCATTACTCTCTATGTGTTACTTTGCCAGCATATTCCATGTGCTGACCCGTTTCGGGCTGCAACGTTAATGTTGCAGACTTTTCAGACGACGATTAAGGTGCTTTTAGGTCGTGGTTCTATACTCAGTGATGTCGTTGGAGTTGATGGACTCACTTATCTTCCAAGCCTTCCATTATTATCGTTATTAGATGGCCTTAAACCATATTTATTGTAAAAAGTTCTCTTTTGAGACACTCGATGTAATAAGTGTGTGATTGCTACTCTGTTATAAATCCTTCAAGTACTATGTGGTGTCAGCATTACTGATCCAGGGATGACACCTGAGAATAGAGATTGTACCATTCGAGGTCTGGTCGCTACATCATCCCTCTAGTGGTGTCATGTGAACGTCAACTAGGTGACACTTCACCATAGTTTGGGCCTAGAGGGAGGCATTGGGAAGTAATAAGTAGATGATGGGTTGCTAGAGTGACACAAGCTTAAACCCTAGTTTATGCGTTGCTTTGTAAGGGGCTGATTTGAATCCATTTGTTTCATGCTATGGTTAGGTTTACCTTAATACTTCTGTTGTAGTTGCGGATGCTTGCAGTAGGGGTTAATCATAAGTGGGATGCTTGTACAAGTAAGGGCAGCACCCAAGCACCGGTCCACCCACATATCAGATTATCAAAGTACCGAACGCGAATCATATGAACGTGATGAAAACTAGCTTGACGATAATTCCCATGTGTCCTCGGGGGCGATTTCCTTCATATAAGAGTTTGTCCAGGCTTGTCCTTTGCTACAGAAAGGATTGGGCCACCTTGCTACACCTTATTTACTTTTAGTACTTGCTACTTGTTACACATTACCTTATCACAAAACTATATGTTACCGATAATTTCAGTGCTTGCAGAGAATACCTTACTGAAAACTGCTTACCATTTCCTTCTGCTCCTTGTTGGGTTCGACACTCTTACTTATTGAAAAGGCTACGATAGATCCCCTACACTTGTGGGTCATCAAGACCCTTTCCTGGCACCGTTGCTGGGGAGTGAAGCGCCTTTGGTAGGTGGAATTTGGTAAGGAAAAAATTATATAGTGTGCTAAAATTTACTGTCACTTGTCACTATGGAACATAATGCTTTGAGGGGCTTGTTCGAGGTATCTTCACCCCAACCAATAGAGCAAAGTGTTGCTCCTCAACCTACTGAAGCTACTAAAAATGTTTACTTTGAAATTCCTTCGGGTATGATAGAGAATTTGCTAGCTAATCCTTTCACAGGTGATGGAACATTACATCCCGATTTGCACCAAATCTATGTGGATGAAGTTTGTGGATTATTTAAGCTTGCAGGTATGCCCGAGGATGTTATCAAGAAGAAGGTATTCCCTTTATCTTTGAAGGGAGAGGCATTGACATGGTATAGGCTATGTGATGATATGGGATGATGGAACTACCAACGATTGAAATTGGAATTTCATCTGAAGTTTTATCCTATGCATCTTGTTCATCGTGATCGTAATTATATATATAATTTTTGGCCTCGCGAAGGAGAAAGCATCGCTCAAGCTTGGAGGAGGCTTAAGTCAATGTTATATTCATGCCCCAACCATGAGCTCTCAAAAGAAATGATTATTCAAAAAATTTATGCTCGGCTTTCTCTCAGTAATCGCTCCATGCTAGATACTTCTTGTACTGGATCTTTTATGATGAAGACTATTGAATTCAAATGGGATTTATTGGAAAGAATTAAACGCAACTCTGAAGATTGGGACCTCGACGAATGTAAGGAGTCAGGTATAACACCTAAGTTTGATTGTGTTAAATCTTTTATGGATACCGATGCTTAAAGGAGTAATTTTTTCGAGGTTTGGAGTCCCTAGATATTTAATGTCTGATGGTGGTTCACATTTTATTCATGGTGCCTTCCGTAAAATGCTTGCTAAGTATGATGTTAATCATAGAAATGGATCTCCATATCACCCGCACTCTAGTGGTTAAGTAGAATTGAGTAACAGAGAGCTCAAATTAATTTTGCAAAAGACTGTTAATAGATCTAGAAATAATTGGTCCAAGAAACTTGATGATGCATTATGGGCTTATAGCACTGCATATAAAAATCATATGGGTATGTCTCCGTATAAAATGGTTTATGGTAAAGCATGTCACTTACCTCTTGAACTAGAACATAAGGCATATTGGGCCATTAAAGAGCTCAACTATGACTTCAAACTTGCCGGTGAGAAGATGCTTTTTGACATTAGCTCACTTGATGAATGGAGAACCCAGGCCTATGAAAATGCCAAGCTATTTAAAGAAAAGGTTAAAACATGGCATGATAAAAGAATACAAAAGTGTATGTAGGTGATTATGTATTGCTATACAACTCTCGTTTAAGATTTTTTGCAGGCAAACTTCTCTCTAAATGGGAAGGTCCTTACGTTATCGAGGAGGTCTATTGTTCCAGTGCCATAAAAATCAACAACTTCTAAGGCACAAATCCGAGGGTGGTGAACGGCCAAAGAATCAAACATTATATCTCAGGTAATCCTATAAATGTTGAAACTAATGTTATCGAAACCGTAACCCTGGAGGAATTCATAAGGATGCTTTCTAGAACGTTTCAGACTCCGAAAAGGAATAGGTACGTGGTATTGTAAGTAAACCGACTCCAAAATAGTTCTAATGGCAATTTTTCTCCGTTTTGCAATATTTAAGAAAATAGGAAAATAAGAAGAAGACCGGAAAGGACACGGGGCTTCCACGAGGGTGGAGGGTGTGCCCCCTGCCTCGTGGGCACCTCGTGCGCTCTCCGGACTCCTTTTTTTTGCATGATACTTATTTTGGTCGGTAAAAATTCACTATATAATCTCCCGAAGGTTTTGACCACCGTATCACGCAAATATCTCCTGTCTTTGTTTCGAGCTATTTTTTTGACAGATCTAGGTTGCCATGTCGTCTTCAAGTGCCCCCAAGGACAAGTTCTTCGAGAAGGTCACCAGCCCCTACCTCACGGAGGTGCTGCAACACCCTCAAACCATTGAGATGCGTGAGGGGTTGTTGCACATCCGCGATGTTGAGGGACCAAGGAGGACTGGAAGCATGGAGACAAGGCTCGAGGCATTGGAGCAACAAGTTTTCAAGTGTCAGGAGATGGTGGAACATGGACTCGACTCCAATCACATAATGATCACGGAGTTCACCAATAATCACAAGCTGGACGCCAAAGACATTGGGGAGGCCATTGCTACCTCTTGAGCTTGCGTTGGATTTCCCCGGAGAGGAAGGGATGATGCAGCAGAGTAGCGTAAGTATTTCCCTCAGTTTTTGAGAACCAAGGTATCAATCCAGTAGGAGGCCACGCTCAAGTCCCTCATACCTGCACAAAATGATAGCTACTCGCAACCAACGTGATTAGGGGTTGTCAATCCCTTCACGGTCACTTACGAGAGTGAGATCTGATAAATATAATATTTTTGGTATTTTTGGTATAGAGATGCAAAGTGAAAAGTAATGGCAAAGTAAAAAGCAAAGCAAGATTAAAGTGATGGAGATTGATATGATGAGAATAGACCCGGGAGCCATAGGTTTCACTAGTGGCTTCTCTCAAGAGCATAAGTATTCTATGGTGGGTGAACAAATTATTGTTGAGCAATTGACAGAATTGAGCATAGTTATGAGAATATCTAGGCATGATCATGTATATAGGCATCACATCCGTGACAAGTAGACCAAAACGATTCTGCATCTACTACTATTACTCCACTCATCGACCGCTATCCAGCATGCATCTAGAGTACTAAGTTAAAACAGAGTAATGCTTTAAGCAAGATGACATGATGTAGAGAGATAAATTCATGCAATATGAAATAAACCCCATCTTATTATCCTCGATGGCAACGATGCAATACGTGCCTTGCTGCCCCTTCTGCCACTGGGAAAGGACACCGCAAGATCGAACCCAAAGCTAAGCACTTCTCCCATGGCAAGAACTACCAATCTAGTTGGCCAAACCAAATGGATAATTCGAAGAGACTTGCAAAGATAACCAATCATACATAAAAGAATTCAGAGAAGATTCAAATATTATTCATAGATAGACTTGATCATAAACCCACAATTCATTAGTCTCAACAAACACACCGCAAAAAGAAGATTACATCAAATAGATCTCCACAAGAGAGGGGGAGAACTTTGTATTGAGATCCAAAAAGAGAGAATAAGCCATCTAGCTACTAACTATGGACCCGAAGGTCTGAGGTAAACTACTCACACTTCATCGGAGAGGCTATGATGATGTAGAAGCCCTCCGTGATGACGACCCTCTTCGGCGGAGCTCCGGAACAGGCCCCAAGATGGGATCTCGTGGATACAGAAAGTTGCGGTGGTGGAATTAGCTTTTTGGCTCCTGTTCTGATCGTTTGGGGGTACGTATGTATATATATAGGAGGAAGAAGTACGTCGGTGGAGCTCCGAGGGGCCCACGAGGCAGGGGGGCGTGCCCCCCACCCTCGTGACCGCCTCTCTGATGCCTTGGCGTAGGGTCCAAGTCTCCTGGATCATGTTCGGTGAGAAAATCACGTTCCCAAAGGTTTCATTCCGTTTGGACTCCGTTTGATATTCCGTTTCTTCAAAACATTGAAATAGGCAAAAAACAACAATTCTGGGCTGGGCCTCCGATTAATAGGTTAGTCCCAAAAATAATATAAAAGTTGAAAATAAAGCCCAATATAGACCAAAACAGTAGATAATATAGCATGGAGCAATCAAAAATTATAGATACGTTGGAGATGTATCAGGCATCCCCAAGCTTAATTCCTGCTCGTCCTCAAGTAGGTAAATGATAAAAAGAGGATTTTTGATGCGGAGTGCTACTTGGCATAATTTCAATGTAAATCTTCTTAATTGTGATATGAATACTCAGATTCGAAAGATTAAAGAAAAAAGTTTATATTGACATAAAAATAATAATACTTCAAGCACACTAACAAAGAAATTATGTCTTCTCAAAATAACATGGCCAAGGAAAGTTATCCCTACAAAATCATATAGTCTGGCTATGCTCTATCTTCACCACACAAAGTTTTTAAATCATGCAAAACCCCGATCACAAGCCAAGCAATTGTTTCATACTCTAACTTTTTCAAAACTTTTCCAATCTTCACGCAATACATGAGTGTGAGCCATGGATATAGCACTATAGGTGGAATAGAATGGTGGTTGTGGAGAAGACAAAAAGGAGAAGATAGTCTCACATCAACTAGGCGTATCAATGGGCTATGGAGATGCCCATCAATAGATATCAATGTGAGTGAGTAGGGATTGCCATGCAATGGATGCACTAGAGCTATAAGTATATGAAAGCTCATCAAAATAAACTAAGTGGGTGTGCATCCAACTTGCTTGCTCATGAAGACCTAGGGCAATTTGAGGAAGCCCATCATTGGAATATACAAGCCAAGTTCTATAATGTAAAATTCCCACTAGTATATGAAAGTGATAACATGAGAGACTCTCTACTATGAAGATCATGGTGCTACTTTGAAGCACAAGTGTGGTAAAAGGATAGTAACATTGTCCCTTCTCTCTTTTTCTCTCATTTTTTTATTTGGGCCTTTTCTCTTTTTTATGGCCTCTTTTCTTTCTCTTTTTATTTGGGCTTCTTTGGCCTCTTCAATTTATTTTTCGTCCGGAGTCTCATCCCGACTTGTGGGGGAATCATAGTCTCCATCATCCTTTCCTCACTGGGACAATGCTCTAATAATGATGATCATCACACTTTTATTTTTCTTACAACTCAACAATTACAAATCGATACTTAGAACAAAATATGACTCTATATGAATGCTTCCGGCGGTGTACCGGGATATGCAATATGACAATGATGGAGTGTGTCATAATAAACGGAACAGTGGAAAGTTGCATGGCAATATATCTCGGAATGGATATGGAAATGCCATGATAGGTAGGTATGGTGGCTATTTTGAGGAAGGTATATGGTAGGTGTATGATACTGGTGAAAGGTGCGCGGTATTAGAGAGGCTAGCAAAGGTGGAAGGGTGAGAGTGCGTATAATCCATGGACTCAACATTAGTCATAAAGAACTCATATACTTATTGCAAAAATCTAGAAGTTATCAAAGCAAAGTATTACGTGCATGCTCCTAGGGGGATTGATTGGTAGGAAAAGACCACCGCTCGTCCCCGACCGCCACTCATAAGGAAGACAATCAATAAATAAATCATGCTCTGACTTCATCACATAACTGTTCACCATATGTGCATGCTACGGGAATCACAAACGTTAACACAAGTATTCTTTAAATTCACAACTACTCAACTGGCATGACTTTAATATTATCACCTCCATATCTCAAAACAATTATCATGCTTCAATCTTTTCTTAGTATTCAACACACTCAAAAGAAAGTTTCACAAATCTTGAATACCAAGCATATTATTATTAAGCAAATTACCGTGCTATTAAGAGACTCTCAAAATAATTTAAGTGAAGCACGAGAGATCAATAGTTTCTTTAAAACAAATCCTCCAGCGTGCTCTAAAAGATCTAAGTGAAGCACACAGAGCAAAATTACATAGCTCAAAAAGATATAAGTGAAGAACATAGAGTATTCTATCAAATTTTAATTCATGCATGGCTCTCTCAAAAGGTGTGTGCAGAGTAGTTGAGTTCGTGCTTAAGGAAAAAGGACGCCGTTCGTACGCACTTTCCTGTGTAGCAAAACAAAGTTTTCCCGAAACCCTAATCTCCCTTGCGGCGACTAGGGTTAGGCTAACCTAACGGTGGTCGCGGATCTTCTTCGGTGGGCCGCCACCCTGATCCAGGCGGCGATGGCAACATCCGGCGTGGGCCAAGACACTCACGGCAGGGGCGCGGTCTCGCTGCGCTCGGCTAGGGCGCAGATGGAGGAGGCGCTCGGCAAGCTTGATATCTCCGAGGAGGAGGCAACGCCTCTGGTGATCAATGATACTGACGACGGCGCGGCACCAAAGTGGCTTCTGGCGGGCAAAGTTCTCTACCGCAATCTCTTCCACATCCCGACAATAACCAACGCTCTACGTCTAGCTTGGGGTAACCCTAGGGGCCTGGTAATCCGCCCATTGGGAGAGAACATGTTCACAGCGGAGTTTGAATCCAAGCGGGATCGTGACCATGTGTGGGAGGGATCTCCCTGGCACATTAGCAAACACGCGGTAATTCTGGAGGAATTCCAAGAGCATATGCAGCCATCGGAGCTGAGGTTCGATCGGCTGCCAGTTTGGGTACGGGTTGCTGACCTATCCTATAATCTGAAGAATGAGACGAGGGGCTTGGCCATAGCACGCCAGCTAGACAAAGAAGCCTCGGTCTTTCAGATTGATCTTGTTGGGGGCTATCTGAGAGCACGGGTCACCATTGATGTGACTAAACCCCTTCGCAGATGGATCTTAATTGAATCGGCTAAGAGGAACAAGACTGACTGCTATGGTATTGAGTATGAGTGCATCCCGCACTTCTGTTTCTCTTGTGGCCGCCTGGGACACTCGGATTTATATTGCCCTACACCGGGGAAAAGAGATGAGAAGGGGGATCTGCCCTTCAATTCCAGCCTACGGGCACTGGAGGACAAGAAGAAGACCAATTCTGGGGAGTATTCGCACAAGGAGAAAGCCGAACCACAGCAAAGCACAAGAGAGTCTCGTTCGTCGAACTCCAAGCAAAAGAAGGATACTGAGGTCACCTCTCCTGCCAAAACAAATGCACCGTTCAAACGCAAGGGTGGCCCTCAGAATAATGAAGTCTATCATAAGGTAGCCTCGGCCCCATTGGCCATTACAGAACATGGAGAGAAGCATAGCGGACAGGAAACATAGTAGGAGGCGTTGATCATCTCTGAGCATCAAGTGGGAGATCTTAGGGACACCTTCGAGGAGAGGGAACCCAAGAAAAAGAGACCAACACCACCTTTGTCTGAATCTTCGGCAGCGGCTGTGCGACAGCCCTGCCTGAGCCAATGCGTGCTTTAAGATGGAACTGCCGAGGGCTTGGGAACCCTTGGACAGGTTGAGAGCTTCACAAAGTTGTGAAGCAAGAAGCTCCCGCCCTACTGTTTGTCATGGAAACCAAAATCAAGGGCAAATGTGTGGAAGAGTTGAAATTTACGTTAGGTTTTTCAGGCTGTTTTGCTGTTGACGGCAACGGGCTGAGTGGAGGGATTGGTCTCTTTTGGACCAAAGAGGTTGAAGTTTCTTTGGAAAGTTTTAGTTTATCTCACATTGATGTAAAGGTCAAGAAAGATAACAAAAATTGGCGTTTTACTGGTTTTTACGGTGAGCCCAGGGTGGCCAATAGGCATCACAGCTGGCTGCTCTTACGTACTTCATTTGCTGTCCAACACGAAGCATGGATCTGTATGGGCGATTTCAATGAGACACTTCAGGTGCACGAGCATTTTGGAGCCAACGCAAGACCGGAGAGGCAAATGCGTGCTTTCCGGGAAGCAGCGGTGGACTGTGCACTTCTTGATGTGGGGTGGCGGGGCCTCCCTTTCCCATGGGATAACAGGCAGCAGGGGAACGCGAATGTGAAGGCTAGACTGGACCGTGCTATGGTCAACTCCTTGTTCCTTGACCTGTTTGAGTTCACCAGCGTGAAACATATGAGTAGTGTGGAATTAGACCATTGCTTTGTTTTAGCAGAACTCAAAACGACAGCGACGGCCGGCTGGACTCGAGTTCGGCGCTCTTTCCGCTATGAAAACATATGGCAGAGCAATGTAGATTACGATGATGTAGTACGTGCGATGTGGTGCACAGGAGCTGGCCAATGAGGGCTACAGGGCGTGATCGAGGCTTTGGCCGTGGTGCAATCTCAGTTAGGCGATTGGGGCCAACGTGAGTTTGGGAACATGCAGAAGAAAGTCTGAAGGCTTCAAAGCCGACTGGACAAGCTACGGTGTGCCTCATTGCGTCGAGGACCAACGGAAGAAGAAATCAGTGTAGCAAAGCAGTTGCGTGAGGCCTTGAGACAAGAGGAAATTTGGCTCAAGCAACGTTCTCGGGTATCTTGGTTGCGGGAAGGAGACTGGAATACCGGTTATTTTCAAGCCCAGGCAGCGCAAAGAAAACGCATTAATAGAATTACCTCGCTGGAATTGGGTGATGGTCGTGTATGCACCGATCCAGTGGAGGTCAAGTTGGAGATTATGGCCTTCTACCAGGCGCTATACCAATCCCAGGGTTACGTGCCAATGGAGGAGTTGTTGGATTGTGTTCAACCGCGAGTGTCACAAGCAATGAATGAAACCCTGCAGAAGGAATATGTGACAGCCGAGGTGAAGGACGCATTATTTCAAATGGCACCATCCAAAGCTCCTGGATTGGACGGGTTCATGGCGGGCTTCTACCAGCGACATTGGGACGTCCTTGGTGATGACATTACTCAAGCAGTACTGGGATTTCTAAATGGTGGCGAGCTACCTACAGGACTCAATGACACATCTATAACATTGATCCCGAAAGTCCGAAATCCGCAGTAAATTTCGCAATACAGACCAATTGCCCTATGCCTAGTGCTATATAAAATTGCTGTCAAAGTCTTGGCAAACAGGCTTCGGCTCTTTCTTGATGAGGTTATAGGGGAGGAGCAAAGTGCTTCCGTACCTGGCTGTCTAATCACGGACAACGTACTGGTTGCTTATGAATGTATCCATGCCATCCGCAGAAGGAAAAAGGGTAAAAATGCAAGCTGTGCGGTAAAGCTCGATATGTTAAAAGCCTATGATCGGGTGGAGTGGCATTATCTAGAAGCAATGTTATCGAGACTAGGCTTCGGGGATAGTTTCATCAGACTCGTCATGAAGTGTGTTACCTCTGTTCGGTTCACAATCAAGGTGAATGGGGAACTCCTTCCTTTCTTTGATCCTATGAGGGGTCTCTGTCAGGGTTGCCCCATGTCCCCTTACCTCTTCCTCATTTGTGCACAAGGCCTCACAGCCCTCTTAAACAGATATGGGGGGTGCACAGATTGACAGAGGAGTTCGATTAAGTATCCATGCACCATGGGTAAATCATCTTTTATTTGTTGACGATAGCCTCATCTTTCTTAGTTGAAATGCCCAAAGTGCAGACAGGCTCAACGCGATTCTCTGGATTTATGCCGAGTGCTCGGGCCAAGAGGTTAATTCGGAGAAGAGCTCTATTTTTTTCAGTGCAAATGCAGGACAATCCCTTAGAGAGATCATCAAAAACTCTCTCGGAATTATGGTGGAAGCATTTTCAGAACGCTATTTGGGGTTGCCTACTGCCATTGGAAGAATCACAAGCGGCACTTTCAACCATATTGGTGACCGTGTGCGCAACAAAATAGGTGGTTGGTCAGAAAGAAATCTTGCGTGCGCAGGGAGGGAGGTTCTTATAAAATCAGGAGCACAGGCCATCCCAACCTATAGCATGAGTTGTTTCCTGCTGACAAAGAAAGTTTGCAAAACTATAACATCTCCGATGGCCAAATATTGGTGGGGCAGTTCCCTCGACAAAAGATCCTTGCACTGGATGTCATGGAACAAACTGACTGTGCCAAAGGCAAAGGGAGGTATGGGTTTTCGGGATCCTGAAGTGTTCAATCTTGCTATGTTGGGCAAACAGGGCTGGCGACTGCTTACAAACCCGGACTCCCTATGTGCCCGGATGTTGAAAGGAAGATACTTCCTGCATACTGACTTCCTACATGCTACGGCGCCGAGCCGGGCATCTGCTACGTGGAAGGCGATCGTGGCTGGACGGAGGGCGCTGGAAGAGGGCTTGATCCATAGGGTTGGCGATGACACCACAATCTCAATATGGACAGACCCTTGGATACCAACCATACTATCACTGAAACCTAGTGGCCGCATAGGAGATGTTGCACTCACAAAAGTTTCAGAGTTGATCGATGTTTATACAGGAAGGTGGAATGTGGATTTAATCCGTCAAAACTTCACTCCCCCGACGCGATAGCAATACTGAATATCCCATTGAGGGTGCCGGGCGGAGAGGATACTTTGGCATGGGCTTTGGAAAGGTCAGGACACTATTCTGTCAAATCGGCGTACTGATCTCTCATGACTCGTAACGAGCTTAGTTCTCCAGAGGAAGGGACGATAACGGAGATATCACTGAATAACAAACAGTTATGGACTGCACTTTGGAAGCTCAATGTGCTACCGAAGATTAGAGTATTTTGGTGGTGAGTTCTTCGGGGGATTCTACCAGACTCCGTGACTCTACACTACAGGCACATCAAAACGATGGGCCGGTGTGATCTTTGCCAGGCTGCAGACGAAGACCTGATGCATGCACTGATGACTTGCACGCATGCAAGCTTGTTTTGGGCGGCGGCTAGTGATCGCTTTGATATACATCTACTAGCGCTGCACCAAGATTCCTGGGCTTGTGACATCACTCTAGACCAACAGCTCTCTGATGATGCACGATGCAAAATCATTACTATCATGCATTCCATTTGGACCTCGAGGAACAAGTGGACACATGATTAGGAGGGGTTCGATCCAGTGATGGCCATGAAGTGGGTGCAGGAGACACTATCCATTCTCGATATGCCAAACCGACGCACTCGGACATCGGGGCAGTGTTGGCGCCCCCTGGACGCGGGATCAATCATCATTAACACGGACGGATCAGTGTTCGACGGCCAGCCAAATGGGGGGGCGGGGGCAGTGGCACGCTCCCATCTTGCTTTCCTAGGAGCTTGGTGCAAACCTTTGCCGGGAGTCTCCGACCCCTTCATCACCGAGCTGCTGGCTTTTCGGGAGGGAGTAATTTTTGCTCAGCTCCGAGGATACTCACACGTGATAATGGAGGTCGATTGTCTTCATTTGGTCGACCTCTGGAACTCGCGAGGCAATTCCAGATCGATTGCATCACCTATCTTTCGAGAATTATTGGACATAGTGCCGCATTTTATCTCTTTCTCGGTTCGACATGTCGTTAGGGACTTGAATGTGCCGGCCCATATTTGTGCTCAGCGTGCCTGTACGCTTGATGGGACGGACAGTTGGCTAGCTGTTAGCCCAGATTTCCTCCGCACTAGCCTACGGGCAGATTGTAACCGACTGCTTTTATACTGAATAAAGTCCTAGATTTGATGCAAAAAAAGGTGTGTGCATCAAGGATGATTGTGGCATACTAAAACACAAAGACAAAAAAATACAAGACGCTCCAAGCAAAACACATATCATGTTGGTGAATAAAAATATAGCTCCAAGTAAATTACCGATGGAAGTGGACGAAAGAGGGGATGCCTTCCAGGGCATCCCCAAGCTTTTACTTTTTGGTGTCCTTAGATTATCTTGGGGGTGCCATGGGCATCCCCAAGCTTAGGCTCTTTCCACTCCTTGTTCGATAATCCATCAAAAGAATTCACCCAAAACTTGAAAACTTCACAACACAAAACTTAAAGTAGAAAACTCGTGAGCTCCGTTAGCGAAAGAAAACAAAAGACCACTTCAAGGTACTGTAATGAACTCATTCTTTATTTATATTGGTGTTAAACCTACTGCATTCCAACTTCTATATGGATTATAAACTATTTTACTAGCCATAGATTCATCAAAATAAGCAAACAACACACGAAAAACAGAATCTATCAAAAACAGAACAGTCTGTAGTAATCTGTAGCTAGCGCAAGATCTGGAACCCCAAAAATTCTAAAATAAATTGCTGGACGTGAGGAATTTATCTATTAATAATCTGCAAAAATAATTAACTAAATAGCACTCTTCAAATATAAATGATAGCAGTTCTCGTGAGTGCTAAAGTTTCTGTTTTTTACAGCAAGTTCAACAAGACTTTCCCCAAGTCTTCCCAATGGTTCTACTTGGCACAAACACTAATTAAACACAAAAAACACAACCAATACAGAGGCTAAATAATTTATTTATTACTAAACAGGATAAAAAAGCAAGGAATAAAAATAAAATTGGGTTGCCTCCCAACAAGTGCTATCGTTTAATGCCCCTAGCTAGGCATAAAAGCGAGGATAGATCTAGGTATTGCCATCTTTAGTAGGCAATTCTTCGATGAGGCATCTATTTCCCTTAGGAATTTATTTCTTTCTAGTGATTATCAAACTTTTAGGCACAAGATCGAAAAATTCATTTGTAGTAATTGGGTCCTTATTGATAGCAAAACGATTAGGATGAATACTTATAGATTTAAGATCCGCAGTTTCCTTACTAGATGATTCACCCTTATTTTTAGGAACATACATAAGCATGGCAATTTTAGTAGGAGGACTTGAAGTATTCTTTACGGAATAAAAAGCGGTTCCCAAGTTTGTAATGATACCCTCAAGTTTATCAATTCTAGTAGAATCTAAGTTTATCTTCTCATTAACTATGGGTTCCTTTTCCTTAATATTTTTCAAAGTCATTCCTACCTTAGATCCATATTGAGTAATTTGATTGTGGATCTTTTTATCTATATTTTCAATTAATTCAATAGTAGCAACTTTATTTTCCATAATTTCAAGTCTTTGCATAACATGCTCCAAAGTTAACATGGTTCCATTAACCAAAAGAGGTGGTGAGCCAAATAAATCTAACATAGAATTATAAGAATCAAAAGTATGGCTACCCAAGAAGTTCCCTGCGGTAATGGTATCAAGGATATATCTATACCAAGGATTAACACCTACATAAAAATTGCGCAGAAGAACTAAGGTAGATTGCTTCCTGGTAGATCTATTTTGAGCATTGCAAATTCTATACCAAGCATCTTTTAGATTTTCTCCCTCCCTTTGTTTAAAATTTAGAACTTCACTCTTGGAAGACAACGGAGAAGATATGAGACTAGCCATGATGACAAGAAAACAAACTAGCACACAAGCAAACAAAAGCAAATGGGCAAAAGAGGCGGAGAAGGATATTGGGAAAGAGAGGGTGAAAAAACGGCAAGGGTGAAGTGGGGGAGAGGAAAACGATAGGCAAATGGCAAATAATGTAATGCGAGAGATAGGGATTGTGATGGGTACTTGGTATGTCGACTTTTGCGTAGACTCCCTGGCAATGGCGCCAGAAACCCTTCTTGCTACCTCTTGAGCTTGCGTTGGATTTCCCCGAAGAGGAAGGGATGATGCAGCAGAGTAGCGTGAGTATTTCCCTCAGTTTTTGAGAACCAAGGTATCAATCCAGTAGGAGGCCATGCTCAAGTCCCTCGTACCTGCACAAAATGATAGCTACTCGCAACCAACGCAATTAGGGGTTGTCAATCCCTTCACGGTCACTTACGAGAGTGAGATCTGATAGATATAATATTTTTGGTATTTTTTGTATACAGATGCAAAGTGAAAAGTAAAGGCAAAGTAAAAAAGCAAAGCAAGATTAAAGTGATGGAGATTGATATGATGAGAATAGACCCGGGGGCCATAGGTTTCACTAGTGGCTTCTCTCAAGAGCATAAGTATTCTATGGTGGGTGAACAAATTACTGTTGAGCAATTGACAGAATTGAGCATAGTTATGAGAATATCTAGGAATGATCATGTATATAGGCATCACGTCCGTGACAAGTAGACCGAAACGATTCTGCATCTACTACTATTACTCCACTCATCGACCGCTATCCAGCATGCATCTAGAGTATTAAGTTAAAAACAGAGTAACGCCTTAAGCAAGATGACATGATGTAGAGAGATAAATTCATGCAATATGAAATAAACCCCATCTTGTTATCCTCGATGGCAACGATGCAATAAGTGCCTTGCTGCCCCTTCTATCACTGGGAAAGGACACCGCAAGATCGAACCCAAAGCTAAGCACTTCTCCCATGGCAAGAACTACCAATCAAGTTGGCCAAACCAAACAGATAATTCGAAGAGACTTGCAAAGATAACCAATCATACATAAAAGAATTCAAAGAAAATTCAAATATTATTCATAGATAGACTTGATCATAAACCCACAATTCATCGGTCTCAACAAACACACCACAAAAAGAAGATTACATTGAATAGATCTCCACAAGAGAGGGGGAGAACTTTGTATTGAGATCCAAAAAGAGAGAAGAATCCATCTAGCTACTAACTATGGACCCGAAGGTCTGAGGTAAACTTCTCACACTTCATCGGAGAGGCTATGATGATGTAGAAGCCCTCCGTGATGACGGCCCTCTCTGGCGGAGCTTCGGAACAGGCCCCAAGATGGGATCTCGTGGATACAGAAAGTTGCGGTGGTGGAATTAGGTTTTTGGCTCCTGTTCTAATCGTTTGGGGATACGTATGTATATATATAGGAGGAAGAAGTATGTCGGTGGAGCTCCGAGGGGCCCACAAGGCAGGGGGACCGCCCTAGGGGGGGCGCCCCTCACCCTCGTGACCGCCTCTCTAATGCCTTGGCGTAGGGTCCAAGTCTCCTGGATCACGTTCAGTGAGAAAATCACGTTCCAGAAGGTTCCATTCCGTTTGGACTCCGTTTGATATTCCGTTTCTTCGAAACACTGAAATAGGCAAAAAAACAGCAATTCTGGGTTGGGCCTCCGGTTAATAGGTTAGTCCCAAAAATAATATAAAAGTGGAAAATAAAGCCCAATATAGTCCAAAACAGTAGATAATATAGCATGGAGCAATCAAAAATTATAGATACATTGGAGACATATCAGCCAGCTTCAAGCTTCATGAGAAAATCTAGTGCCTCCAAGCCCAGATCTATGACCTGCAAAACCAAAACTGTGAGTATGAATATAGATTCAAGACGATGAGTTTGGCAGCAGATTTGAGGATCCCGGAGACTCGATCATCCTTTTCTGATGGTGAGCCTATGCCTTCGAAGATGGACGACAAGCCTACATCATCAACAACTCCTTCATCACCACCTCCGAGGAAGGAAACATAAACACATGGGTATGGGCACTCCCCTTGGTAACTACCAAGATTGCGGGAGTGCCCCGGTATCGTATCACCATCACCTTTATCTTTACCATTTTTCTTAGTTTGATCCTTTTTATAATATCTTGATCTAGTAGAATAAAATTTTAGTATGATCTAGTTGTGAGTTTTGCTTTATGATCCTTCTATGTAATCGAGTCTGTGAGCTATATATAATAAAGATTAGTGTTGAGTCAAGGGCTTGATTATTTTGCTATGATCTTGAGGGAATAAAATAAAAATAGAAGAAATAAAAAGAAATAAAGAGATCATACGGATCTTATGGAGAGTAATGAGCTCACATATAAAGTGTATGATGAATAAAAATTATTGAGAGTTGACAAACATAGTTTTGATCATCGTTGCAATTAATAGGAAGTAATAAAGAAAGAGAGGTTCGCATATAAATATACTATCTTGGACATCGTTTATAATTGTGGGCACTCATTAAAGTATGATATGCTAAAGAGTTGGCGTTGGATAAGGAAGACAACGTAATGGGTTATGTTTTCTTACATCCGAGATAAATTATATTGTCATGGATCATCCAACATGTTGAGCTTGCCTTTCCCTCTCTTGCTAGCCAGTTTTTTGCACCAAGTAGAGATACTACTTGTGCTTCCAAATATCCCTAAACCCAGTTTTGCCAAGAGAGTCCCCTACCTATGGATTGAGTAAGATCCTTCAAGTAAGTTGTCATCGGTGCAAGCAATAAAAATTGCTCTCTAAATATGTATGATGTATTAATGTGGAGAAAATAAGTTTTATATGATCTTGTGATGTGGAAGAAATAAAAGCGACAGACTGCATAATAAAGGTCCATATCACAAGTGGCAATATAAAGTGACGTTCTTTTGCATTAGGATTTCGTGCATCCAACCATAAAAGCACATGACAACCACTGCTTCCCTCTGCGAATGGCCTATCTTTTATTCTTGTCTTATACTTCATGCAAAGAGTCATGGTGATGTTCACCTTTCCCTTTTACATTTTATCCTTTGGCAAGCACAATGTGTTGGAAGGATCCTGATATATATAGCTAATTGGATGTGGGTTTGCATGAACTATTATTGTTGACATTACTCGTGAGGTAAAAAGTTGGGAGGCAGCACTACAAGCCCCTATCTTTCTCTGTGTCCGATTAAAACTCCATACCCATAAGTATTGCATGAGTGTTAGCAATTGTGAAAGACTAAATGATAGTTGAGTATGTGGACTTGCTGAAAAGCTCTTATATTGACTCTTTCCTATGTTATAATAAATTGCAATTGCCACAATGACTAAGATTAGAGTTTGTTGGTTCTTAATGAAGTTTATAATTCATACTTGAAATTGTGATTGAATTGTTACTTTTGCATAAGAGATCATATGACACTATATATATGTTGTTGTTCTAAGAATGATCATGATGCCCTCATGTTCGTATTTTATTTTTATCGACACCACTATCTCCAAACATGTGGACATATTTTTCGATTTCGGCTTTTGCTTGAGGACAAGCGAGATCTAAGCTTGGGGGAGTTGATCCGTCCATTTTGCATCCTGCTTTTATATTGATATTTTTTGCATTATGGCTGTTATTACACATTATGTCTCAATACTTATCCCTATTCTCTCTTATTTTACAAGGTTTACATGAAGAGGGAGAATGTCGGCAGCTAGAATTCTGGGCTAGAAAAGGAGCAAATATTAGAAACCTATTCTGCACATGTCCAAAAGTCCTGAAACTTCACGGGAGCACGTTTCAGAATATACAAAAAATATTGGGCGAAAGAAGTACCAGAGGGGGCCCACCCACTGTCCACGAGGGTGGGGGGCACGCCCTACCCCCCTGGGCGCGCGCCCTGCCTCGTGTGGCCCCCGATGGCCCTCTGATGCCCATCTTCTTCTATATGAGGTCTTTCGTCCGAGAAAAATCATAAGCTATCTCACGGGACGAAACTCCGCCGCCACGAGGCAGAACCTTGGCGGAACCAATCTAGGGCTCCGGCAGAACTGTTCTGCCTGGGAAACTTCCCTCCGGTAGGGGGAAATCATCACCATCGTCATCACCAATGATCCTCTCATCGGGAGGGGGTCAATCTCCATCAACATCTTGACCAGCACCATCTCATCTCAAACCCTAGTTCATCTCTTGTATCCAATCTTTGTATCCAAACCTCAGATTGGTACCTGTGGGTTGCTAGTAGTGTCGATTACTCCTTGTAGTTGATGCTAGTTGGTTTACTTGGTGGAATATCATATGTTCAGATCCATTATGCATATTAATACCCCTCTGATTATGAACATGAATATGCTTTGTGAGTAGCTACGTTTGTTCCTGAGGACATGGGAGAAGTCTTTCTATAAGTAGTCATGTGAATTTGGTATTCGTTCAATATTTTGATGAGATGTATGTTGTCATCCCTCTAGTGGTGTCATGTGAACGTCGACAACATGACACTTCACCATAGTTTGGGCCTAGAGGGAGGCATTGGGAAGTAATAAGTAGATGATGGGTTGCTATAGTGACAGAAGCTTAAACCCTAGTTTATGCGTTGCTTCGTAAGGGGCTGATTTGGATCCATATGTTCCATGCTATGGTTAGGTTTACCTTAATAATTTTGTCGTAGTTGAAGATGCTTACAATAGGGGTTAATCATAAGTGGGATGCTTGTCCATGTAAGGGCAGCACCCAAGCACCGTTCCACCCACACATCGGATTATCAAAGTATCGAACGTGAATCATGTGAACATGATGAAAACTAGCTTGACGATAATTCCCATGTGTCCTCAGGAGCGCTTTCCTTCATATAAGAGTTTGTCTAGGCTTGTCCTTTGCTACAAAAATGTTGGGCCATCGTGCTACACCTTATTTACTTTTATTACTTGCTACTCGTTACACATTACCTTATCACAAAACTATCTGTTACCGATAATTTCAGTGCTTGCAGAGGATACCTCACTGAAAACTGCTTATCATTTCCTTCTGCTCCTCGTTGGGTTCGACACTCTTACTTATCGAAAAGCCTACGATAGATCTCCTACACTTGTGGGTCATCAAACACCGATGCTTCCCAGTACTGGGGAGGGAGTTTAGGATTATTGCCACAGCTAGTATAGTAGATGCTTTTCGAAGGTCGAGGTACACGATTTCTGGAGTTTTCTTGGTTATGTGTTGACGGATGGATACAATGGAGCATAGGGCTTGTTAGTTGTGTGATATATATTGTTCCTCCCTGTATCCCCAACACCAAATTGTATAACCAGGAAGTTTCGACAGTTAATAGGTGGGAATTCAAGTAGCTCTTAGTTATTCTTCCGACAGATACTTGGTATGGGATTGGGAAATCCTTACCATTTATTTGTTCTAGTCGTACCTTGTTGTTTCATTCATCAACCTTTTCCTAAGTGGCTTCTCACCCTAATGGTCGTGTAATGTTAACTTTGGAATTCATTCGTTAAATCTCTATTCGGATGATTATGGTAAGACTTCTTTGCACATGTCTATGCATTGATTCAGCTTGTCTATCATTGCTATGGTGGTTCTAACGGATGTCACCTTCTTGAGGATGGCTCGCCCAACGCATCTGCATTCGGAACGTACCGATGGAGAGCAGTCCAATCCTCCACCACCTCCTCCGCCTCCGTAGGCGTGGCAAGCTTTGATGGCAGCCACCAACGCCAACACTCAGATGCTGATTCAGCTCATGCAAGAGCGGAATCAAGGCCAGGGCAACCAAGGGAACCAAGGCCAAGGGAAATTCAACAATCAGCCTCAGTTTGCTACCCTCAACCGGTTTCTTGCAAATCAGCCAAAGTCTTTCAGCACTTGTGTTCAGCTCATGGATGCTGATGATTGGCTCGTGGACATCAACAAGCATTTTGAATGCAGCAATGTCAGGTCTAAGGACTACGTCAAGTTCGCTTCTTTTCAGCTCAAGGACCAAGCAGTAGATTGGTATCAACAGTACAAAGACTCTAGAGGGGGTTGAGTGATTACCTGGACTGACTTCTGCCGAGACTTTCGAGCTCATCACATTCCAACAAGTGTTGTCGAGAGCAAGTGTCGGTGTTCTGGGAACGGGGGCCCCCAGACTTGCCTGCCTGCGGCCTGCGACATTGCTCAAAGGGGGGCCCAGCGTGGCCCATCTTCACCAACACAAACCCAAGACCCTCGCGAGGGGCCAACCCTCGCGGGGCGGATGACGCGGAGCTTCCTTAGGCGCGGCCTCGTCAGGCTGGCTCACGAGGAGGCGGAGAGATCAAGGCGGGGTACCTCACGAGGTGCCCGTGATGCAAGCCATGATGACCGGGGGCACCAGGCGGGTGCCAGCCCGCGCAGCGTCCTCCCTTCCTCTTTGGTGCAAAGGGGGCAAGCACAACCGCAGAGTACCGAGGCATCAGGCAAAGGTTGACATTTCGGTGCAACGAGACCAAGACCAGGAGGACTACGAGACGGAGGTCACCGTGGAGCCCAAGACGGCGTCATCACCAGAGCTTTGCGCAGGCGAAGACTACTTTTGTCAGGATAGTTGATACTAGCTGTCCCCCTTCAAATTAGCCCGCCATTGTTGGCTCCCTTCCCGCTCGATATTTGGGAAGAGGACCAGGGCCTCTATAAATAGGACCAGCCACCCACAGAGCAAGGGAGGCAGGCAGACGGAAAAAGAGAGAGAGCTGAGCCGCAGGGATCGAAGGATAGAGAAGATCAGGTAGAAAGAGAGAGAGAAAGGTGACTGAGCTCCTCCTAGCAGTTCATCGCCACGACCAAGAACAGACCCTCGTGAGGCTGTTCTTCCTTGTATTGTTCATCATCATCAGCCCAAGAGGCAATCCACCACACCACACACTGGAGTAGGGTATTACACCACAACGGTGGCCCGAACCAGTATAAACCCTGTGTCTCTTGTGTTGTTCTTCCCATAGTTTAGATCCTAGCAAGGCGGAGGGGTGCAGGTAGGTAGGAGGCGAAATCTCTGCGCGCACCCCAGTGTTCGAACCTCAAGGGTCTGCCGGAACCCGAAATCCGACATTTGGCGCGCCATGTAGGGGTGTGCCGGGATTCGTCTTCCACCACCCCGTTCTCCTCCAACCATCACGCCCATGTCTGACGCTCGTCAGGCCCGCACCGAGCGCCGGGCCGCGCTCGCTTCCCGTGTCGCCCAGACGGCCCCTGTCGGCGGGCGACCTCGCCGTTCCCCGACACCTGCCATCAACGCCGCCACCGTCCCGGCGGGGGACGAGCATCAAGCATCGTCCCAGCATCTGTCCGTGCGGCAAGACGGACGCACCGTAACTCCCTCGCTCACCCCAGCTGGTTCTTCGTCCCGCGCGCTCCGCGCGCCCATGGAGGCTCGGGCTGCACTCATCGCGGCGAACGAGCTCCTGCGCTACCGTCCCGTCGACGACGTCTACGAAGAGTGGCTCGACCGCGTCGCCGAGCTTGTCCGCGCTGCAGGGGGCTCTCATGCGCCGTCCGTTCCGCTGCACCGCACCCCGCCCCGCGCGGGCAGTGAAGCCCCAGTGGCGCCCCGGCCGCCTCCTCCTCAGGAAGGCGCCATGGCTCCAAGGCGCATGGCCCTTGGGCGGAACCCGCTCCGTCAGGCGCCAGCGCAGCAAGAGCAGAGCTGTCAAGAAGTCCCTCACCCGCAGGAAGCTGCCCGGGCGCTCCCTGCTCCAACACGTCGCGACCATGCTCTTGCTCCCGCGCGTCAGGACCCCGTGCTGCTCCCAGCTGCAGCGCGTGGGGACATGCAAGACCAAGTTCCCCATCATCCAAGGCCTCCCGTGGCCACAGCAGGCTGCCGCGCCTTCACTGCCGAGCTATGCAATGTCGCGTGGCCCGGCAAGTTCAAGCCAGACCTGCCTCCTCGCTACGACGGCACGGCTGACCCTGTGGAGTTCCTCCAGCTCAACGAGCTGGGCATCGAAGCTGCCAATGGAGACGAGAAGGTCATGGCGAACTGGTTCCCCATGGCGCTCAAGGACGGGGCCCGGACCTGGCTCCTAAACCTGGCTCCAGGCACAATCTCCTCCTGGGACGAGATGTGCACCCGCTTCATCGCCAACTTTCAAGGCACTCGCGACCGGCCACCCGCCGTGAGCGACATGCGCCGCATCAAGCAACAGCCCGGGAAGACCCTGCAGAAGTACATCCAGCGCTTCAACAGCGCGCGCCTCAAGATTCCCAAGGTGACTAAGGAGGCCATCATCTCGGCCTTCTCCGACGGCGTGCGCGACGTCAAGATGAAGGAGGAGCTGGCGATGCATGAAGACCTGTGCACTTCCCTAGATCTGTTCAACTTGGCAACCAAGTGCGCCAGGGCCGAGGAAGGGTGTCTCTCCCTCCTCGAGCTGCTTGCCGCAGACCCAGAAGAGAAGAAGCCCAAGGCTAAGGATGTGAAGCGCAAGGGGGCTGCCGTCCTCGCGGCAGAACCAGACACCAAGCGGGGCAGAGATCAGCCCGAACCTTCCAAGGGCAGCCGGTACTGTGTGTACCACGACCTCCACACCCACAACACCAACGGATGTCAAGAGCTCTGAGCCGTGCGAGAAGGAAGGACCGGCCGTCACCCTGACCGCAGTGATCGGGGCTATGGTCGAGGAGGAGGAAGGAACGCAGGACGCTGGGAAGACCGTGGCCCACGCCATGGGTGGCGCGATCAACCTCGCGAGGATCGCTGTCAAGACCCGCCTCATGAGGGAGGTTGGAGAGATCAGCCTCGCGAGGGAGAATGGAGGGATCAGCCTCGCGAGGATCGCCCGCAAGGCAACGCAGGCCTCCCACCGCTGCCGCCGCAGCCAAGGAGAAACGAGGACCGCCACCAGGACGAGGGGGCTGGGGGCTTCTAGGAGCCGTGCGCGATCGCCTGCATCCTGGGCGGGGCACAAGCCCCAGCCTCTCAGCGTCTCTTCAAGCAGTTCATCCATGAAGTGAATGCATTCCTCCCCAGGCTCGAAGCCACGCGCCCTCTCAGGTGGTCGGTGTGCGCCATCATGTTCAGCTCAGCAGATCAGCTCAATTGTGCGGCTACAGCCGGAGTTCTCCCGATGCTTTGTTCCCCAATCATCAGCAATGTGGTGGTCACCAAGACCCTCATCGATGGCGGGGCAGGGCTCAACGTCATGTCCGTGGAAACATTCAATAACCTCCAAGTGCCCTACAACCAGCTTCAGCCAACCAAGCCTTTCTCCGGTATCACCGACGGCTCCACGGTCCCGATTGGGCAGGTCCTCCTCCCTGTCACCTTCGGGGCACGCGACAACTACCGCACCGAGCTTATCGACTTCGACATCGCTCACATTCGCCTGCAGTACAACGCCATCCTTGGGTACCCAGTGCTGGCCAAGTTCATGGCCGTAACTCACCACAGCTACAACGTCCTCAAGATGCCAGGAAGCGGCGGAGTCATCACGGTGCCCCGTGAAGAGAAGGACGCGGTGTGTTCCCTGGAACGAGCCTTTCAGGCCGCGTCACTGGAAGACCCGGATCGTGGAAGCAGGAGGCCTCCCGAGACCGCCCCTAAGAAGAAGAAGACATCATCCGACTTGACCACTCAGGAGGCAAGCCCCTCTGGACCCGCGCTTGCCCAGGGGGAACCTCCTTCCATCGCATAGGAAAGCGCGACAGCCACCCTCCTCAGGCAGGGCTCAGGGGCTCTCCCCTGGAGGGCCACCGACCTAGCCAGGGCCACGAGGGAGGCGCCTGGGCACCACATGGAGGCGTGTTTCGAAGCACGTTTCCCTCAAGAAGGAGCAAGGCAAGGAGATCCAGACCCTCAGGAGTTCGTCAGCAAGGCCATTCAGGAGCTATAGGAGTCAAGAGTCATGAAAGGCGGCCGCCGCCTACCAGCAGTGGCTCCCCATCTAGGCGAGGATGGTGGGCTGCGCGTCTGCATCGACATACCAGGGCTCAACCGAGTCGCCTCTCTGGAGCGCCTCTGGCCCTCGCGAGTGTTGCGCTGGGGAGGCCCACCCCATAGCTGCGTTCGCATGCCTTACGGCTTGCCGAACGCGGCTGCCACGTACCAGCGCCTCATGAGGGGCATCATGGAGGCACAAGAGGCCAGGCGTTCCGCAGCCCTGGCAGGGATGGAGATGGCCCGTGAGGAACCGCCAGCACCTCCGGACCCCCCCAAGGCCCCTAGCCTTGGGGCTCATGAGGATCGGCTCCCGCAGCCCACCGAGTCTGCTACACCAACACCCCTTCATCCTCAACGTCATCAGGTGACATCTTTCAAGTTTTCACTTCCAGCTGGGAGGGCCGCCCAGGGCTGCATTATTCCCAGGCCGCGTGGGTCCGTCCCTACGGCGTGTATCCCTTTTTATTCCATGTTGTTATCTTACCTTGTTGGGGGAGCCCCTCGGGCTGCATGATCCCCAAGCCGCTCGGGCCTGACCCAGTAATGTCCGCATTCCCAGCATCTATTTGAACGAATCCACTCCTTCGCGGCTAATGTGTTTACCCAGTTGCCTGCTCAGCCGACGCCAACTAACGGAGCTGCTCCCAAACGGCACGACGCTTGCGCATGGGCCCGTCCCTGCAACGCCGACAAACCTGGATGGCTGAGCTCTGGCCGCGGCAGCCCCGCATAGCGTCACCTCGTCAAGCCTTCAGTGCCTCACTACCCCTCGGAAGCAACCAACGGCTGACTGTCAATTGTCATGGCAACCCCTTGTTTTTTCTATAATGGACCTGCAGGACCACCTAAACGGGGCTGTGTCAGGCGAGGCCCTTGCGGTGTCTCCTTCGCTCTCGTCCGCGTGAACCGCTTGCACGTTAAAGGGGGGTGTCTGAGCATCGCGACTCAGGGCTCCTACTGGCTCTCCATCCCTCACCCTCTGGCCTTAACCACGGCATCGCGACCTGGCATACCAGCGACGGCTGAGACTCGCTCGAGGGCCGGGACCCGAGGACGTAGAGAAGAAAGGGGAGCAAAGGCAAGAGGGGAGAGACACACGAGGAACTCGCCGAGCAACCTTGCGCCTACCGATGCACGGACCCGTTGACACGCTAGAGAGCGGCCCCTAATCCTCGAGATAAGTCATCAACCGGAAGCGCAAGCTGCCACAGCACCATCCCCGCACCTAATGCTACCCCGTGTTAGCGACACCGCTCTCCTTTCTCACCAAACAACAGCTGCTTGGGCATCGCGACTTAGGGGCTCTTACCGGACTCCGGGTCGCTCACCTCCTGGCCTTGACCACGGCATCGCGACCTGGCATACCAGCGATGGCTGAAGCCGCCTTGGGACTGGGACCTATCGGCGCAGAGCACCAAGCCCTCGTGAGATTCCAAAGGGAGGACTGAGCTAAGACGGAATGAGCAACTCGCGCAATTCTATGACAAGGGTTATATTGACAAAACAGGATCACAGGCACCTTACAAGCCCCCACGGGACGCGTTTTTAATTCCTCGCAGGGAACATATCCTAAAGGGACACAAACTACGCGCGACCCTGCAAAAGACGCCATCATCAACAGTGGGCCGTCAAGCACCGACGCCAACCCCATCCAGATCAGAGATGGCGGCGGCCTGACAAGCCCACCCTGCTCCAGGAGCGGCGCCGGCTCGGGGGCTCGTAGCTGTCATCGCTCGTCTCCGGAGTCGCGAAGAGCTCGCCGGAGTCGCTGGAGCCTCCGACGCCTCCACCGCCTGAGGAGCCGCCAAGGGAGCGGTTGGCGGGCCCAGTCCTCGTCGCGGCAGGGTCCGGGCCACCTTCCCTGGGGCAGCACTCCAGCCGGCGCCCGCTCGCATCGAGGACCTTGAAGAGCATCACTGAAGCACCGTCGTAATCCAAGTGGACCGCGAAGACGCCCCTTACCCTGCAAACCCGGGCGATCTCTCTCTAGCCCCGAGTCATGAAGACCTCGCCCGGGGCAACGACCGCGACCTCTGCCTCAGTCGCGAGGGTGCTGCAGCCGGCGTGCTGCAGCCAAAGCTCCAGGGGCTTCCCCTGCGGGATGATGGAGGCGAAGAAGGGAGGAAGGCGGATCCAAGACTGAAGAGGAATGGCAACGTGGAGCACGAACTCTCGGGAGGAGCCCTCGGTGTGGACCCCAGGGGGGACGACCCACACCTTCGTGACCCGTCGGCGCCGACGGCGGCGACACCCATGGCGGTCAGCATCAGCTCCTTCGGGGCCCTCGACGTGGGTGTACAATGGCAGTGGGAACCCCGGCGGCACCCGCTCGCACCAAGGCCTCGACACCACCTGAAGGGCCCCTTCGTTCAGGCCACGGGGGACGAGCCGTTTCTTTGGCGGAAGTGGGTCTGGCTCCTCTCGAGGAGCTTTTCCTTTATCTGCCATCGAGAACCGGCGGATCGAAGCCATCGCAGCAAGACGGAGCAAGGATCGGGAAGAAGGAGAAGCAAGGAGGGATGGACTGGAAGGGCGCACGCTTCCCCGTACTTATGGCCGGCGAAGGCCAACCGCCGACCTCCACGACTACAGGTAATCGTGACCCACTTTGCATGCAGGGACTTGTCCAATCCATGCAGTTGTCGAGGCACCATGGGGAAGTGGAGGCGCCCACTTCCAATCAACTACCACGCGGCGCCCAAGGCCGCAGGCTGTTAGGGCCCACGGCGCTTCGCCCTTGCCCTTCCGCCTCCCTGCACGGCCAAGTCCGGGCACGCCTTGGGCCCGGGGGCTACTGTCGGCGTTCTGGGAACGAGGGTCCCCAGACTTGCCTGCCTGCGGCCTATGGCATGGCTCAAAGGGGGGCCCAGCGCGGCCCATCTTCACCAACAAAAACCCAAGACCCTCGCGAGGGGCCAAGCCTCGCGGGGCGGACGATGCGGAGCTTCCTCAGGCGCGGCCTCATCAGGCTGGCTCACGAGGAGGCAGAGAGATCAAGGCGGGGTACCTCACGAGGTGCCCGTGACGCAAGCCATGACGACCGGTGGTGCCAGGCGGGTGCCAGCCCGCGCAGCGTCCTCCCTTCCTCTTTGGTGCAAAGGGGGCAAGCGCATCCTCGGAGTACCGAGGCCTCAGGCAAAGGTTGCCATTTCGGTGCAACGAGACCAAGACCAGGAGGACTATGAGATGGAGGTCGCCGTGGAGCCCAAGACGGCGTCATCACTAGAGCTTTGCGCAGGCGAAGACTACTTTTGTCAGGATAGTTGATACTAGCTGTCCCCCTTCAAATTAGCCCGCCATTGTTGGCTCCCTTCCCGCTCGATATTTGGGAAGAGGACCAGGGCCTCTATAAATAGGACCAGCCACCCACAGAGCAAGGGAGGTAGGCAGAAGGAAAAGGAGAGAGAGCTGAGCCGCGGGGATCGAAGGATAGAGAAGATCAGGTAGAAAGAGAGAGAGAAAGGTGACTGAGCTCCTCCTAGCAGTTCATCGCCACGACCAAGAACAGACCCTCGCGAGGCTGTTCTTCCTTGTATTGTTCATCATCATCAGCCCTAGAGGCAATCCACCACACCACACACTGGAGTAGGGTATTACACCACAACGGTGGCCCGAACCAGTATAAACCCTGTGTCTCTTGTGTTGTTCTTCCCATAGTTCAGATCCTAGCAAGGCAGAGGGGTGCAGGTAGGTAGGAGGCGAAATCTTCGCGCGCACCCCAGTGTTCGAACCTCAAGGGTCTACCGGAACCCGAAATCCGACAGCAAGCATGAGGAATTCTGCAATCTCAAGCAAGGAGGCATGTCCATTTATCAATACAACATCCAGTTTCAAAATCTTGCTCGCTTCGCAAGGCAAGACGTTCCTGATGAGGAGAGTATGATCTACCACTTCAGGGGTGGCCTCTGAGAGGATCTGCAGTTAGCTCTCATTCTTGTTGAGCCTACTCAGTTCGATCAGTTCTACAACATGGCCCTCAAGCTAGAAGCTGCTCAGCTCAAGTGTGAGGCTTCAAAGAAGAGGATCAGGGATGCAGTCCACTCACCTTCTTCCTCTCAAGTGGCCTCAAAGCAACAAAAGTTCTGGCTTCCTCCACCTCCTCCGTTTCGTCAGCCCTATCAGCAGAAGCACTCAGGTGGTCGTGGATCTTCCCACCCACCCAACCCAGGCTATCAAAACAAGTCGCAAACTCAGGCTCCGAGGACAGGTGGTCTTCCTCATCCACCTTTTCACCCGCTTTTAGAGGTCACTTGTCACATGTGTGGTTTGAAAGGTCACTATTCCAATAGGTGCACTCAAAGGTGCCTTCCGCCTCCTCCTCCTCCTCCTGTTAGATCAGCAAGCAATGAAGTTGTCAAGCACAGTCCAAAGTTTGCAAAGGTGAACATGTTGAATGCAGCTCAAGCAGAGGAATCTACCGATGTGATCATGGTAATATCTTAATTAATGATATTCCTGCAAAAGTATTGTTTGATTCGGGTGCATCGCTTTCTTTCATTTCCTTTCCATTCACTGAGAAGCATGATTTGTGCCCCATAAATATTCCAAGGCCTCTATCAATGATGGTTCTGAATGTCGGCATCAAGATGGGCAATTATTCCTTCTTGGCCTCTCCAATTGTTCTTGGGAATTCCGGTATTGATCTCATTTTTGGCATGGATTGGCTTTCTCAACACAAGGCCATTCTTGATTGTGACGCCAAGGAGATTAAATCGACGCATGCTTCTGAAGATGTGATCATCTTTGCCGCTTGTGATGAAACCATTCGGTTGTTCTCTCTCAATGAGAACGGCGAGATCAACGCTATTTCTCATATTCCAGTTGTTTGTGAGTATCAAGATGTGTTTTCTGAAGAGCTTCCAGGTATGCCTCCTCACCGGCCAGTCGAGTTCGTTATTGACCTTGAGCCCGGTATAGAACCCGTTTGCAAGCGCCCATACAAGCTTGGGCCAAAAGAGCTGAAAGAATTGAATAAACAACTCAATGAACAAGGACGTCTGGGTCTGATTAGACCAAGTTCACCTCCGTGGGATTGTGGTGTTCTCTTTGTCCAGAAGAAGGATGGCACGGACCGACTTTTTGCGTCGATTACCACCCATTGAACTAGAAGACAATCAAGAATAAATACCCAGTTCCCAACATCAATGAGTTATTCGAGCAAGTCAAAGGTGCAAAGGTGTTTTCCAGGGTTGACCTCCATATGGGGTATTACCAGATTCGCATTCACGAAGAAGATATCCCCAAGACAGCTTTCAGAACGAGCTTTGGTTCTTATGAATATACTATCATGTCTTCCGGGCTTGCTAATGCCCCTCCAACATTCTCTCGTATGATGGACTTCATATTCAACCCCTTCACCAATGAATTCATCCTGGTGTATCTTGACGATATCCTGGTTTTCTCCAAGAATAAAAAGGATCATGACAAGTTTTCGCGATTGGTGCTCCACAAGCTCAGAGAGTATCAATTCTATGCAAAGTTCTCCAAATGTGAGTTTTGGCTTGATGAAGTTCTTTACCCTGGTCACATCATCTCCTCCAAGGGAATTTTTGTTAATCCAAAGAAGGTTTCTGCAATTGTGAATTGGGAGCCTCCTCAGAACGTCAAGCAGCTCGGCAGTTTCCCTGGGCTTGCAAGCTATTGCCTAAGATTTGTCGAGAACTTCTCAAAAATTTCTAAGCATCTTTCCAACCCCCTCCGGAAGCATGTCAAGTACTCCTGGACTCCTGAGTGTGACATTGCCTTCAATACACTCAAAGAGAAACTCATCACAGCTCCGGTCCTAACTCCTCCTGATGAGTCCAAGCCCTACCAAGTTTTGTGTGATGCCTCGTTGCAAGGTCTCGGTGCTGTGTTAATGCAAGAGAAGAAAGTTGTGGCCAGTACTTCTCATCAGTTCAAGCCAAATGAAAGGAACTACCCCACTCACGATCTTGAGTTGGCGGCAGTTGTCCATGCATTAATAACATGGAGACATCTCTTGTTGGGAAGGCAAGTGGACATTTTCACCGATCACAAGAGCCTCAAATATATCTTCACTCAACCCAACCTCAACCTTCGGCAAACTCGTTGGGTCGAAATGATTCAAGAGTATAATCCAAGCATTGAGTACACTCTAGGCAAGGCTAATGTGATTGCAGATGCGTTGAGCAGAAAGGCAGATTGCAACAACTTAATTCTCAAGTCGTTCCAACCAGATCTTTGTGAAGCATTCTGAAAGCTCAACCTCCAGGTTGTTCCTCAAGGTTTTCTTGCCAACCTTCAAGTCACTCCAACTTTGGAAGACCAAATTCATGAGGCACAACTCCTTGATTTTATGGTGAAGAAGGTGAAACATGGTGTTGCCAAGGGCTTACCCAGATACAAGTGCTATCACATTGATGACAAGGACACCTTATTCTTCGAGGACCGGATAGTGATTCCTAAGGGTGATCTCAGGAAGGTCATAATGAACGAAGAGCACAATTCTCTTCTATCCATCCACCCAGGCAGTTCAAAGATGTACTATGACCTCAAGCAGTCATATTGGTGGACTCGCATGAAGCGAGAGATTGCTCAATTCATGAATGAATGTGATGTCTGTCGAAGGGTGAAAGCACAACATCAGTGACCAGATGGTCTCCTGCAACCTCTTTTTATTCTAGAATGGAAGTTTGATCATATCGAAATGGACTTTGTCACTAGCTTTCCCAAGTCCAAGCGAGGGGATGATGCTATCTTCGTTGTCATTGACAAGCTTACAAAGGTGGCTAATTTCCTTCCAGTCAAAGAATCTATCACGGCAGCTCAGTTGGCAGAGCTATACACCTTCAGAATTGTCTCGTTGCATGGGATTCCTCAATTGACCTCTTCAGACCACGGAAGCATTTTCACCTCCAAGTTCTAGGACTCTTCCCAGAAGGCCATGGGCACCAACATTCGTTTCAGCACGACTTTCCATCCTCAAACAAGTGGCCAAGTCGAGAGAGTCAACCAAATCATTGAAGACATGCTCAGAGATTGCATCATCTCGTTCGGTATGAAGTGGGAAGATTGCCTCCCATATGCCGAGTTATCCTACAACAACAGCTACCAAGCAAGTTTGGGCAAGGTCCCCTTCGAAATTCCATATGGAAAAAAGTGTCGTACTCCTCTCAACTGGTCCAAGACTGGTGAACGCCAACTTCTTGGCAATGACTTGATCGCATAAGCTGAAGAAATGTGTAAAGTCATCCGTGAAAATCTCAAAGCCACGTAATCATGCTAGAAGAGTTACTATGATGGCAAGCACCATGACTTGACTTTTGAGATTGGAGACCATGTCTATCTCTGAGTCTCTCCAATGAAAGACACTCAACACTTCGGCATCAAAGGGAAGCTTGCCCCAAGATATGTGGGTACTTTCATGATCATTGGAAAAAGAGGAGACCTTGCTTATCAACTTGAGCTCCCGCCCAACTTCTCAAATGTGCACGATGTGTTTCACGTGTCACAACTCAAGTGCTTCAAGATGCCCGAGCGCACTATCAACTTCGAAGAGATTGACCTCCAAGAAGACTTGTCTTATCGTGAGCATCCCTTTTCCATTCTTGAAGAAACCGAACGCAAAACTCGCAACAAGTCGATCAAATTCCTCAAAGTTAAGTGGTCTCACCATTCCGACCGAGAAGCTACTTGGGAGCGCGAGGATCACCTCCGTTCCGAATATCTGGAGTTCTTTCCATCCTAGATCTTGGGAAGAGATCCTCTTGTAGTGGAGGAGAGTTGTAACACCCCATTTGTAACACTTCCATATTTTGGCAATATATCCAACTTGATCTTCTTCCAATTCCATTTGGGTTCCATCTTTGTTTCTATTTGTTATTTACCTATTGCATTGTCTTGTCAATTCTTGTTATTTTTTCTCTGTGCCATCATGTGGTCATATCAAGTGTACCATTGTGCTTATGTCATTTTGCATATCCCCATCATCATGTGCATCTTCATATTGTAGCATATTGCATTGTGGCATGTTCTTATGGATCCAAGCTTCGTCACTTTCCCCCTCATCACCACCTCTCCTTCTCTTTTCTTTCACTTTTGCAAGTGCACCTCTACCATACTCCATTAAAGTTCAAAACTTCCTCACAAATCAGTCATCATGTCCTAAACCTCTCTGCCAATTTTCATCTAATTTGAAGTTGGTTTGGTTGGGGTAAAAAATGCCTCAAGTTTGAACCTAATTCAAACTTTAAATATTTTTCTTCTTCTAAAAATGCCCAAACCATTTTTGCATTATGTGCATAATACCAGGGGTCCAGCAATATTTTTATATCTTCCATAGCCTATCCCAATCACTCTGGCCTTTTTCTTGTTTTTATGTTTGAAGAAAAATATGTAAAGAAAAGATAGTGAGAGAGCAGCAGCAGTTCAGCCCAGCAGCATCCGAAGCCCACCTAGGCCTCAACTCCAAGCCGGCCCAGCCTTCCCATGCATGCAGCCTCCTTCGCTCGCCCGTCCGTGTGGTGATCCACGCTGGACACCCATGCCAGGCCCGCATGCAGTTACCTCTACCCTACCTTTTTCTTCCTCCTCTCGCCACCTCCGCTCACGGTAGAACCTACGAGCAGGGGCACATGGCCTCGGTGGCAAGCCACGGTGCCCACACCCCTCCTATAAGACCCCAACCAGGCACTAGGTTTCCCCTTCAACTCCTCCCTCTCCCCCGTGCCATCGCCACAGGTAAGGGGACACACATGCGTCGCTTCCAACGCCGCCCATGCCATGGTCGGCCCGGTCACGACCTCACCGCCGGCCTAACCCTCCTCCGCGGCCTCCCCTCCTTCGTCTAAGCGCTCGTGAACGCCGCCATGGTTCCGTCCTAACGTCGGTCCACGGGCGATAACTCCTTCCACAACCTCCCCTTCTTCCTCTGCATCTCAGACAGTAGATCGCGCGAAGTTCGTCGACCCGCTGCAGACACCTCCCTCCATCGCTGGCCACGTTTTCTCATCATAGGGTAAGGAGGTAAACCCGACTTCATCCCTTCTCCTTCTTGATGATGGATGATCCCCGTAGGAGATGCTAGGGTCACGCCTTCGCCATGATCTTGATGCTCCGATGATCTCTGAATTTTTGGGTGGAGTTAAAGTATTCTATCTTGCGCGCTCATGTTCTTGCACACGCACTCATGGGCGTTCCACTCCACGTGCACCTATGCTCGCCCCACACGCGTGCACGCCCGCTCCGGCGCGCGCCCCCTCCTTGCCTCGCATCGTCGTAGTCGCTGCCATTGCTCGCCGCTGATGCCATGGTCCCAATCAGAGCTAAGCTCGTGCTCGAGCGCCCTAGCTCCCTGTTTCCCGCACTCCCTTGCCATTCCCACACACCCGCTGCCGCTGCCGAGACCCGCCGTCACCGTTGCTATCACCGGTGATGACATTGCCGCCTCTGCCTCGGTGGCACCAGGTGGCCTCGCCCCTAGTTAGTTCAAAAGGGGTAAAGCCCCCCTATGTAGGATGAGCCTAGCTAGCCCATCTGCTTCCCGTGCTGCGTCTCTACCCAACCCGGTGTCGAATCCCTGCGGACGCATAATCCCTTCCCTTTTTGTTTCTTTTGTTGTGCCACTGCCAAGACGACCCCACCTATCATGCTCACCACTCACACAGCCCAGCCACGTGGCCCATGAGCCCAGCAGTTAGCCTAACAGCTGGGTACCGCTTGGGTACACATAGCGTTTTCCCTTCTCTGTTTTTATTCCAGATTCGGTATATGCCAGTTTTGGCATATGTTGAGGTTTCCTTTTTAGGCTGTAGATGTTTTTGCTTAATTGTGGGGATTTTTCTAAGGAAACCTAGACATATTATATACTCCCTTCGTTCGGAATTACTTGTCACAGAAATGGATGTATCTAGACGTATTTTAGTTCTAGATACACCATTTCCAAGACAAGTAATTCCGAACGAAGGGAGTATGTTTTTGGGCTAGAAAAATCCCACCAATCTAGCAGTGGCATTATTTTCTGCATTTGAGCAAGATTGCACATATGTCATTTTACATCATGTTGTTGCTTCGTCTTTTATGTGTATATTTATGCAAATATGCTATGTGATTGTTTAGCACTTTTGTAGCTTCTTTTTCATGTCTACTTCGTGCTAGAATTTATTTCATGCCATATAGTGCAATGTGATGAGTGCTACAAGCTTGTAAACATGCCATCATGAATCTGTTTTGTCATGCCATGCATATTCTTCTAAGTCTGAAACCTGTTCATATCACTTGCCATGTTTGTATTGATGCTATCATCTTTTCTGTGGATCTTTGGAACAAGATCCGTAAGGGAGTTTTGTGAATTGCATTTAGTACTAGCATGCCACACTCAAGTTTGCCATGATAGGCTACTGTAACATGTAGTTTACTAGCTCTAAACATTGCAACCTGATGTTGTTTCTGTAACGCTCAGTGAATTTCTGCCAAGTCTGTTAAACTGATGTCTTTTGCATTTTTGCCACGATGTTTTAGACATGTTCTAGTGAGTTCTAGCAGTAGCTCAGCGTTCATGATTTGTAGAGCTTCACCTCTACTTCACTGCCATGTATTTTGTTTCCATGTTTCGGTGTTGTAGCATATTTAAATTTTGCATCTATGTTGGCATGTTGCTGTTATAGGCATATTGCATTGCATCTTGTTTTGCTCATCATTTGCAAACCGTGCATCCATTTTAGGTGATCTTCATATCGATTTCAACCGAAATCTCTAGATATTTCTAATGGCAAGCTTTGGTTACCAAGATTCTACCCACATCCTTCATGACTCCATCGTTTCCTTCTTGTTGTCTGTTCCCCCTTCGTTCCGATATACCCGTGACTCCATGCATACCGTTCTTATTATGTCTCCTCGTTAGTCTTGCATATAGAATATGTTCTTGCCATGAGTTTTTGTTCATTGTATGCTTGTCTTTTCTTTGGGTAGTTACGGGAGATGAGTTTGAGTACGAGGACCCTGATGAGTACGTTCACGAGGAGCAAGCTTTCGACAACCCTGAGAACATTGCAGGCAAGATGATCGTTACCCCCGATATCACTTCTATCTTTGCTTGCTAGTTGTTCGTTCTATCGCTATGTCGCGCTACCTACCACTTGTTTATCAAGCCTCCCATATTGCCATGTCAAGCCTCTAACCCACCTTCCTAGAAAACCATTGTCTGGCTATGTTACCGCTTTTGCTCGGCCCTTCTTATGGCGTTGCTAGTTGCAGGTGCAGTGCAGCTTGTTCCAGGTTGTAACATGGATATGTTGGGATATCACAATATCTATTATTTAATTAATGCATCTATATACTTGGTAAAGGCTGTTAGGCTTCGCCTTTTTCTCGGTGTTTTGTTCCACTCTTGCTGCCTTAGTTTCCGTCATACCGGTGTTATGTTCCTTGAATTTTGCGTTCCTAACATGATCGGGGTGTTATGGGCCCCCCTTGTCTCTTCGTCTAAAGTAAAGCTTTCCCGAGAAGATCCAACATTAGTTTTACCATTTGCCTAATAACAACTAAAATTTGCATATGGAGTAATTAACCCGAGGATTCTTAATCAACCCCCTGGTCAGTGTGAGGGAGTCCTGGATTAGGAGGTCCTCGGATAGCCGGACTATATCCCTTCGCCGGGCTGTTGGACTATGAAGATACAAGATTGAAGACTTCGTCCCGTGTCCAGGTGGGACTCTCCTTTGCGTGGAAGGCAAGCTTGGCCGTTAGGATATGTAGATCTCCTCCCTTGTAACCGACTTTGTGTAACCCTAGCCCCTCCGGTGTCTATATAAACTAGAGTGTTTTAGTCCATAGGACAACAACAATCATACCATAGGCTAGCTTCTAGGGTTTAGCCTCTCTGATCTTGTGGTAGATCAACTCTTGTAATACTCATATCAGCATGATCAATCAAGCAGGAAGTAGGGTATTACCTCCATCTAGAGGGCCTGAACCTGGGTAAACATTGTGTCCCCTGCCTCATGTTACCATCCGCCTTAGACGTACTATTTGGGACCCCCTACTCGAGATCCACCGGTTTTGACACCGACACAGTGCTCGACATGAGTGTTGCTCCACCTACCAAGCAGTCGGTGATGCCACCTTTGGCTATCATCCACTTTTTAGAGACGGATGAGTCCGTATATAGAGAGCACGCGGCTCTGGACACAGATCTGACTCACCGGGAGATCTCCTTGGGATAGTTTTCCTTTCTTCGAAGAGCTTGTGCACCGGGACTCTGAGAATACCCGGGGTGTCCCGCGATGGAGGATTGTCTCTGCGGATCATGAGCTTGTCATGGGCTAAGTTGGGACATCCCTGCAGGGTTTAAACTTTTGAGAGACGTGCCTGCGGTTATGTGGCAGATGGGAGTTTTTAATATCCGGTTGTAGTGAACTTAAAACCAGACTCAACTAAAATACACCAACCACATGTGTAACCGTGACGGTCTCTTTTCGAGGAGGTTCGGGAAGAGAACACGATGGGGTTATGTTTGAACATAAGTAGTTCAGGATCACTTCTTGGTCATTACTAGCTTTGCGACCGTTGCGTAGTTTCTCATCTTATTCTTGTATGCGTAAGTTAGCCAACATACAAATGCTTAGAGCTTGCTGCAACTCCACCACTTAACCATATCATTCCCATTTAAGCTTTGTTAGTCTTGATACCGAGGGTGATATGATTGCTGAGTCCCTGTGGCTCATAGATACTACAAACACAGTTGCAGGTACCGACGAGACTGATGCAGGTCATGCCACTGAACTCAAGTGGGAGTTCGACGAAGACCTTGGTCGTTACTATGTTTCCTTTCCGGATGATCAGTAGTGGTGCCCAATAGGGTCGATCAGGACTTAGCATGGGCGGTTTTATTTTATTCGTTTGATTTCGTCCATGGCCGGACTTTGTGTTCATCTTGAATGATTGTATGACTTGATGATATCTCTATGACATTGTGGCGATTGTAAGCCAAAGCTCGTATTCTATCTATTCAGTACATGAGATGTGCAAAGATACAACCACTCTTGTGACCATACCAATATGCGTTTATGCCCCAAGTCGTGCCTCGACACGTATGGAGTATAGTCGCATATTGAGCGTTACACATACAAGGCAGGACAGAGGACCAATTCCCTCTTCCTCCTCCAGCCGAACTGATCTAGGAGCAACTCTGTAACCTAGTGCATATCATCCATTCAGCAGGACTAGGGGTGTTACCTCCTCCGCGGGGCGAAATTGGGTACGTCTCATGTCGCACACTACTGCGTGCCAACCTCGCCTATGGAACCCACCGGCGTCCTCACGCAACCCGCCACTTTTAGCCATCCAATGGCATCTGCCGTGAGATCACCATGATAACGCCCACCATGGGGCCGCTCATGACAATGGCGAGAGTCAAGTTCCAAACGAGGCACTTCACCTCCTCTAGCAAGCGCATTATGCATGGCCTGGCCCCCGTGTCTGGCGCGGGCACCACCGGCTTCACCGCAGGCTCTGTCATCCCCTTCGGCATGTTTCGCGTCTCCGTCGTGCTCGTCCCCGATGAGTACCCCAGCGGGGTACTCAAAATCACCGACTCCCCCGTACAAGTCGGTTGTGACGTCTCCAGTAACATGGCAGATCACTGCACGCGCGTAGAGGTGCTAACCACCGGCTCTACCTCCTCCTCTGTCAGCACCAAGGCTGCCGCAGCCAAGGCCGCGGCGGCTCACGCCAACCAGGCTGGCTCACTATGCATGATGCTGTAGAACCTCAGCATCCCTATCACCACCGACATCGACGCCACTCTGGCCAGGGCTCTCCTCCACGACGAAGGCGTGCGCTATCTGGATGAGGCCACGGTGCTTGCTGCTATGCAACCCGGCTGGAGTCTGCCCAGCGGGAGCGCGGTACTGCCTACGGCTTCATGCCGGCCGTGGTCGAGCCTAGCTGAGTTTCTGATGTGTGCTCCCGGGGCGGAGCCCTCGGTCGCGCATTGGCTATGGTCCCACCCATGAATGACACCCCCGTCAAGAAGATACGCACTATGGAGGCGGCCGCGATGGACTTGGAGTCCCTGCAGGCTGAAGAGTTGTTGCAGCGGCAGCACCGCATCTGCAAGCTTCTCACTGCCGCGAACAGGGAGAAGAAGCGCCTTGAGGCCCTGGCGGTGTCCCACTCGCACTGCTCCAAGGACCCCGACCGCTGGGACACCCGAAAGGCATCTTCTCCGCGCCCCAGTGAGGCCCAGTCCGGGAAGACCCAGAGCGGCTGGACCCGGTGCGACCGCGCCATGACGACCGGTGACGACCAGGGCAATGAGCCAGCTCCAGATGCTCCGCACCGGCAAGATCTTCCGCCGCCATCCGGCAGCCGTGCCCGGCTGACTTCGGCCAACCGCGGCTGACCGCGGCCCAGCCGCTAGCCGGCTGGGTCCATGCGACATCAATGAGAACGACGCTCGCCATCATATTGAGCAGCTAGCTCTCTCCCTCGAGCTGGAGGAAGATGACGCGGTCGGGCCCAAGCTGCTTCGGCCCGCGCATCCGTGATGAGCCCTTCACCAAAGGGTTCACGCTCCCCCGTGACACCCCCAAGTACAACGGGGCTGCCAAGCATGAGGACTGGCTCTTAGATTACACCGCCGTCAACATCGCGGGCGGAAACCGGCGCCTGGCCATGTGCTACAACCCCTCATGTTGGAGGACTCAGCCCAGACGTGGCTGAACAGCTTGCCGGCTGGCAACATCAACTCCTGGCTCTACTTCGAGAAGACGTTCATGCCTAATTTCATGAGCACCTACAAGCAGCTCGGCCGGCCTCGCCAGCTCTCCATGTGCGTTCAGGGGCCGGCGGAGACCGACCACCAATACCTCATGCGCTAGATAGAGCGCCAAAACAGCTGCGATGGGGTCCATGAGGTCCAAGCCATCCAATACTTCATGGACGTTTGCCGATACGACACCCTTCTCAAGCACAAGCTTCTGCGCTCTGTGCCGACCACCATGGTCGCGCCCATGGCCACAACAGACAAGTACGACATGGCCAATGCCGCCATGAAAGTCCAAGTCGTGGTGGACGAGCCGACAAGGCGTTGCCGGCGCCGCCCTCCAAGCCTGCTGGCGAGAGCAGCCGCCGGCAGAACAACCACCCCAGACACAAACGTAAGGGCGAGTAGCTGGCTCCCCGCTACGACAGCTACCTTGTCGCTGCAGTCGAGCAAGCGCCCCCTGCCGAGCAGGGCGGCGGCCGACGTCAGCGAACTTGCAAAACCGCTTGGCAACCCTCCATGAGCTTCGAGCAGATGCTCAATGCTCCTTGCAAGCACCAAAGTGGCGTGAGGCCGTCCATGCACACGCTCCGGTAGTGCACCATCACTTAGCGCCTAATGAGGGCAATCTCCCTCTGGCTCGTCCTACGAGGAAGGCTGCGGGGCAGCCACCTCCACCTCTGCCCCCGATGGCTGGCGCCATGAGCGATGATGCCTTCCCCAACCCGCATGCCTGCTACATCATCTTCACCAGCAAAAGTGGCGACAAGCACAGCAAGCGCCAACTTCGGCAGGAAGTGAACACCATGGTCCCAGCCGTACCTCAGTATATGCACTGGTCGGATCGTCCGATCAGCTAGACCCGGGAGGACCACCTGGCCGTCATGCCCACGCCGGGTGGCTACGCTCTCATCCTCGACCACGCCATAGTCGCTAAAAAGCTAACCTGTCATTTCTCTCATGTCCTGATCGACGGTGGCAGCAACATCAATATCCTCTACATTGATACCATGACCAAGCTTGACATCGAGGCGGGGCAGCTGGAGCCTACCCGGATAGTATTTCATGGCATCATGTTGGGTATCTCCCGCTCTGCGATTGGTCAGATCTGGCCTGACATCCTATTCGATACCAATGACCACTTTTAGCGTGAACCCATTTGGTTCGAGGTGGTGGACCCGGCCAACCCCTACCACGCGCTGCAGGGCTGGCCCACGCTGGCAAAATTCATGGCGGTCACCCACTACACTTACCTGAAGATGAAGATGCCCTGTCCCAAGGGCCTCATCACCATTGTTGGCGACTAAAAGAAATCCCTGAAGTGCGCCCGAGCCGGCACCAAGCTGGTCGAGTCGCTGGTCATCGTCGAGGGGAGGCGCCAGCTCGACCGGATTGTGGTGCTGGCAGGCGAGCAGTCGGTCATGCCGGCTCCGCCCAAGGAGTCGGCTGGCGAGGCCCTATTCCAGCCGTCCAAGGACACCAAGAAAGTCCTGCTCAACCCAGATAACCCCAGCTGCAGCCAATACGTTGTGGTGGGCACCCCCCTCTGAAGTAAATAGGAAGGCGAGCTCGTTGACTTCCTCCGTGAGAATCGGGATATCTTTGCATGACCCCCAAGGACATGCCAAGTGTTCCGAGGATGTACGGTGAGCACAAACTCCACGTCTACAAGGATGCCAAGCCTGTAAGTCAACCCCTACACCACTTTTCTAAGGAGAAGCGAACAACCATTGGCTTCATCATGGAAGTTTTCCACCCCGAGTGGCTGGCCAACTGTAGCGATCGAACCTCAAACGATCAAATCTCTGTGCATAAGTGCCACCCCTGGATCAGTAATGCTGACACACATAGTACATCGAAGGATTTATAACAGAGTTGCAATCACACACTTATTACATCGAATATCTCATAAGAGAGTACTTATTACAATAATATGGCTTAATGCCATCTAAATACGATAACAGCGGAAGGCTTGGAAGAGAAAGCGAGTCCATCAACTCCAACGGCATAGCTGAGTGCACGACAATGACCTAGCGCACCTTACTCTTCGTCTAAAAAGTCTGCAACATAATACGTTGCAGTCCGAAACGGGTCAGCACATGGAATATGCTGGCAAAATAACAATGTAAAGCAGAAGAACAAATAATAGCTACATCTATATGCATATTTGGCTGGTGGAGGCTCTATGGTTAATATGTTTTTGTGTAAAGCCAATTTTTCCCTACAACAAAGGAATATATTTTGTTTAACTATCATGGTAATTGATAAATGATACGTCTCCGCCGTATCTATAATTTTTGATTGTTCCATGCCAATATTCTACAACTTTCATATGATTTTGGCAAATTTTTAAACTATTTTTGGGGACTAACATATTGACCCAGTGCCAAGTGCCAGTTCCTGTTTGTTGCATGTTTTATGTTTCACAGAAAATCCATATCAAACGGAGTCCAAAGGGGATAAAAACGGACAGAGATTATTTTTGGAATATATGGAAAATATGGGAAGAAAAATCCACTTCCCAAGGGGGCCACGAGGCAGGGGGCGCGCCCCACCCCCCTGGGCGCACCCCTGACCCTCGAGGGCCCCCCGTAAGGTGGTTAATGCTATTCTTTTGCCGCAAGAAAGCTAATTTTCAGAAAAAAATATCGGCGAAGATTTCAGTCCAATCGGAGTTACGGATCTCCATATATATACGAAATAGTGAAAGGACAGAACGCTCGGAACGCAGAAACAGAGAGAGACAGAGAGATAGATACAATCTCGGAGGGGCTCTCGCCCCTCTCATTCAATGGAGACCAAGGACCAGAGGGGAAACCCTTCTCCCATCTAGGGAGGAGGTCAACGAAGAATAAGAAGGAGGGGGCCTCTCTCCCCCTCGCTTCCGGTGGCGCCGGAGTGCCACCGGAGGCCATCATCATCACCGCAATCTTCACCAACAACTTCACCACCATCATCACCAACTCTTCCCCCCTCTATGCAGCGGTGTAACCCCTCTTTTACCTGCTATAATCTCTAGTTAAACATGGTGCTCAACGCTATATATTATTTCCCAATGATGTATGGCTATCCTTTGATGTTTGAGTAGATCCGTTTTGTCCTATGGGTTAATTGATGATCGTGATTGGTTTGAGTTGCATGTTTTATTATTGGTGATGTCCTATCATGCTCTCCATGTCGCGCAAGCGTGAGGGATTCCCGCTGTAGGGTTTGCAATATGTTCATGGTTTGCTTATGGTGGGTGGCGTGAGTGACAGAAGCATAGACCCGAGTAAGTAGGTTGTTTGCGTATGGGATAAAGAGGACTTGATACTTTGATGCTATGGTTGGGTTTTACCTTAATGATCTTTAGTAGTTGCGGATGCATGCTAGAGTTCCAATCATAAGTGCATATGATCCAACTATAGAAATTATCTTAGCTTATGCCTCTCCCTCAAATAAAATTGCAATAATGATTAGCGGTCTAGTTATCGATTGCCTAGGGACAAATAACTTTCTCGTAACAAAAAGCTCCTTACTAAAACTAACTTAGTTGTGTCTTTATCTAAGCAGCCCCTACTTTTTATTTATGCGCTCTTTATTATCTTGCAAACTTATCCAACAACACCTACAAAGTACTCCTAGTTTCATAATTGTTCTAAGTAAAGCGAACATTAGGCGTGCGTAGAGTTGTATCGGTGATCGATAGAACTTGAGGGAATATTTGTTCTACCTTTAGCTCCTCGTTGGGTTCGACACTCTTACTTATCGAAAGAGGCTACAATTGATCCCCTATACTTGTGGGTTATTAAGACCTTTTTCTGGCGCCGTTATCACTAAGTAATTTTTATTTGCTGTTCTCATTTGTTTTCTATATTTAGTTATGGGTAGGAAACACAAAATACCAAAAAAATTTAGTTTTACCTATTGAACCAATGGTTGAAGAACCACTCAAAATCTATCACACTCCTGAAGCTTATTACTTGGATCATCTTTGATCCCTATGTGCTCATGCTGAAACCCCAACTAGCTTAGTTAAGGGCAAATCTTTAGATGAGCATGCTTGTTATGTGCGACACCGTATATCTGAAAAGGGGAAACGTTTACTGGATCAAATTCATCGTTTGCAATGCTATGCTTGGAATTTATGTGAAATATATGATATTACTTGTTGTTCTGAAGACCCTAAGAAACGCCTTCCCTACCAATGTTTGTTTAGTGATAATGGAATCGTATCTTCTTATGCTAAGGGTGTTTATAATTACTATGATGTTCAACAAATTGAAGAATTTGTTGCTTTTAAGGGTGCTTATGAAATTGCTTCTTTAATTGAAAAGTATGATGCTACTCTTTACAAATCTGAAATTTTTCCATACTTGAATATTATTATGAGAATTATTGTTCTAATGCCTATGTTAAACCATATATCGAGGTCTCCTCCGCTGTCCAAGAAGAGACTAATATTTTGCAGGAGCCTATGGAAGAAGAAATTGATGAAATTGCGAGCTCATTGGATGAAAAAGATGATGAGGAGAGCGGAGAACAAAAGGAGGAAGAGCGGATTAGCTACCCGTGCCCACCTTCTAATGAGAGTAACTCTTCAACTCATACATTGTTTAATTTCCCTTCGTGCTTATCGAAGGATGATTGCTATGATGATTGTTATAATCTCGTTGATTCTCTTGAAATATCCCTTTTTGATGATGCTTAATATGCTTGTGTCCAAGATGCCAATATGAATTATGCTTATGGAGATGAACTTGCTATAGTTCCTTATGTTAAACATGAAATTGTTGCTATTGCACCCACGCATGATAGTCCTATTATCTTTTTGAATTCTCCCGACTACACTATATCGGAGAAGTTTGCACTTATTAAGGATTATATTGATGGGTTGTGTTTTACTATTACACATGATGATTTTGATGAATATAATATGCATGCGCTTTCTGCTCCTACTTGCAATTATTATGAGATAGGAACTATATCTCCACCTCTCTATGTTTCCAACATGATAAAATTGAAAGAAACTGTTTATACTATGCATTGGCCTTTACTTTGTGTGCATGAATTGTTCTTGTATGACATGCCGATGCATAGGAAGAGAGTTAGACTTCGTCATTACATGATATATGTTACTTTGTGCTCACCACTAAATTACAAATCATTGTTAATTAAAATTGGCTTTGATATACCTGGCGATCCGGGTGGATCCATTACTTGAGCACTATATGCCTAGCTTAATGGCATTAAAGAAACGGCTGCCAGGGAGACAACCCGGAAGTTTTAGAGAGTCATTAATTTCTATTGTGTGCTTTTATAAGGTTTTAAAATAAAAAATAATGTGCCAAGTTTTGCCTTTAGGAGATTTACTTTGCTTGTTGGTTTGTACGGTGCAGGACAGAAACTTTGGCTGTAGTGCCTAATTTTACATTTTTTTACTGGAACGTCAAATGGCTCTGTTTCTTTTTGCACTGTCTTTCTATATAATTTTTTGTTTTTCCTAATTTTGGTAGAATTTTTGGAATACCATAGGTATGGTGAATGTTCAGATTATTACAGACTGTTCTGTTTTAGACAGATTCTGTTTTTGATGCATAGTTTGTTTGTTTTGATGAAACTATCGATTTATATCAGTGGATTAAGCCATGGAAAAGTTATATTATAGAAGCTATAATGCAAAAAAATATGAATTGGTTTGCAACAGTACCTAGAGTAGTGATTTTCTTTATTATACTAACGGATCTTACCGAGTTTTCTGTTGAAGTTTTGTGTGGATGAAGTGTTCGGTGATCGAGAAGGTCTCAATATGAGAAGAAGGAAGAGAGGCAAGAGCTCAAGCTTGGGGATTCCCTAGGCACCCCAAGTAAATATTCAAGGAGACTCAAGCGTCTAAGCTTGGGGATGCCCCGGAAGGCATCCCCTCTTTCTTCAACAAGTATCGGTATGTTTTCAGATTCGTTTCATTCATGTGATATGTGCAGATCTTGGAGCGTCTTTTGCATTAAGTTTTCACTTTTATTTTATGCACCATGCTGGTATGAGATAGTCCTTGGTTGATTTATAGAATGCTTCATGTACTTCGCTTATATCATTTGAAGTTTGGATTGCCTGTTTCTCTTTACATAGAAAACCGCCATTTGTAGAATGCTCTTTTGCTCCACTTATATTTGTTAGAGCGTGGGCATATCTTTTGTAGAAAGAATTAAACTCTCTTGCTTCACTTATATCTATTTATAGAGATGACAGGAACTGGTCATTCACATGGTTAGTCATAAAATCCTACATAAAACTTGTAGATCACTGAATATGATATGTTTGATTCCTTGTAATAGTTTTGCGATATAAAGATGGTGATATTAGAGTCATGCTAGTGGGTAGTTGTGGATTGTAGAAATACTTGTGTTGAGGTCTGTGATTCCCGTAGCATGCACGTATGGTGAACTGTTATGTGATGAAGTCGGAGCATGATTTATTTATTGATTGTCTTCCTTATGACTGGCGGTCGGGGACGAGCGATGGTATTTTCCTACCAATCTGTCCCCCTAGGAGCATGCGTGTAGTACTTTGTTTTGATAGCTAATAGACTTTTGCAATAAGTATGTGAGTTCTTTATGACTAATGTTGAGTCCATGGATTATACGCACTCTCACCCTTCCACCATTGCTAGCCTCTCTAGTACCGCACAACTTTCGCTGGTACCATAAACCAACCATATACCTTCCTCAAAACAGCCACCATACCTACCTATCATGGCATTTCCATAGCCATTCCGAGATATATTTCCATGCAACTTCCATCATCATCATATACATGACTTGAGCATTCATTCTCATATTGTTTTGCATGATCATAAGATAGCTAGCATGATGTTTTCATGGCTTGTCCGTTTTTGATGCCATTGCTACGCTAGATAATTGCACATCCCAGTACACTGCCGGAGGCATTCATATAGAGTCATATCTTTTCTAGATATCGAGTTGTAATATTGAGTTGTAAGTAAATAAAAGTGTGGTGATCATCATTATTAGAGCATTGTCCCATGTGAGGTTATCAAAATAAAAGAGGCCAAAGAAGCCCAAATAAAAAAAGAGGCCAAAGAAGCCCACCAAAAAAACAAAAAAACAAAAAAATGAGAGAAAAAGAGAGAAGGGGCAATGTTACTATCCTTTTACCACACTTGTGCTTCAGAGTGGCACCATGTTCTTCATATAGAGAGTCTCTTGAGTTATCACTTTCATATACTAGTGGGAATTTTCATTATAGAACTTGGCTTGTATATTCCGATGATGGGCTTCCTCAAATGCTCGAGGTCTTCATGAGCAAGCAAGTTGGATGCACACCCACTTAGTTTTCAGTTTGAGCTTTCATACACGTATAGCTCTTAGTGCATCTGTTGCATGACAATCCCTACTCCTCACATTGACATCAATTCATGGGCATCTCCATAGCCCGTTGATTAGCTGTGTCGATGTGAGACTCTCTCCCTTTTTGTCTTCTCCACACAACCTCCACCATCATATTCTATTCCACTTATAGTGTTATATCCATGGCTCATGATCATGTATTGCGTGAAAGTTCAAAAGGTTTGAGAACGTCAAAGGTATGAAACAATTGCTTGGCTTGTCATCGGGGTTGTGCATGATTTGAATATTTTGTGTGGTGAAGATGGAGCATAGCCAGACCATATGATTTTGTAGGGATAACTTTCTTTGGCCATGTTATTTTGAAAAGACATGATTGCTTTATTAGTAAGCTTGAAGTATTATTGTTTTTATGTCAAATGATAGACTATTGCTTTCAATCACTCGTATCTTAATATTCATGCCATTATTAGATATGTGATCAAGGTTATGTTAGGTAGCATTCCACATCAAAAATTATCTTTTTTATCATTTACCTACTCGAGGACGAGCAGGAATTAAGCTTGGGGATGCTGATACGTATCTGTCGTATCTATAATTTTTTATTGTTCCATGCCAATATTCTACAACTTTCATATACTTTTGGCAACTTTTTATACTATTTTTGGGGACTAACATATTGATCCAGTGCCCAGTGCCAGTTCCTATTTGTTGCATGTTTTATGTTTCTCAAAAAATCCATATCAAATGGAGTCCAAATGGGATAAAAACGGATGGAGATTATTTTTGGAATATATGGAAAATATGGGAAGAAAAATCCACGCGAGATGGTTCCTGAGGGGGGCACAAGGCAGGGGGGCAATCCCCACCCCCTGGGCGCGCCCCTGACCCTCGTGGGCCCCCCGTAAGGCGGTTAATGCTATTCTTTTGCCGCAAAAAGCTAATTTTCAGGAAAAAATCTCAGCGAAGATTTCAGTCCAATCGGAGTTACGGATCTCCATATATATACGAGATGGTGAAAGGACAGAATGCACGGAACGCAGAAACAGAGAGAGACAGAGAGACGGATCCAATCTCGGAGGGGCTCTCACCCCTCCCACGCCATGGAGACCAAGGACCAGGGGGAAACCCTTCTCCCATCTAGGGCGGAGATCAAGGAAGAAGAAGAAGGAGGGGGGCTCTCTCCCCCTCGCTTGCGGTGGCACCGGAGTGTCACCGGGGGCCATCATCATCACCGCAATCTTCACCAACAACTTCACCGCCATCATCACCAACTCTTCCCCCCTCTATGTAGCGGTGTAACCCCTCTTTAACACGCTATAAACTCTACTTAAACATGGTGCTCAACGCTATGTATTATTTCCCAATGATGTATGGCTATCCTATGATGTTTGAGTAGATCCGTTTTGTCCTATGGGTTAATTGATGATCGTGATTGGTTTGAGTTGCATGTTTTATTATTGGTGCTGTCCTATGGTGCTCTCCGTGTCGCGCAAGTGTGAGGGATTCCCGCTGTAAGGTTTGTAATATGTTCATGATTTGCTTTTGGTGGGTGGCGTGAGTGATAGAAGCACAGACCCGAGTAAGTAGGTTGTTTGCGTATGGGATAAAGAGGACTTGATACATTAATGCTATGGTTGGGTTTTACCTTAATGATCCTTAGTAGTTGCGGATGCTTGCTAGAGTTCCAATCATAAGTTCATATGATCCGAGTAGAGAAAGTATGTTAGCTTATGCCTCTCCCTCAAATAAAATTGCAATAATGATTACCGGTCTAGTTATCGATTGCCTAGGTACAAATAACTTTCTCGTAACAAAAAGCTCTTTACTAAAACTAACTTAGTTGTGTCTTTATTTAAGCAGCCCCTACTTTTTATTTACGCACGCTTTATTATCTTGCAAACTTATCCAACAAAACCTACAAAGTACTCCTAGTTTCATACTTGTTCTAGGTAAAGCGAATGTTAGGCGTGCGTAGAGTTGTATCGGTGGTCGATAGAACTTGAGGGAATATTTGTTCTACCTTTAGCTCCTCGTTGGGTTCAACACTCTTACTTATCGAAAGAGGATACAATTGATCCCCTATACTTGTGGGTGATCAATAAACATTGAGAAGGTTTCTCCAACTCAATCCCAATTAGGCAGTATTAACAACCCAACAAATTAATTTAGAGTGATGAGATCAACATGACAATCCAAGAACCAGATACTCAAGATGTCCACAACCGGGGACATGGCTAACCATGATTAGTTTATACACTCTGCAGAGGTTTCATATATTCTGAAACGTGCTCCCGTGAAGTTTCATGACTTTTGGAGTTGTGCAGAATAGATCTCTAGTATTTGCTCCTTTTCCAGCCCAGAATTCCAGCTGCCGACATTCTCCCTCTTCATGTAAACCTTGTAAAATAAGAGAGAATAGGCATAAGTATTGTGACATAAAGTGTAATAACATACCATAATGCAATAAATATCGATATAAAAGCATGATGCAAAATGGACGTATCAACTCCCCCAATCTTAGACCCCGCTTGTCCTTAAGGGGAATTCAAAATCGAAAAATATGTCCACATGTTTAGAGATAGAGGTGTCGATAATATAAAATATGGACATGAGGGCATCATGATCATTCTTATAACAGCAACATATATATATTGTCATATGATTTCTTATGCTAAAGTAACAATTCATTCACAATTTCAAGTATGAATCAGAAACTTCATTGAAAACTAACAAACTATAATCTCGTTCATTGAAGCAATTGCAATTTATCATAACATCAGAAAGAGTCAATATAAGAGCTTTTCAGCAAGTCCACATACTCAACTATCATTTAGACTTTCACAATTGCTAACCCTCATGCAATATTTATGGGTATGAAGTTTTAGTCGGACACAGATAAAGATAGGGGCTTATAGTTTTGCCTCCCAACCTTTTACCTCAAGCATAATGTCAACAATAATAGGTCATGAAAACTCACATCCAATTACCTCAAGGATAAAATGTAAAAAGGAAAGGTGTAGCGACCCGAGCTCAGACGGTCAAGTCTCTGTGCTTGAATGTCATCCTTGGATCGGTAATGCTGACACACACAGTACTCGAAGGATTTATAACAGAGTTGCAATCACACACTTATTACATCGAATGTCTCAAAAGAGAACTTATTACAATGAATATGGCTTAAGGCCATCTAATACGATAACAGCGGAAGGCTTGGAAGATAAAGTGAGTCCACCAACTCCAATGGCATAGCTGAGCTGCACAACAACGACCTAGCGAACATTAATCCTCGTCTAAAAAGTCTGCAACATAATACGTTGCAGCCCAAAAACGGGTCGTCACATGGAATATGCTGGCAATATAATACAGTAGAGCAAGAACAAAATAATGCTATCACTACATGCATATTTGGCTGGTGGAAAGGCTCTATGGTTATAGTTTTGCGAAAAGCCAATTTTTCCCTACAACAAAGGAATAGATTTTATTTAACTATCATGGTACTTGAAACATCATTGAGAAGGTTCCTCCATCTCAATCCCAATTAAAAGTAATTATCAACCCAACAATATTAAATTTGAGTGATGAGATACATATGATAATCCAAGTACTAGATACTCAAGAGGTCCATAACCAAGGACACGGCTAACCATGATTAGATTGTACACTCTGCAGAGGTTTGCGCACTTTTCCCCACAAGACTCGATCTTCTCCATTGGATTTCTCGCACTACATGGTGTTTGAGAAACGGATGACCGAGACACAGTCTTTCAGAGGCATTAACTCTAAGCCCGGGTAGACAGTACCAACCTACACCCCCTACATCTGCTAGCCTACTACTGGAAGAGGTCATGCAACTTACTCCACTATGCTAGAGCCCATACTAGCTTGTGGCTGCACACGGAAGTTTCTAGCATGAAATATCTCAGTTCGCCTTGAGCCTGGGTGGCTCACCTTAGGATTATCACACGGGTCATCCGGGATATCCTAGGACAACACTTGATTCTCCAGGTGCCCGACAAGCAATCCACCCAGATGTGTATTAAAATTGCCACCTTATGTTGAACCATTAGTTAACAATCTCACATCTGTCATGGATTCACTCACCCAAACCACGTCTATGAGCATAGCATAGCAAAATAAGCAATACATAGAAGTAACTCCCAAGGGTTTGATAATAACAGGGCAATAGGTTCTACCTCATCAACTACTTCCCAAACCCACATGTTATATCACAACATAATCATGCAATGTTTTAGGAGTGGAACTAATGCATAAAAACTGGGTGATAAATGGGTATGTTCAAAGTGTTACTTGCCTTGATGATGATCCACAATACCTAGAGACTCGTAGTAGCACGCGTCGCACTCCGGGTGTTCTATCGCAAACAAGCAATAGCATAGATAAGCAATCAAGCAAAGAAGCACAGGTAAAACACGAATAAGAAGATCTAGCCAGAAAGTTCAACTTAAGAACTCTGGTTTGCAAAAAGAATCAAATCAAACGGAGCAACGCAACTGAAACTGCGAAAGAAACAAGATCCGACTACTAATCTGTACTAAAGTCAAATTTTGCAGTACCAAAATCTTGTTCAAGTTGGTTAAACGGAAAGAGGGCTTCGAGACGAAGATCTAGGCGTTTCAATCGCCTGATTCCGATAAACGAGCAAAAAGATAAACTAAAACGAAAATCGGATCGGAAATCGCGATCGGAAATAATCACGAAAAATCCGAGAAAAAGAAAAACTGACGAATAGGCTAATCGCGAAAAACCGTTCGTTAAAAAAATGTACGGACGAACGTCCGCTAAATAACTAAACCGAGAAAACCAGCGAACCAATCTATTAAAAATAAAAAACCGAAACTAGGCTTTACAAAATAAAACCGATCGGTTTTAAAAAAAACCGGCGGTTACCTCGAACTCCGGCGAGCGGCGGCGTGGCGGCTCTGGCGGCGGGCGGCGCGGCACGGCAGCGTGGGGCGGCAGCGGGCGGCGCGGCACGGTGGCGTCGGCTTCGGTGGCGCTAGGCGGCGACGGTGCTAGGGTTACGGTTTGGGCGGTGGCGGGGCTGGTTGGGCTGCGGTGAGCTCGGCGGCGCGACTTATAAAGAGGGGCTGGTAGGAGTCCGGGCCGGATACGGCCCGTAGGTCGGCTTCTTGTTTTTTTTAAATAATTCTGACATGCGGAAAAAGAAAGAAAAGAAGTACTAAACGGACTCCAAAAATCCCGAAATAAATTTTCCCCGTCCTCTAAAAATAGGCCGGACAAGGTGAATATTTATTTGGGCCTAAAATGCAATTTTGGAGAACGCATTTTTTCCTAATTCCAATAAAATAATGATAAAAATCCGAATAAAAATCTTATTCGATTTTAATATTAAATCTCCAATATTTCTTTATTTTGAGGAAATCATTTTATCCTCTCTCTTTTATTTTTATAAAAGAAATATTTGAAGATAAAATAATTAAAATCAAATGATCCGCTTTTTTCAAAATTTGAGAAAACTCAAATATGAAAATAATGAAATTCCCAACTCTCTCCGTGGGTCCTTGAGTTGAGTAGAATTTCTAGGATCTAGCCAAACGAATATGCAATAAAATATTATATGCATGATGACCTAATGTATAACATTCCAAATTAAAAATTTAGGATGTTACAAAAGGTGAAGATCACCATAACTCTTGTATGAAGTATAAGACAAGAATAAAAGATAGACCCTTCGCAGAGGGATGGAGAGGTTGTCATGTGCTTTTATGGTTGGATGCACAAAATCTTAATGCGAAAGAACGTCACTTTATATTGCCACTTGTGATATGGACCTTTATTATGCAGTCCGTCACTTTTATTTCTTCCACATCACAAGATCGTATAAAGCTTATTTTCTCCACACTAATAAATCATACATATTTAGAGAGCAATTTTTATTGCTTGCAACAATGACAACTTACTTGAAGGATCTTACTCAATCCATAGGTAGATATGGTGGACTCTCATGGCAAAACTGGGTTTAAGGATAGTTTGAAGCACAAGTAGTATCTCTACTTGGTGCAAAGAATTTGGCTAGCATGCGAGGAAAAGGCAAGCCCAACATGTCGGATGATCCATGACAATATAATTTATTTCGGATGTAAGAAAACATAACCCATTACGTTGTCTTCCTTGTCCAACGTCAACTCTTTAGCATGTCATATTTTAATGAGGGCTCACAATCATAAAAGATGTCCTAGATAGTATATTTATATGTGAAAACCTCTCTTTCTTTATTACTTCTTATTAATTGCAATGATAACCAAAACTATGTTTGTCAACTCTCAACAACTTTTATTCATCATACTCTTTATATGTGAAGTCATTACTCTCCATATGATCCATATGATCTCTTTATTTCTTTTTATTCTTTCTCTTTTATTTTATTCCCTCAAGATCATAGCAAGATAATAAAGCCCTTGACTCAACACTATTATTTATTATATATAGCTCACGGACTCGATTACATAGAAGGACGATAAAGCAAAACTCAAAAATAGATCATACTAAAACTTTATTCTACTAGATCAAGATATTACCAAAAGGATCGAACTATGAAAAACGGTAAAGATAAAAGTGTGATGGTGATACGATACCGGGGCACTCCCCCAAGCTTGGCAGTTGCCAAGGGGAGTGCCCATACCCATGTGTTTATGTCTCTTTCTTCGGGGGTGGTGATGTGATATTCTTGGTGATGATGCCCCTCGGGATACGGTTCTCTTCCTCGAGCTTATTGACTTGCTGCTTGAGGTCCATTATTTCCTTACGGAGCTTGCCCGTGACAGCTAAAGCTCCTTTCACCCAAGGATGTTGCATAGCTGCGGGAGAACAAGTAACACTCTTTTTCATATTTTCATAAGAAAGAAAGCTAACGTTGGAAGGGATGACCAAGTTTGGAATAGATGAGCTTTGTAGTTCCCCCATCGTGAATCCAGCTCGGAAGCGAGAAGTAACTTCTTGATCCTCCTCCATGGCATCTATCCTTTTCAAGTCGGCCTCCATCTCTTCCTTAGTTGATGGACAAAAGTGGTCAGCATCACTATTTGCTCTTGGCCCCTGTATCGGATGAGACACCCGACTCTCCCCGACAGACTCTTGAGAAGACATCTTGCTCTAAATATACAGCAGAAACCGCTTGAAACATAAATAGAGGATGTTTGTGTGGTATGGTGGTCAAAACCTTCGGGAGATTATATAATTAATTTTTATCGACCGAAAGAAGTATCGTACAAGAAAACGGAGTCCGAAGAGCACACGAGGTGCCCACGTGGCAGGGGGCGTGCCCAGGGGGTAGGGCGTGCCTTCCACCCTTGTGGAAGCCTCATGTCCTTCCTGGAATGCTTCTTATTTTCCTATTTTCTTAAATATTCCAAAACGGAGAAAAATTGCTACTAGAACTGTTTTGGAGTCGTTTTACTTACCGTACCATATACCTCTTCCTTTTCGGAGTCTGAAACGTTCTGGAAAGTGTCCCTTATGTATTCCTCCGGTGTTACGGTTTCAATAACATTAGTTTCAACATTTATGGGATTACCTGAGATATAATTTTTGATTCTTTGACCGTTCACCACCCTCAGATTTGTGCCTTAGAAGTTGTTGGTTTTTATAGCACCGGAACGATAGACCTCCTCAATGATGTAAGGGCCTTCCCATTTAGAAAGGAGTTTGCATGCAAAAAATCTTAAACAAGAGTTGTATAACAATACATAATCACCTACATTAAACTCACGTTTTTGTATCCTTTTGTCATGCCATCTTTTAACTTTTCTTTAAACAGTTTGGCATTCTCATAGGCCTGGGTTCTACATTCATCAAATGAGCTAATGTCAAAAAGCCTCTTCTCACCGGAAAGTTTGAAATCATAATTGAGCTCTTTAATGGTCCAATATGCCTTGTGTTCTAGTTCGAGGGGTAAGTGACAAGCTTTTCCATAAACCATTTTATATGGAGACATACCCATAGGATTTTTATATGCAGTTCTATAGGCCCATAATGCATCATCAAGTTTCTTGGACCAATTCTTTCTGGATCTATTTATAGTCTTTTGCAAGATTAATTTAAGCTCTCTATTACTTAATTCTACTTGACCACTAGACTGTGGATGATATGGAGATGCAATTCTATGATTAACATCATACTTAGCAAGCATTTTATGAAAGGCACCATGAATAAAATGTGAACCACCATCAGTCATTAAGTATCTAGGGACTCCAAACCTCGGAAAAATAACTTCTTTAAGCATCTTAATAGAGGTGTTATGATCAACACTACTAGTTGGAATAGCTTCTACCCACTTAGTAACGTAATCAATAGCAACTAAAATATGTGTATACCCATTGGAGGAAGGAAACGGTCCCATATAATCAAAGCCCCAAACATCAAATGGTTCAATAACAAGTGAACAATTCATAGGCATTTCTTTACGTCTACTAATATTACCAATTCTTTGACATTCATCACGGGACAAGCCAAACTTACGGGCATCCTTGAAGAGAGTAGGCCAATAAAAACCGGATTGCAATACCTTATGTGCAGTTCCATCTCCTGCATGGTGTCCTCCATAAGCCCAGAGTGACACTTGCATAGGATCTATTCTTGTTCATGCTCAGGTACACAACGTCTAATAACACCATCTACTCCTTCTTTATAAAGGTGTGGGTCATCCCAAAAGTAATGTCTTAAATCATAGAAGAACTTTTTCTTTTGCTGGTATGTGAAACTAGGTGGTATAAATTTAGCAACAATGTAATTAGCATAATCAGCATACCATGGAGCAATACGAGAAGCATTTATGACAGCTAATTGTTCATCAGGAAAGCTATCATTAATAGGTAGTGGGTCATCAAGAACATTCTCTAACCTAGACAAGTTGTCTGCAACGGGATTCTCAGCTCCCTTTCTATTAATAATATGCAAATCAAATTCTTGAAGCAAGAGAACCCATCTAATAAGTCTAGGTTTAGCATCTTTCTTTTCCATAAGATATTTAATAGCAGCATGATCAGTGTGAACAGTTACATTAGAATCAGCAATATAAGGTCTGAACTTATCACAAGCAAACACAACTGCTAAAAATTCTTTTTCAGTAGTAGCATAATTTCTCTGGGCACTATCCAGAGTCTTACTAGCATATCGGATAACATTTAATTTCTTATCAACCCTTTGTCCTAAAACAACCCCTATAGCATAATCGCTAGCATCACACATAATTTCAAAGGGTAAATTCCAATCAGGTGGATGAACAATAGGTGCAGAAATCAAAGCTTTCTTAAGTATTTCAAATGCTTCTACACAATCATCATCAAAGACAAAAGGAACATCTTTTTGTAAGAGATTAGTCAGAGGCCTAGAAATTTTAGAGAAGTCCTTATTGAACCTCCTATAAAAACTAGCATGACCAAGGAAACTTCTTATACCTTTAATGTCGTTAGGACACGACATCTTTTCAATAGCAGCAACTTTAGCTTTATCAACTTCAATACTTCTTTCTGAAATTTTATGCCCCAAGATAATACCTTCATTAACCATAAAGTGGCACTTCTCCCAATTCAAGACAAGATTAGTTTCTTCACATCTTTGCAAAACTCGATCAAGGTTTCTTAAGCAATCATCAAAAGAAGTGCCATATACAGAAAATCATCCATGAATACCTCAACAATCTTTTCACAAAAGTCAGAGAATATAACAGTCATACATCTTTGAAAGGTAGCAGGTGCATTGCATAAACCAAAAGGTATACGTTTGTAAGCAAAGGTACCGAAAGGGCAAGTAAAAGTTGTCTTTTCTTGATCCTCTTTTGACACGGGTATTTGAGAGAAACCAGAATAACCATCTAGAAAGCAAAAATGTGGATGTTTGGATAATCTTTCTAGCATTTGATCAATAAAAGGTAAAGGGTAATGATCCTTTTTAGTATCTTTATTTAATTTGTGGAAATCAATTACCATTCTATAACCTGTAACAATTCTTTGTGGGGTCAATTCATCTTTATCATTAGGAACAACAGTAATACCTCCCTTCTTAGGGACACAATGGACAGGACTTACCCACAGACTATCAGCAACGGGATAAATTATTCCTTCCTCCAGAAGCTTTAGTATTTCTTTTCTTACCACTTCATTCATATTAGGATTTAACCATCATTGGTGATCAACAACTGGTTTAGCATCCTTTTCCAATTTTATTTTGTGCTCGCATAGAGTGGGACTAATGCCCTTAAGATCATCAAGAGTATATCCAATAGTAGCACGGTGCTTCTTCAGAGTTTTCAATAATTTCTTTTCTTCATGCTCTGAAAGGTTAGCACTAATAATAACAGGATATATCTCTTTCTCATCAAGATAAGCATATTTAAGAGTATCAGGTTAAGGTTTAAGCTCAAACATGGGATCACCCTTGGGTGGAGGAGGATCCCCTAAGATTTCAACATGCAAATTGTGTTTCAAAATAGGTCCCTATTTAAAGAATACTTCATCTATTTCCCTTCTTTCATTCATAAACATATCATTTTCATGGTCTAGCAAATATTGTTCTAAAGGATCATTAGGAGGCACGGCAATAGAAGCAAGACCAATAATTTCATCTTTACTAGGAAATTCTTTATCATAAGGTTGTCTACGAAATTTAGCAAAATTAAACTCATGAGACATATCCCCCAAACCAATAGTAACAACATCCTTTTTGCAATCTATCTTAGCATTAACAGTGTTCAAGAAGGGTCTACCAAATATAATGGGACAAAAGTTATATTGTGGGGAACCAAGAACAAGAAAATCAGCAGGATATTTGACTTACCCACACAAGACTTCAACATCTCTAACAATCCAAACTGGTGAAATAGTGTCTCTATTGGCAAGCTTAATTGTAACATCAATTTCCTCTATCTCAGCGGGTGCAATATCATGCATAATTTCTTTCTATAAGGAATGAGGTATTGCACTTGCACTAGCACCCATATAACATAAGCCATGATAGCAATGGTCTCCTATTTTATAAGAAATAACAGGCATGCCTACAATAGGTCTATGTTTATTCTTAGTATCGGGTCTAGCAATTCTGGCACCTTCATCACAGAAGTAAATAACATGCCCATCAATATAATCGGCCAAGAGATCCTTAACCATAGCAATACTAGGTTCAACTTTAATTTGCTCAAAGGGTGTAGGTGTTCTAGTATTACTCTTATGAACTACCGTTGAAACTTTAGCATGATCCTTTTAAAGGAAATATGCCCTAGAGGCAATAATAAAGTTATTATTTATTTCCTTATATCATGATAAATGTTTATTATTCATGCTAGAATTGTATTAACCGGAAACATAATACATGTGTGAATACATAGACAAACAGAGTGTCACTAGTATGCCTCTACTAGACTAGCTCGTTAATCAAAGATGGTTATGTTTCCTAACCATGGACAAAGAGTTGTTATTTGATTAACGAGATCACATCATTAGGTGAATGATCTGATTGACATGACCCATTCCATTAGCTTAGCACCCGATCGTTTAGTATGTTGCTATTGCTTTCTTCATGACTTATACATGTTCCTTTGACTATGAGATTATGCAACTCCCGTTTACCGGAGGAACACTTTGTGTGCTACCAAACATCACAACATAACTGGGTGATTATAAAGGTGCTCTACAGGTGTCTCCAAAGGTACATGTTGGGTTGGTGTATTTCGAGATTAGGATTTGTCACTCCGATTGTCGGAGAGGTATCTCTGGGCCCTCTCGGTAATGCACATCACATAAGCCTTGCAAGCATTGCAACTAATGAGTTAGTTGTGAGATGATGTATTACGGAACGAGTAAAGAGACTTGCCAGTAACGAGATTGAACTAGGTATTGAGATACCGACGATCGAATCTCGGGCAAGTAACATACCGATGACAAAGGGAACAACGTATGTTGTTATGCGGTCTGAGTGATGAAAGATCTTCGTAGAATATGTAGGAGCCAATATGAGCATCCAGGTTCCGCTATTGGTTATTGACCGGAGACGTGTCTCGGTCATGTCTACATTGTTCTCGAACCGGTAGGGTCCGCATGCTTAAGGTTTTGATGACAGTTATATTATGAGTTTATGAATTTTGATGTACCGAAGTTTGTCCGGAGTCCCGGATGTGATCACGGACATGACGAGGAGTCTCGAAATGGTCGAGACATAAGATTTATATATTGGAAGCCTATATTTGGATATCGGAAGAGTTCCGGGTGAAATCGGGATTTTACCGGAGTACCGGTAGGTTACCGAAACCCCTTAGTGGGCCTTAGTGGAAGAGAGGAGAAGTGGCCAGGGCTGGGCCATGCGCCCCTCCCCCCTTAGTGGGCCTTAGTGGAAGAGAGGAGAAGTGGCCAGGGCTGGGCCATGCGCCCCTCCCCCCTTAGTCCGAATAGGACAAGGAGAGGGGGCCGGCGCCCCCCTTCCTTCTCTCTCTCCTCTTTCCCCCCTCCCGAATCCTATTCCAACTAGGAAAGGGGGGGAATCCTACTCCCGGTGGGAGTAGGACTCCTCCTGGCGCGCCCTCTCCTGGCCGGCCGCACCTCCCCTTTGATCCTTTATATACGGAGGCAGGGAGCACCCCTAGAGACACAAGTTGATCCACGTGATCATATTCTTAGCCGTGTGCGGTGCCCCCTTCCACCATAGCCCTCGATAACATTGTAGCGGTGCTTAGGCGAAGCCCTGCGACGGTAGTACATCAAGATCGTCACCATGCCGTCGTGCTGATGGAACTCTTCCCCAACACTTTGCTGGATTGGAGTCCAGGGATCGTCATTGAGCTGAACATGTGCTAGAACTCGGAGGTGCCATAGTTTCAGTGCTTGATCGGTCAGGCCGTGAAGACGTACGACTACATCAACCACGTTGTGCTAACGCTTCCGTTGTCGATCTACAAGGGTACATAGATCACACTCTCCCCTCTCGTTGCTATGCATCACCATGATCTTGCGTGTGCGTAGGCAAATTTTTGAAATTACTACGTTCCCCAACAGTGGTATCAGAGCCTAGGTTTTATATGTTGATGTTATATGCACGAGTAGAACACAAGTGAGTTGTGGGTGATATAAGTCATACTGCTTACCAGCATGTCATACTTTGGTTCGGCGGTATTGTTGGACGAAGCGGCCCGGACCGACATTACGCGTACGCTTACACGAGACCGGTTCTCCCAACGTGCTTTGCACAAAGGTGGCTTGCGGGTGACAGTTTCTCCAACTTTAGTTGAACTGAGTGTGGCTACGCCCGGTCCTTGCGAAGGTTAAAACAGCACCAACTTGACAAACTATCGTTGTGGTTTTGATGCGTAGGTAAGATTGGTTCTTGCTTAAGCCCGTAGCAGTCACGTACAACTTGCAACAATAAGTAGAGGACATCTAACTTGTTTTTGCAGGGCATGTTGCAATGTGATATGGTCAAGACATGATGCTAAATTTTATTGGATGAGATGATCATGTTTTGTAACCGAGTTATCGGCAACTGGCAGGAGCCATATGGTTGTCGCTTTACTGTATGCAATGCAATCGCGCTGTAATGCTTTACTTTATCACTAAGCGGTAGCGATAGTCAGGGAAGCATAAGATTGGCGAGACGACAACGATGCTACGATGGAGATCAAGGTGTCGCGCCGGTGACGATGGTGATCATGACGGTGCTTCGAAGATGGAGATCACAAGCACAAGATGATGATGGCCATATCATATCACTTATATTGATTGCATGTGATGTTTATCTTTTATGCATCTTATCTTGCTTTGATTGACGGTAGCATTATAAGATGATCTCTCACTAATTATCAAGAAGTGTTCTCCCTGAGTATGCACCGTTGCGAAAGTTCTTCGTGCTGAGACACCACGTGATGATCGGGTGTGATAGGCTCTACGTTCAAATACAACGGGTGCAAAACAGTTGCACACGCGGAATACTCAGGTTATACTTGACGAGCCAAGCATATACAGATATGGCCTCAGAACACAGAGACCGAAAGGTCGAGCGTGAATCATATAGTAGATATGATCAACATAGTGATGTTCACCAATGAAGCTACTCCATCTCACGTGATGATCGGACATGGTTTAGATGATTTGGATCACGTAATCACTTAGAGGATTAGAGGGATGTCTATCTAAGTGGGAGTTCTTTAAGTAATATGATTAATTGAACCTAAATTTATCATGAACTTAGTACCTGATAGTATCTTGCTTATTCATGTTTGATTGTAGATAGATGGCCCGTGCTGTTGTTCCGTTGAATTTTAATGCGTTCCTTGAGAAAGCAAAGTTGAAAGATGATGGTAGCAATTACACGGACTGGGTCCATAACTTGAGGATTATCCTCATTGCTGCACAGAAGAATTACGTCCTGGAAGCACCGATGGGTGCCAGGCCTGCTGCTGGAGCAACACCAGATGTTATGAACGTCTGGCAGAGCAAAGCTGATGACTACTCGATAGTTCAGTGTGCCATGCTTTACGGCTTAGAATCGGGACTTCAACGACATTTTGAATGTCATGGAGCATATGAGATGTTCCAGGAGTTGAAGTTAATATTTCAAGCAAATGCCCGGATTGAGAGATATGAAGTCTCCAATAAGTTCTATAGCTGCAAGATGGAGGAGAACAGTTCTGTCAGTGAGCATATACTCAAAATGTCTGGTATAATAATCACTTGATTCAATTGGGAGTTAATATTCCAGATGATTGTGCCATTGACAGAATTCTCCAATCACTGCCACTAAGCTACAAGAGCATCATGATGAACTATAATATGCAAGGGATGAATAAGACTATTCCCGAGCTCTTTGCAATGCTTAAAGCTGCGGAGGTAGAAATCAAGAAGGAGCATCAAGTGTTGATGGTAAACAAGACCACTAGTTTCAAGAAAAATGGCGAAGGGAAGAAGAAGGGGGACTTCAAAAAGAACAGCAAGCAAGTTGCTGCTCAAGAGAAGAAACCCAAACCTAGACCGAAGCCTGAAACTGAGTGCTTCTACTGCAAGCAGACTGGTCACCGGAAGCGGAACTGCCTCAAGTATTTGGCGGATAAGAAGGATGGCAAGGTGAACAAAGGTATATGTGATATACATTGTATTGATGTGTACCTTACTAATGCTCGCAGTAGCACCTGGGTATTTGATACTGGTTCTGTTGCTAATATTTGCAACTCGAAACAGGGACTACAGATTAAGCGAAGATTGGCTAAGGACGAGGTGACGATGCGCATGGGAAATGGTTCCAAAGTCGATGTGATCGCAGTCGGCACGCTACCTCTACATCTACCTTCGGGATTAATATTAGACCTGAATAATTGTTATTTGGTGCCAGTGTTAAGTATGAACATTATATCTGGATCTTGTTTGATGCGAGACGGTTATTCATTTAAATCAGAGAATAATGGTTGTTCTATTTACATGAGTAATATCTTTTATGGTCATGCACCCTTAAAGAGTGGTCTATTCTTATTAAATCTCGATAGTAGTGACACACATATTCATAGTGTTGAAACCAAAAGATGCAGAGTTGATAATGATAGTGCAACTTATTTGTGGCACTACCGTTTAGGTCATATCGGTATAAAGCGCATGAAGAAACTCCATACTGATGGGCTTTTGGAACCACTTGATTATGAATCACTTGGTACTTGCGAACCGTGCCTTATGGGTAAGATGACAAAAACACCGTTCTCTGGTACTATGGAGAGAGCAACAGATTTGTTAGAAATCATACATACAGATGTATGTGGTCCGATGAATGTTGAGGCTCGTGGCGGATATCGTTATTTTCTCACCTTCACAGATGACTTAAGCAGATATGGGTATATCTACTTAATGAAACACAAGTCTGAAACGTTTGAAAAGTTCAAAGAATTTCAGAGTGAAGTTAAAATCATCGTAACAAGAAAATAAAATTCCTACGATCTGATCATGGAGGAGAATATTTGAGTTACGAGTTTGGTGTACATTTGTAACAATGTGGAATAGTTTCGCAACTCACGCCACCCGGAACACCACAGCGTAATGGTGTGTCCGAACGTCGTAATCGTACTTTACTAGATATGGTACGATCTATGATGTCTCTTACTGATTTACCGCTATTGTTTTGGGGATACGCTCTAGAGACGGCCGCATTCACGTTAAATAGGGCACCATCAAAATCCATTGAGACGACACCTTATGAACTGTGGTTTGGCAAGAAACCAAAGTTGTCGTTTCTGAAAGTTTGGGGCTGCGATGCTTATGTGAAAAAGCTTCAACCTAATAAGCTCGAACCCAAATCGGAAAAATGTGTCTTCATAGGATATCCAAAGGAAACTATTGGATACACCTTCTATCACAGATCCGAAGGCAAGAATTTTGTTGCTAAATTCGGAAACTTTCTAGAGAAGGAGTTTCTCTCGAAAGAAGTGAGTAGGAGGAAAGTAGAACTTGACGAGGTAACTGTACCTACTCCCTTATTGGAAAGTAGTACATCACAGAAACCTGTTTCTGTGACACCTACACCAATTAGTGAGGAAGCTAATGATAATGATCATGAAACTTCAGAACAAGATACTACTGAACCTCGTAGATCATCCAGAGTGAGATCCACACCAGAGTGGTATGGTAATCCTGTTCTGGAAGTCATGCTACTAGATCATGATGAACCTACGAACTATGAAGAAGCGATGGTGAGCCCAGATTCCGCAAAATGGCTTGAAGCCATGAAATTTGAGATGGGATCCATGCATGAGAACGAAGTATGGACTTTGGTTGACTTGCCCAATGATCGGCAAGCAATTGAGAATAAATGGATCTTCAAGAAGAAGACTGACGCTGAAAGTAATATTACTGTCTACAAAGCTCGACTTGTCGCAAAAGGTTTTCGGCAAGTTCAAGGGATTGACTACGATGAGACCTTCTCACTCATAGTGATGCTTAAGTCTGTCCGAATCATGTTAGCAATTGCCGCATTTTATGATTATGAAATTTGGCAGATGGATGTCAAAACTGCATTCCTGAATGGATTTCTGGAAGAAGAGTTGTATATGATGCAACCAGAAGGTTTTGTCGATCCAAAGGGAGCTAACAAAGTGTGCAAGCTCCAGCGATCCATTTATGGACTGGTGCAAGCCTCTCGGAGTTGGAATAAACTCTTTGATAGTGTGATCAAAGCATTTGGTTTTATACAAACTTTTGGAGAAGCCTGTATTTACAAGAAAGTGAATGGGAGCTCTGTAGCATTTCTGATATTATATGTGGATGACATATTACTGATTGGAAATGATATAGAATTTCTGGATAGCATAAAGGGATACTTGAATAAGAGTTTTTCAATGAAAGACCTCGGTGAAGCTGCTTACATATTAGGCATTAAGATCTATAGAGATAGATCAAAACGCTTAATTGGACTTTCACAAAGAACATACCTTGACAAAGTTTTGAAGAAGTTCAAAATGGATCAAGCAAAGAAAGGGTTCTTGCCTGTGTTACAAGGTGTGAAGTTGAGTCAGACTCAATGCCCGACCACTCCAGAAGATAGAGAGAAAATGAAAGATGTTCCCTATGCTTCAGCCATAGGCTCTATAATGTATGCAATGCTGTGTACCAGACCTGATGTGTGCCTTGCTATAAGTCTAGCAGGGAGGTACCAAAGTAATCCAGGAGTGGATCACTGGACAGCGGTCAAGAACATCCTGAAATACCTGAAAAGGACTAAGAATACGTTTCTCGTTTATGGAGGTGACAAAGAGCTAATCGTAAATGGTTACGTCGATGCGATCTTTGACACTGATCCGGACGATTCTAAATCGCAAACCGGATACGTATTTACATTAAACGCTGGAGCTGTCAGTTGGTGCAGTTCTAAACAAAGCGTCGTGGCGGGATCTACGTGTGAAGCAGAATACATAGCTGCTCCGGAAGCAGCAAATGAAGGAGTCTGGATAAAGGAGTTCATATCCGATCTAGGTGTCATACCTAGTGCATCGGGTCCAATGAAAATCTTTTGTGACAATACTGGTGCAATTGCCTTGGCAAAGGAATCCAGATTTCACAAGAGAACCAAGCACATCAAGAGACGCTTCAATTCCATCCGGGATCTAGTCCAGGTGGGAGACATAGAGATTTGCAAGATACATACGGATCTGAATGTAGCAGACCCGTTGACTAAGCCTCTTCCATGAGCAAAACATGATCAGCACCAAGGCTCCATGGGTGTTAGAATCATTACTGTATAATCTAGATTATTGAATCTAGTGCAAGTGGGAGACTGAAGGAAATATGCCCAAGAGGCAATAATAAAGTTATTATTTATTTCCTTATATCATGATAAATGTTTATTATTCATGCTAGAATTGTATTAACCGGAAACATAATACATGTGTGAATACATAGACAAACAGAGTGTCACTAGTATGCCTCTACTAGACTAGCTCGTTAATCAAAGATGGTTATGTTTCCTAACCATGGACAAAGAGTTGTTATTTGATTAACGGGATCACATCATTAGGTGAATGATCTGATTGACATGACCCATTCCATTAGCTTAGCACCCGATCGTTTAGTATGTTGCTATTGCTTTCTTCATGACTTATACATGTTCCTATGACTATGAGATTATGCAACTCCCGTTTACCGGAGGAACACTTTGTGTGCTACCAAACGTCACAACGTAACTGGGTGATTATAAAGGTGCTCTACAGGTGGCTACAAAGGTACATGTTGGGTTGGCGTATTTCGAGATTAGGATTTGTCACTCCGATTGTCGGAGAGGTATCTCTGGGCCCTCTCGGTAATGCACATCACATAAGCCTTGCAAGCATTGCAACTAATGAGTTAGTTGTGAGATGATGTATTATAGAACGAGTAAAGAGACTTGCCAGTAACGAGATTGAACTAGGTATTGAGATACCGACGATCGAATCTTGGGCAAGTAACATACCGATGACAAAGGGAACAACGTATGTTGTTATGCGGTCTGATCGATAAAAGATCTTCATAGAATATGTAGGAGCCAATATGAGCATCCAGGTTCCGCTATTGGTTATTGACCGGAGACATGTCTCGGTCATGTCTACATTGTTCTCAAACTCGTAGGGTCCGCACGCTTAAGGTTTCGATGATAGTTATATTATGAGTTTATGCATTTTGATGTACCGAAGTTTGTTCGGAGTCCCGGATGTGATCACGGACATGATGAGGAGTCTCGAAATGGTTGAGACATAAAGATTGATATATTGGAAGCCTATATTTGGATATCAGAAGAGTTCCGGGTGAAATCGGGATTTTACCGGAGTACCGGGAGGTTACCGAAACCCCCCGGGAGGTATATGGGCCTTAATGGGCCTTAGTGGAAGAGAGGAGAAGTGGCCAAGGCTAGGACACGCGCCCCTCCCCCCTTAGTCCGAATAGGACAAGGAGAGGGGGCCGGCGCCCCCCTTCCTTCTCTCTCTCCTCTTTCCCCCTCCCGAATCCTATTCCAACTAGGAAAGGGGGGGAATCCTACTCCCGGTGGGAGTAGGACTTCTCCTGGCGCGCCCTCTCCTGGCCGGCCGCACCCCCCTTTGATCCTTTATATACGGAGGCAGGGAGCACCCCTAGAGACACAAGTTGATCCACGTGATCATATTCTTAGCCGTGTGCGGTGCCCCCTTCCACCATAGCCCTCGATAACATTGTTGCAGTGCTTAGGCGAAGCCCTGCGACGGTAGTACACCAGGATTGTCACCACGCCGTCGTGCTGACGGAACTCTTCCCCGACACTTTGCTAGATCGGAGTCCGGGGATCGTCATCGAGTTGAACGTGTGCTAGAACTCGGAGGTGCCGTAGTTTCGGTGCTTGATCGGTCGGGCCGTGAAGACGTACGACTACATCAACCACGTTGTGCTAACGCTTTCGTTGTCGATCTACAAGGGTACGTAGATCACACTCTCCCCTCTCGTTGCTATGCATCACCATGATCTTGCGTGTGCATAGGCAAATTTTTGAAATTACTACGTTCCCAACACCTTTATTCTAGTAGGGAAAGGTGGTTTCTCAATATAAGTAGTAGGAACAACAGAGTCACTATAAGTGATAGTCTTGTATTCAACTTTAATAGGTGCAACTACTTTTACTTCAATGGGAGGATTATATTTAAACCACTTCTCCTTAGGGAGATCAATATGAGTAGCAAAGGATTCACAGAAAGAAGCTACTATCTGAGAGTCAAGTCCATATTTAGTGCTAAATTCACGGAAAGCATCGGTATCCATAAAAGATTTAACACAATCAAACTTGGGTGTTATACCTGATTCCTTAACTTTGTCAAGATCCCAATCTTCAGAGTTGTGTTTAACTCTTTCCAACAAATCCCATTTGAATTCAATAGCCTTCATCATAAAAGAACCAGTACAAGAGGTATCAAGCATGGAACGATTATCGATAGAAAGCCGAGCATAAATTTTTTGAATAATAATTTCTCTTGAGAGCTCATGATTGGGGCATGAATATAACATTGACTTAAGCCTCCCCCAAGCTTGAGAGATGCTTTCTCCTTCGCGAGGCCAAAAAATATATATATATATATATATGTGTGTGTGTGTATATATATATATATATATATATATAAAATTACGATCACGATGAACAAGATGCATAGGATAAAACTTCTGATGAAATTCCAATTTCAATCGGTTGTAATTCCATGATCGCATGTCATCACATAGCCTAAACCATGTCAATGCCTTTCCCTTCAAAGATAAAGGGAAGACCTTCTTCTTGATAACATCCTCGGGCATACCTGCAAGCTTTAATAATCCACAAACTTCATCCACATAGATTAGGTGCAAATCGGGATGCAATGTTCCATCTCCCGTAAAAGGATTAGCTAGCAGTTTCTCTATCATACCTGAAGGAATTTCAAAGTAAACATTTTCCGTACGTTCAGTAGGTTGAGGAGCAACTATTTTATCTATTGGTCAGGGTGAAGATACCCTGAACAAGCCCCTCAAATGATTATGTTCCAAAGTAACAAGTGACAGTCAATTTCAGCACACTATATAAATTTTTCCTTACCAAATTCCACCTACCAAAGGCACTTCACTCGCCGGCAACGGCGCCAGAAAAGAGTCTTGATGACCCACAAGTATAGGGGATCTATCGTAGTCCTTTCGATAAGTAAGAGTGTCGAACCCAACAAGGAGAAGAAGGAAATGATAAGCGGTTTTCAGCAAGGTGTTCTCTGCAAGCACTGAAATTATCGGTAATAGATAGTTTTCTGATAAGGTAATTTGTAACAGGTAACAAGTAATAAAAGTAAATAAGGTGCAGCAAGATGGCCCAATCCTTTTTGTAGAAAAGGACAAGCCTGTACAAACTCTTATATAAAGGAAAGTGCTCCCGAGGACAGATGGGAATTATCGTCAACCTAGCTTTCATCACGCTCATATGATTCACGTTCGGTACTTTGATAATTTGATATGTGGGTGGACCGGTGCTTGGGTACTATCCTTCCTTGGACAAGCATCCCACTTATGATTAACCCCTCTTGTAAGCATTCGCAACTACAAAAGAAGTATTAAGGTAAACTTAACCATAGCATGAAATATGTGGATCCAAATCAGCCACTTAAGAAGCAACTCATAAACTAGGGTTTAAGCTTATGTCACTCTAGCAACCCATCATCTACTTATTTACTTTCCAATGCCTTCCTCTATGCCTGAAAGTGCAACTATCCCTGGGTGGTTTTGGTAATTCCTAACAACATATAGCTCATTGAGCTAATGCTACTTGAAGATAAATATTTCAGTAAAAACTCAATGATTGGCACGGCATGGATTAGAAAGTGGACCCCTGAAAATGCTAAGGACAAAAGGATTGGCTCAAGCTCAAAGCACAAGACTCTACATTTCATTTTTAGTGATCCAAGATCACATTGAGTCCATAGGAAAAGCCAATACTATTAAGAGGGGATGAGGTGTTGCTAAATGAGGTTCTTGCTCAAAGTGCTTAGTGATATGCTCCACAACCCTCAACTACTTTATCATATCCAAATATATCCCAAACCAAAAGTCAAACTCGGACCCACCGATTTGATCTATCCGACGCCACCGAGTTCACTTGACATAGCCACTGCCACAAACCCTAGTCTTTTCGGTCCCACCGATAGGTATCTCGGTCTCACCGAGATGGGATTGTAATCTCCCTGTTTCCCTTTGTAACGTTTTGGTCCAACCGAGATGAGCGATCGGTCCCACCGAGATTGCAATGCAAACTCTTTGTTTCCCTTTTGTAACGTTTTGGTCCTACCGAGAGAGCAAATCGGTCCCACCGAGATTTCCTGACCAGCTCTCTGGTTAGTCTATTACCAAAATCGGTCTCACCGAGTTTGTGTAATCGATCTCACCGAGATTACGTTATGACCTAACCCTAATGATATCGGTCCCACCGAGTCGACATGTCGATCCCAGCGAAAACTCTAATGGTCACATTATGAACTAAATCGGTCTGGCCGAGTTGTATGATTCGGTCCCACCGAGTTTGGTGATTTGTGTGTAACGGTTAGATTTTGTGTGGAAGGTATATATACCCCTCCACCAACTCTTCATTCGTGGAGAGAGCCATCAGAACATGACTATACTTCCAACATACATTTTCTGAGAGAGAACCACCTACACTTTTGTTGAGGTCAAGATATTCCATTCCAACCACATAAATCTTGATCTCTAGCCTTCCCAAGTTGCTTTCCACTCAAATCATCTTTCCACCAAATCCTATCCTATGAGAGAGAGTTGAGTGTTGGGGAGACTATCATTTGAAGAACAAGAGCAAGGAGTTCATCATCAACACACCATTTGTTACCTCTTGGAGAGTGGTGTCTCCTAGATTGATTAGGTGTCACTTGGGAGCCTCTGAGGGAGTCCTAGATTAGGGGGGTCCTCGGACAGCCGGACTATATACTTTGGCCGGACTGTTGGACTATGAAGATACAAGATTGAAGGCCTTGTCCTGTGTTCGGGTGGGACTCTCCTTTGCATGGAAGGCAAGCTTGGCGATTCGGATATGTAGATCTCCTTCTCTGTAACCGACTCTGTGTAACTTGAGCCCCCTCCGGTGTCTATATAAACCGGAGGGTTTAGTCCGTAGGACAACAACAATCATAATCATAGGTTAGTTTCTAGGGTTTAGCCTCTACGATCTCGTGGTAGAACAACTCTTGTAATACTCATATCATCAAGATCAATCAAGCAGTAAGTAGGGTATTACCTTGATCGAGAGGGCCCGAACCTGGGTAAACATTGTGTCCCCCGCCTCCTGTTACCATCAGCCTTAGATGCATAGTTTGGGACCCCCTACCCGAGATCCACCGGTTTTGACACCGACAGCCTCCGTCAAGATTGTGGAGTTAAACCAAGGAGTTTGTACGGGCAAGGAGGTCACCTACTTCGTGAAGATCTACCCTAGTGAGGCAAGTCCTTCGTGGGCGATGGCCATGGTGGGATAGACAAGGTTGCTTCTTCATGGACCCTTCATGGGTGGAGCCCTCCGTTGACTCGTGCAACAGTACCCTTCATGGGTTGAAGTCTCCATCAATGTGGATGTATGATAGCACCACCTATCGGAACCACGCCAACAATCTCCGTGTCTACATTGCGTTTGCTCCCTCCAAGCTCCTCCCTTTACCTTCATATGCAATTGTTTTACATTCCGCCGCTATACTCTTAGAATTGCATGTGTAGGTTGTTTGCTTGACTTGTGCTAAGTTGCTAAAATCTGCCAAGAATTAAAATTGGGAAAAGGCTAGATTATTATTTGGTCAATGAGGGAGTCCTGGATTAGGGGGTCTCCGGACAGCCGGTCTATATCCTTTGGCCAGACTATTGGACTATGAAGATACAAGATTGAAGACTTTGTCCCGTGTCCGGATGGGACTCTACTTGGGGTGGAAGGCAAGCCAGGCAATACGGATATGTATATCACCTGCTTTGTAACCGACCTTATGTAACCCTAGCCCCCTCCGGTGTTTATATAAACCGGAGGGTTTTAGTCCGTAGGACAACATACAATCATACCATAGGCTAGCTTCTAGGGTTTAGCCTCCCTGATCTCGTGGTAGATCAACTCTTGTAATACTCATATCATCAAGAACAATCGAGCAGGACGTAGGGTTTTACCTCCATCAAGAGGGCCCAAACCTGGGTAAACATCGTGTCCCCTGCCTCCTGTTACCATCCGCCTTAGACGCACAGTTCGGGACCCCCTACCCGAGATCCGCCGGTTTTGACACCGACATTGGTGCTTTCATTGAGAGTTCCACTGTGTCGTCACCATAAGGCTTGATGGCTCCTTCGATTATCGCTAGCGATGCTGTCTAGGGTGAGGTTTTCCTCCCTGGACAGGTCTTCATATTTGGCAGCTTTGCACTGCGGGCCAACTCGCTTGGCCATCTGGAGCAGATTGAGAGCTATGCCCCTAGCCATCAGGTCAGATTTGGGAACTTGAACTACACGGCCGATATCCACGGAGACTTGATCTTCGACGGACGAACCCATGCCAGACGCGCCGCACAGTCACGACGAGCAAGACGTAACTCTATGATCGGACAGTGTTCGGGAGATCGCATCCGCAGCTACTCCGGCCTTAAATCCGGAGCAAGTCGTGCCATCCGAGAGCGGAGGGATGGACCCCGCCACGGAGGCCGCACTCTTAGTGGCGATAGAGCAGGATACTGACTTCACCCCTTACGAGAGCCGTGTCGCCGAACCACTGATTTCATCTCAGGCCACGGACTCCGAACCGCTCATATCCGTGCCCGTCGAGTCCGACTGGGCGCCGATCATGGAGTTCACCTCCGCTGATATCTTTCAGCACTCACCTTTCGGAGATGTGCTGAATTCATTAAGGTCTCTCTCCCTGTCAGGAGAACCCTGGCCGAACTATGTCCGGCTAGAATGGGATGCGGACGACGAAGAAATTTGCTACCCACCCACCACCCACTTAGTAGCCACTGTCGACGACTTAACCGACATGCTCGACTTCGACTCCGAAGACATCAATGGTATGGACGACGATGTAGGAGACGAACCGCAACCACCGCCCACGGGACGCTGGACCGCTACTTCATCACATGACGTATACATGGTGGACACCCCCAACGAAGCCAATGGCGACGAGAAAGCGGAGGATGACCCCTCCAAGAAGCAACCCAAGCGCCGACGTCAGCGGCGCCGCTCTAAGTCCCGCCATAGCAAAAACAGCGATAATAATAGTCCACGCGACTCTGGAAGATACGACAACTGCACCACCCCGGTGGTAGAAAATGATCAAGATGCAAAGTGCAAACATAGTATGGATCCGACGTCCAAACACGATCACGCCGAAGATAAGCCTCATCAATCCCCGTCTAGGGAAGAAAACAGTCCGGACGAAGATGCACCCATCATCCCGGAAACACACTTGGGGCAAGAGAACCTCCGCAGAAGGCTTAATGCCACAGCGAGAAGCCTGAAGAAACAGAAGCAAAGGCTCAAGGTCGCACAAGATACACTCAACAGCAAGTGGAACAAAGTAACAAAGTATGGTGGAAGTTACCATCCAAATAGCTATCCAAAGCGCAAGCTATTACCGGAATTCGACGATGAGGCCTTAGAGGCCATACAGCCGAAAAGTGATACGGCCAACCGGCCAGATCCACCACCCTATGAACGCGATAGAGCGGCTAACAAACTCACGCATAAGTCAACACACGTTCTATGTGAGAACTTGCGTCAAAAATCCGGCGCGACCAGATCTATCTATGGATCTAGGAAGTGCGCTACGGTACACAACCAACACCGAATACTTCAACCATCTGAACACTATGGCGCATCCCAATACAGGGGTGCCGCACACCCACTATGTTTCACTGATGAGGTCCTGGATCACGAATTCCCAGAGGGATTCAAACCGGTGAACATAGAGGCGTATGACGGGACCACAGACCCTGGAGTCTGGATAGAGCATTCATCCTCAATATTCATATGGCTCGTGGAGACGATCTCCATGCCATTAAATACTTGCCCCTCAAGCTTAAAGGGTCAGCTAGGCACTGGCTGAAAAGCCTCCCCGAAAACTCAATTGGAATTTGGGAGGAGCTCGAGGACGCTTTCCGGGCCAATTTTCAAGGGACTTATGTCCGACCTCCGGACGTAGACGATTTAAGTCATATAATCCAACAGTCCGGAGAGTCCGCCCGAAAGCTTTGGAACAGGTTCCTCACCAAGAAGAACCAAATAGTCGACTGTCCGGACGCCCAAGCCTTAGAAGCTTTTAAACACAGCGTCCGAGACGAATGGCTCGCCAGACACCTCGGTCAAGAAAAACTGAGAACAATGGCAGCCCTAACAAGCCTCATGACCCGCTTTTGTGCGGGCGAGGACAGCTGGTTGGCCCGTAGCAGCACCAGCGACCCAAGCACATCCAAAGTAAGGGATGGCAATGGTAAACCACGACGCAACAAAAACAAGCGTCGAAATAAAGAAGGTAGCCCAGATAATACGGTGGTAAATGCCGGATTCAGGGGCCCTCGACCAAGTCAGCGGAAAAAGCCTTTCGAAGGCAGTAGATAAGGACAATCTGGCCTAAACAAAATTCTTGACAAACTCTGTCAGATTCACGGCACCCCACACAAACCTGCAAATCATACCCACAGAGAATGTTGGGTCTTCAAGCAGGCTGGTAAGCTAAATGCCGAACACAAAGGGGAAGAGACACCAAGCGAAGACGAGGATGAACCTCGCTAGCAAAGCGCCAGAGGATAGAAAAAGTTCCCACCGAAGGTTAAAACAGTAAATGTGATCCATGTGACAAAGAGGAGAAGCAATCACGCACTCCGATGCACACGCGCCATAAAGCCCGTCACCCCTAGGTCCAACCCCTGGTTAGCCTGCCTGATCACTTTTGATCATAGGGATCACGACACGCATATCCGGCGTGAAGGACCGACGGTCTTGGTGTTAGACCCAATAATAAATGGGTACCATTTCACAAGGGTCCTCATGGACGGCGGTAGTGATCTAAATCTGGTATATCAGGACACAGTCCGCAAAATGGGGATAGACCCGACACAAATAAGCCACAATAATACTACCTTCAGGGGAGTAATACCAGGCCAAGAGGCCCACTACACGGGCTCTCTACTACTAGAGGTGGTATTCGGTTCTCCCGATAACTTCCGAAGTGAAACGTTAACTTTTCACATCGCTCCATTCCGAAGTGATTTTCAAGCACTACTCGGAAGGGCGGCTTTCGCTCGTTTTAACGCAATACCGCATTATGCTTTTCTCAAGCTCAAGATGCCCAGTCCACGAGGCGTCATTACAGTTAGCAGAAGCATCAACCGTTCTTTACGTACGGAAGAGGACGCGGTGGCTCTAACAGCTGCACACTAGACGACCTCACCAACCAGAAAAATGGCAGGTCGTCAAGACCACGGACATGGTTAGACGAGTCCGGCGTTCCATCATACATGCATGAGATTGGTTTTCGAACCCTCGTAAAACGATCAAGGGCTTCCTGCGTGTAATCAGGGCCAGCCCGGCTCAACAAGGCCTCTTTGGAATTTTGATAATTCATTCTTCCTTTTGGCAAGGCAACTTTCACCTAAGTTCTTTCCTTTTGCAGGTGACAATCATGCTACACCCGTCCAGGACACGGCACAATGGAGATACAGGCGCAGACGTGCAGCAGGGACCCGCCCAAAGGTTTCTATTTAGATTAAGACCTTGCATAAACCTTTTTTACTGTCTCTTGTTGCTCACATCCTCCGGATACTCCACACAACCGAGAAAGATGACGGCGTTATTGGCATGTGGCCACGCCAGGATTTTGCACGTACCTGGACACATGGTTTTTTTTACAAAGGGCATTTTTAGCCCGGTATATGTTATAAAGACCAAACACCTTAGGGAGTGTTCGGCGTCGCGCGTTTGGCCCTATATGCATCAGCTCCAAATCATGTCTTTGGTCAAATGTTGGGTTTGCCCGTCTCCCACATTTTTGTACCTTACGTTCCGTTATATCGGCTAAGGTAGCACTGGGAGAACTACTGCGATTGTGCCCTGGTTCATCCGGATGAGCACCTCAGTAGAGAAAGCCAAAAATTGACTGTCATGATATAGCAAGAGACTTGTCAACCACTCGATGACTAATCGGAATCTTCGGGATTCCTCCGCATTAATGAAGGGCCGTTTCCCGGTCATGTATGTACGCGCCCCGTATTTGGACGAGCGTAGAAGTACCAGGGGCTATATAGTAGCCCCACTGTCAAACTCCTATGGCTAAGTGAAAGCGTTAAAGCAATATAGTCCGATTGCCTCGTTTGCTACGCTATCACCTCCTTAACAGACCAAGACATTGGATCAAGTGTGGATATGCATCTTTTGCGAACACCCCCGCATTATATGCATGGGGGTGGAAGCCGACAACTACAAACTTTCAGGTTATATACATATATACATAAATAGCCGCACAGGAGGCATCATAGTACTTTCGGGCAAAAGTATAAATACAGCCTTGATTAATTCAGAAAAACATTGTTTGTACAATGGGACTACATGTCACTAGAAAATAATATTCTTCGAGCACTGAGCCTCTATCGAACGAGCGCCTTCAAGGACTTCTTCAAAGTAGTGCTCGGCAGCCACTCGGCCTATGGACGAACCATGTGCCACAACAGTGGTGGCCTCCATCTCCGCCCAGTATGTTTGGACACGAGCAAGGGCCATCCACGCACCTTCTATGCACACCGATCTCTTTGCAGCATCAATGTGTGGCACAACGTCAAGGAATTGTTGCACTAAGCTAAAGTAGTTATTCGGCCTTGGTCCTCCCGGCCACAGGTGATCCAACAACAGACCTCATGGCAAATCCGGACAACCTATGGACCTCGGCCCAACCGATCAATCACTCATTCAGCAGCAGCAGATGGACTGGAGCGTGAAACTGTGACCAGAATAGCTTTTCCACTTCGGGACCTTTCTGATCCTTGAAGTACTCGGCTGCATCAGTAGCACTTGCAGCCAAATCCATGTATGCATCCATAGAACTCCATAGCCGGTCCAGAGGAGCATACTTTGGATCACCGAACTTAGGGCGCAACAAGAAGGTCTTCCTAGACACGATATCTGCAGCTTGATTCAGCTCCTCATTCGCCGCTCTTATTTTGGAGCGGGCTTCCTTGGCAGCCACCCGGGCCTTCTCCAGGTCCGTCGCCTTTGCCCGGTTTTCTTCTTCAAGAAGCCGGTAACGGTCAGCAGTATCTTTTAACTCTACAGCCATATTGGCTATTTTTTCCTTGCTCACGCAATGTGCGGCCTGTTCGGCCCTTAACTCTTCGGCCACCTGTAAAGCGGCCGCATTGCTACTCCTTGCTTGCTCCTTGGCTCGGGCAAGCTCCGCCAGAAGGGTGTCCATAGTGGCAGCTCCATCTGCAGTCACAACATATTCAAGATACTGGCATCATGCTGCTCTTATTATGTGACGATCACCAGAAAAATCACTCACCCTATGCCTCGTCAAGCCGCTTGTTGACAAGCACGATGTCGGCATCTGCCGCATCCAGTTGCCACTTTAGTTCGGAAAACCCATCAGTCCGGCTAGCAACCGGAGCTTCAACCACCTGCACATAAAGGCGGTCTGGTTATTACCTGGGACTATGATCCTCTGTTTGCCACCGCTCTCGATGACAACCAGAGTCTCAGGGGCTACTATTTACATGGGCATACCTAACGTATGCGGTACTGTTAAAGGCATACATTATTTCACGTACCTCGAAGCCTTTCAGTAGACTCATAAAAGCTTCATGCAAACCACTTTCAGTGGATGAAACCCTTTCAATTACCGTACCCATTAGCGTACGATGCGCTTCCGAGATAGCAGCTTGCCCCAGAAGATCCTTCAGCGCGTCCGACCGCACACTATATGGACCCTTGCTGTCACTCTCCTCAGGAGCCGGATACTGGGGATTCCGGGCAGCCAAAGGGTTATCCTCTGGCCCTAGTGGATCCGGAGATACCCTTCACAACGACACTTCAAGATCGCCCTCTTCTTGAGTTGGGGACTCCGGGGGAGGCGTTTCGCTCTCCATCATCTCCGGAAGAAGATCCCCCGAAGAGGAACTCTGTCGAGAAGGGTTGCGATCCGGACTACAATTTATAAGCATCAGTTATTGTCTTCGGAAGTAAGGTAGGATATCTTCACTACTAAGTACTTTTTTATTACTTACAGCTCGGTACAGGGTTGATCCCCGCGCGGACATTGTGCGGCAAGAATACCCTCCGAGGCAGGACCCTCTCGCGGAGATTTCTTCTCCCGTTTGGAAACCTTAGTTTCCGGATCTTCAGAGGTGGTCCTCTTCCTTCCCTAAGGAGAGAGAATTTCAGATTCTTCCCCTGTGTTATCCTCCCCTGCGGAGGCGCTCATTCCCTCGGTTGGAATAGGTAGCGAAGGAGGCCCTCTTTTGCCCTCTTTATTCCCCCCTTCATCTTCCTTTGAGGGCACTAGACAAGGTGCTGGCTCGAGCATCTTTTCCAGCACCGGATTGTCCAAGCCCTCAGGAAGGGGGGGTGAACTTCGGATCATCTTCGCCTTTGTTATCTAGTCCTGGTCAAAGAGTGATTCTTCAGAATGATGTCATGATAAATAAAAAGGACAGTGTGTTCGGCCATGGGATTACTTACTTGGGCAGCGGGGCGGTTGCAGCTTAGGCCCACGTCCTCGGTGGTGTCCGGACACTCTATTTGGGGTCCAAAAAACGATTTGTACATCTCCTCGTGCGTCATGCCAAGGAAATGTTGAATAGCGCACGGTCCTTCAGGGTTGAATTCCCACATGCGGAGGGGTCGGCGTTTGCAAGGCTGGACTCGATGAACCATCATAACTTGCATTACCATAACCAGACTGAAATCTCCCTCGAAGAGATCTTGGATACGGCTCTGCAGTATTGGCACGTCCTTGGCTAGACCCCAGCTCAGCCCCCTGCTAATCCATGACATCAGTTCTAGTGGGGGGCCCAAGCGAAAGGTGGGGGAAGCTACCCATTTGGCACTTTGGGGGAGCTGTGACGTAAAACCACTCCTGTTGCCACAATCCGGACACCTCTGGAAAGGAACCCTTTGGCCATGGAGCATCAGCAATTTTGCTTATTAAAGCACCTCCGCACGCTGCGTACTGCCCCTGGACCGTCTTCGGCTTCACATCGAAGGTCTTGAGCCACATGCCGAAGTGAGGGGTAATGCGGAGGAAGGCCTCACATACGACAATAAATGACGAGATGTGAAGAAGGGAATCCGGGGCCAGATCGTGAAAATCCAGCCCATAATAGAACATAAGACCCCTAACAACGGGATCCAGAGCGAGGCCTAGTCCTCGGAGGAAGTGGGAGACGAACACAACGCTCTCGTTGGGTTCGGGAGTAGGGACAACCTACCCTCGGGCAGGCAGCCTATGCGAAATTTCGGCGGTCAGATATCTTGCCTCCGTCAACTTCTTGATGTCCTCCTCCATGATGGAGGAAGGCATCCACCGGCCTTGAAGGCTAGATACGGACATGATTGAAGGTCCGAAGCACCTAACCTGAGCTTTGGGTGCAAGAACTCGAGGCGGGGGAAGGATTCGATTGAGCGCGGGAGGGAAAAAAGAAAAAGCCTTGTCCCTTTATAAAGGGGTGAATATCAGGCGTCCTCCTCGTGGCCGTTTGAGACTTACCCAAGATCTAGGAGTCATACCAACAGGCACGGTTGGGTTACCCACGTTTGTATTGATGAGAATCCTGTGATAAGGGGAACACGATCTCTGCTTTGACAAGACGTGTCAAGAAACCGCCTCGCGTTATGTGCGGGGCTGGTTAAAGAAAAACGGTTCAAATAATTACCGGGTCATGGCATGATGTCATCCTGCCAAAACATGTCAGTAGATTAGATTTGTGGAAATATTATTCTCTCTACGGTGGTATGTCGAACTTATTTTGCAGGGTCGGACACTATCCTTGTATTTAAACTCTTCGGAGGAGGAACCCGCCTTGCAATGCCGAAGACAACACTACGCGTCGGACTCATCATCATTGAAGCCTGGTTCAGGGGCTACTGAGGGAGTCCTGGATTAGGGGGTCTCCGAACAGCCGGACTATATCCTTTGGCCGGACTGTTGGACTATGAAGATACAAGATTGAAGACTTCGTCCCATGTCCGGATGGGACTCTACTTGGCGTGGAAGGCAAGCTAGGCAATACGGATATGTATATCTCCTCCTTTGTAACCGACCTTATGTAACCCTAGCCCCCTCCGGTGTTTATATAAACCAGAGGGTTTTAGTCCGTAGGACAACATACAATCATACCATAGGCTAGCTTCTAGGGTTTAGCCTCCCTGATCTCATGGTATATCAACTCATGTAATACTCATATCATCAACAACAATCGATCAGGATGTAGGGTTTTACCTCCATCAAAATGGCCCGAACCTGGGTAAACATCGTGTCCCCTGCCTCCTGTTACCATCCACCTTAGACGCACAGTTCGGGACCCCCTACCCGAGATCCGCCGGTTTTGACACCGACAGTCAAGTAGTCTAATAACCCCCCCTCTAGACATACTTTTGATCCTACAAGTTGTATCAGAGCTTTGGTCTCCGTTTGCCTTGATTTCCATAGCTTTGGTGATCATAGCCTTGGTTTCACAACCTAGGAGAGTATGGCGTCTAGTGAGGGAAATTACCACCGTAGAGGTCCTTATTTTGATGGTACTAATTTTGCTAGTTGGAAGCGTAAGATGAAAATGAATATTCTTGGACATAACCCCACCGTTTGGGCTATTGTGTGTATTGGCTTGCAAGGTGAATTCTTTGATGGGAGGGCACCGAACTGTGAGGCTAGCACGAAAGAGTTGAAGATGCTGCAATACAATGCTCAAGCTTGTGATATTCTCTTCAACGGATTGTGCCCGGAAAAATTCAACAAAATTAGCCGTCTTGAGAATGCAAAGGAAATTTGGGATACTTTGATTGATATGCACGAAGGTACCGCCTCCGTCAAGGAATCCAAATTGGATGTGCTTCAAAGTCAACTTGACAAGTTCAAAATGAAGGATGGTGAAGGTGTCGCTGAAACGTACTCTTGGCTTGCTCTCATCACAAATGAGATTGTCGGCTTAGGAAGTGAAGAGATGACCGGTAGATTCATCATCAAGATGATCCTAAGAGCCTTGGATGGAAAATATGATACCGTGTGCGCATTGATCCAAATGATGCCCAATTACAAAGATCTCAAGCCAACGGAAGTCATTGGAAGGATTGTTGCTCATGAGATGTCACTCAAGGATAAGGAAGAGCTTCACAACAAGTCAAGTGGTGCTTACAAAGCCTCATGTGATGCTCCCACATCATCAAGTAAGAAATAGTACTTCAATGAAGAATTGAGCCTAATGGTGAAGAACTTCAACAAGTTCTACAAGAGTAGAAGCAAGGAAAGAAGTTCCAAGTCAAGGTCCTACAATGACAAAAGAACTTCAAGTCGTGAACGTAATTGCTACAATTGTGGAAGACCCGGACACTACTCCAATGAGTGTACGGCTCCCTACAAAAGAAGAGAAGGTTCTCCCAAAAGAAGGAGTAGGAGAGAAGAATCACCACCAAGAGAGAGAACGAGTAGAGATGACCGTTATGAACGAAGAACATCACGGAGAAGCAAGGATTCAGAAAGGAAGGACAAATCATCAAGGGGCTACACAAATCGAAGACATCAAGCTCACGTTGTTGAATGGGTATCCGGCTCCGACGATCACTCTGAGAGAAGTTATCACTCCGACTCCAAATATACTCAAGATGAAGGTGTTGCTAGTCTAGCACTTGTGTCAACCAACTCCTACGACATATTTGAGTCACCAAATGAAGGAATTGGAAGATGCTTCATGGATAAAGGCCCAAAGGTATCACACCCCGAGTATGTTGATTTCAATAGTGATGAAGATGACTTGCTAGGTGATGATGATTTACTTGTTGACAATTCTAGTGATGAAAACTATGATGAACTTGCTATTAATCTTGCTAATCAAGACAAAACGAATGACGATGATAAGAAGAAGATTGAGCGTCTAACTAAAGAGCTAAACACTCTTAAGTTAGCTCATGAAACTACCTTCGAAAATCATCGAGAGCTTTTAAAGACTCATGAGAAGTTACGCTTCGAAAAGCCCAACCTTGAGCAAGAGCATGGGTTCTTAAAGGCAATCAATGAAAAGAAAAGTTCTTCTTACCTTGCCAAGCATTTACTCTTGTCTACTTACATGTCGCAAGTTAAATCTAGCAACAAGAACAAGAAAGATTCTTCTTCTAGTAGTAACAATAATCATGTTAAACCCAATGATGTTGCTTCTAGTAATTATTTTGATTCCACTAATGATTCTATTAGCCAAGTTACACTTGAGCAAGAAAATAGCTTATTGAAGGGAATTATAGAGAAAGGTGTTTACAAGAGCCTTGCCGGGAGTAAGCAATTTGAGGAAATTGTACGCAAGCAAGGAAGACACCAGAAGAATCAAGGTGTTGGTTTTGAACGAAAGTTCAATGCCAATGGAGTTGAGTGGGAAGAAGATCAATACCCCAAGATGAAATTTGTTCCTCAACAAGAGAAGTATGATCCTACTTCTTTCCAAGGAACACAAGCTCAAGATGATCTTCCACCACAAGACCACAAGCAAAAAAGGCAAGGACAAGCTTCAAGGGGAGATTGATGAATTTGAAGAAGCTCCCAAAGCCTTGGTCAAGTGGGTTCCCAAGACTACATCAAGTTCTACTTCATCAAGTATGACTACAACTCCAAGTATTCCATCAAGATGGTGTGGATCCCGAAGAAGAAGAACTAGAGAGTTCTTGAGGGTGACTCCGCCAACACACTTCACTCATATCATTTTAGCGAGGACAAGTGCAAACAACTTCCATATCTTGCACTAGTTCAAGGAGTCACAAACCCTCTTGTTGGTAAGACAAGGGACAAGGTAACCTAATGCTTTCACGGACATCATCCTATGTGAACATCACTCTATGGATATGGATATCCTTGTTTGTTCCTTGTGGGACTAACCCATGTAGGTATTGAAAGTGCAACTCACTCCAATGGATTGCTTCGAATGATCTACATCAACATTGAGCATCTACATCTTCAACACCTACATTAAGTCATCATCGACAAAACCCAAGGTTAGGTCATCCCTCTTATGGGGGATATCACATCTAGGGGGAGCTTTACTCTAATTAATTGAGCTAAAGCAACTCTAATATGTGAACACAACAATGCTTTATGGAAAAGTGGCAACCCCACTTGTGCTTAAACGATGAGTATGACCTATGATCAAATGTTCATTTGACTCCTAAGTCAATATACTCATATATAGATGACCTAGTCATCGCCAAATTGCCTGATAGATGTTAGAGTGATTGTGCATTCTTTGTCACATATTTCTTTTGCCATCTTACTGTGTGAGCATGTTGGTTGCATATTTTACTCATTCAAGGACATCCATTTGTTGCTTTGATTGTTTGTATTTTTTCTCTTTTGCCAAATGGATGGACATGAATGCCTAAGAACTCCCTCTAGCTATCTATGCTTTCCTCGTCTCAAACTCTATTCATGCTACATCACAAAGTTTGATCAAGTCAGATTCGAACCACTCTGTGTGAGGAGCACTCAGAGTCCCCGATTCATCATAGACTTAAACTTACAAAACCTCTTTGTGCACTTCGGTATGACCGAGTCATCCATTTCGGTCACACCGAGATCACTAAGTTGATCTAGGTTTTCAATCTTGGTGCAACCGATTAGAACTTTTCGGTCACACCGAGTTGTAGTAACTGCATGTCGGTGCCACCGAGTTGTTCCACTCAGTCATACCAACAGGGTCAGGTTATATATACTGACGGGTAAAATTTTGGAAAAAAATTCGAAACCTTTCACCCGCGCGTGACCTGCTCTGCCTCCTCGGGTCTCCGGATCCTCCTCTCGCTGCATGCGACCTCCCGCCGCTGGTCTCCGCCGCCGTCAACGGCAATCTTCCCCGTCGTTGCCGCCGTAGCAAGTTCACCGCCAAAGTACGGTATGAACTTGATCTTTGTGCTATTCCTTAACTCCTATTCGTAGCACATTACTTTGCCATGATTCTTACCACGTATGAAATTATCCTCTCCAACAAAAGAACTAGTAGATTAGATTTGATTTAAAAATTTAGGGTTAGGTCTCTACCGAACTCATCTTGGACCGACCGAGTTGTAGAAATCGGTCTCACCGATTTGGCTTAGGCCATTGCACATGCGTTTTCGGTCTGACCGACAATTGCAAATCTGTGTGACCGAGTTCGATTCTCTGTGAAACCCTAGCAGTCTTCGTGCCATGAACTACGACTTGGTCTGACCGAGTTCACCAGTTTAGGTTCCAGAAGCTGCTTCTGTATCATCGAGTTTACAAATCGGTAGATCCACAATGCTTTCTATGAAGAACTAAAACTAAGTTTTTAAGTCACCTGTTTTGCAAAAATTCTGCACTTTGTGATGCTCATCTACTCTACCTCATCTACAACCTATTCACAGGGTCTGCTGACAGTTTGCCTGCAAGATGTCTGATCAAAGTGACAGCCAGAACAAGTCCCTCTAGCACTTCTGATGAGGGTAGCAGGAGCACACCAAGCAACTTGCCCAAGGCAGCCACCAGAACAAGGAAGAAGAAGACCTCAGATTCTGAGGATGAGGATTATGTGGCTGTTGAGGAAGAAGTCAGCTCCAAGAAAAAGGTGCTGAAGAAAGAGTATGGCTCAGCTGCTACAACAAAGCCAGGGATGCACAAGAAGGCTCCATCAAAGAGGATTCCGATGTCTAAGGCCAGAGCCTCAACTGCTGAAACCTCCAAGCCAACTAAAGAGGCAGTTGGAGAAAGAAAGTAAATGAAGGAAAGGGTCAAGAAGACCACTGCTAGAGTACTTGGCAGATCCTCCATTACGAGAGATTCAAAAGAAGAGGAGGAGGAAGAGGATGCTGCACCAGCTCCTAAGGCTCAGAAGCTTATGGGAGATGCAATCAAGTCAGGGGCTGCTCCATCTAAGCCCAAGTCTGCTCCCAAGGCTGCTGCTCAGAAACCCCCAAAACCCAAGAAGAAAACCAGGAGTATACCTACCGAGGAGAAGAACAAGGCCCCAGTGCCTGAAGCTGGAGAAGAAGAAGATGATTCTCTTGTTTTGAGGAAGTTGAAGCCCAAAATTCCTGACCACAATGATACTCACCCAGTCGCTGAGGACATGCGCATCAGGAAAGATGCAGGACTGAGGTTGTGGAGACAGTCTGATCCCTATGTTGTTAGGAGGAGGACTGCAGTTGACTACATGTTCCATACAAAGGAACAACAAGATTTCTATGATACTATTCTGCTTGACAAGAAGCCCATAGTGTGTGACATGAAATGGGTTGACTGGGAGTTCATCCAGAAAAATGAAGATCACTTCCCTGGAGTGTATGATAGCTTTAAGGCTTGTGGATTAGATGAATTCATTGGATAAAAGCTCACCAAATGGAATGATGAGTTGATCATGCAGTTCTACTCCACTACCCACTTCTATCCAGATGGGAGGATAGTTTGGATGTCTGAGGGTACCAGGTACCAGTCCACTGTTGATGAGTGGGCCAAGCTAATCAATGCCACAAAGGAACATGAAGATGACTTGGATGTGTATGCCACCAAGAAGAAAGACCACAACTCAATGGCAAACATGTACAAGGAGATCCCTGATAAGGCTTTAGAAACACATAAGTTTGGATATGTACACTATCTATTGTCTGGTCAGCCTACCATTAACTGGATCTTAAGGCACACATTGGTACCCAAGTCATGAGATCACAAGATGATCATAGGACACTCCATCAACATGCTGCAAATTTTTGATGTCCCCCAGAAGTTCAAAGTTATGAGCTTGATTGTAGAAACGATCAAAAGGACTGCTGCTGATCAAAAGAGGAGTTGTGGATATGCTCCACACATTCAGGAGCTCATCAACTCTAAGATGGGCATCGGGACTTACTTGCTGGACAAGGAGCATCTACCTCTACATCCTGAATTTGAAGACAACACTGTTGTGATGAATGAGGAAGAACCATCATCAACTCATGTCCAGGAGAAGAGAGCCAAGGAAAAGGCTGAGAAAACTGCCCATATGCCATGTGTTGAAGAGGCATCTCAAGTCTTCCTGAAGAGCAAGCAAGATCAGTTAGGCTATCTGATTCAAGCTACACTGAGGATTGATAAGGGCTTGGCCACCCTGACTCAGAATCAAGAGAGCCTGGAGAGGATTGTGGAAACAAAATTCTATGATCTTGATCTGAAGGTGACTAAGATTCAGACTGTAGTTGAGCAGCTTCAGGAGGAAGCAGAGGAGAGGAGAGGAAAAGCAACCACTGATGCTTTTAAGCGTGTGCCACGAGGTCCAAGGTCTGCTGCAGTGCCAGTCAGATGCTAGAGCTTCAGTGTCAACACCAGCAACTACCGCTCCAGTGCCACCTCCAGCACCCACTCCATCAGCTCCAACTACTTCATCGGAAGCCTTCATCCTTGGAATTCTATCTACACCACCTCCCAAAGACCAAGCCTGAGATACGTATAGCACTATGCATTTTCAAACTTTTTGGTAACTTGTTGCCAAAGGGGGAGAAATATGTATAGATCATAGGCTTCGAGAGAGAGTGTCTGCTTTTAATCTCTCTTGCTTTTGGTTGAACTTTTTTGTGTGCTTGTGTGAGATACTTTATGTCCTTATGTCCTTGTGAGATACTTATGTGATCATGTGGTTGATCATATGCTACATTAATGTTTGGTTGAATGATGCTATCCTTTATATTCCATATATGATCATTCACTTGCTTGGTGATGAGTGCATGCTTTTAATTTTTATCATTTTGAGCGCTCCATCAAGATGTATGTGACATGGAAGAGTAACCCATGATCCTAATCGATTGTGCATTTGCATTCAAAAGCAAATTTTAAATAATGCACAAATTTAGGGGGAGCTCTTGCTTATCACATACTTCCCAAAGCGACGATGTTTTCAATCTTATAATCATTTGTCGAAGCTTTGATCTATATGTTGTCATCAATTACCAAAAAGGGGAGATTGAAAGTGCAACTATCCCTGGGTGCTTTTGGTAATTCCTAACAACATATAGCTTATTGAGCTAATGCTACTTGAAGATAAATATTTCAGGAAAAGCTCAGTGATTGGCATGGCATGGATTAGAAAGTGGACCCCTCAAAGTACAAGACTCTACATTTCATTTTTAGTGATCCAAGATCACATTGAGTCGATAGGAAAAGCCAATACTATTAAGAGGGGATGAGGTGTTGCTTAATGAGGTTCTTTCTCAAAGTGCTTAGTGATATGCTCCACAACCCTCAACTACTTTATCATATCCAAATATATCCCAAACCAAAAGTAAAACTCACCCCGCCGATTTGATCTATCTGGCGCCACCGAGTTCACTTGACATAGCCACTACCACAAACCCTAGTCTTTTCGGTCCCACCTACATGGATCTCGGTCTCACCGAGATGAGATAGTAATCTCCATGTTTCCCTTCGTAACGTTTCGGTCCAACCGAGATGAGCGATCGGTGCCACCGAGATTGCAATGCAAACTCTCTGTTTCCCTTTGTAACGTTTCGGTCCTACCAAGAGAGCAAATCGGTCCCACCGAGATTGCCTGACCAACTCTCTAGTTAGTCTATTACCAAAATCGGTCTCACCGAGATTACATTATGCCCTAACCCTAATGATATCGGTCCCACGGAGTCGACATGTCGATCCCACCGAAAACTCTAACGGTCACATTATGAACTAAATCGGTCTGACCGAGTTGTATGATTCGGTCCCACCGAGTTTGGTGATTTGTGTCTAACGCTTAGATTTTGTGTGGAGGCTATATATACCCCTCCACCAACTCTTCACTCGTGGAGAGAGCCATCAGAACATGCCTATACTTCCAACATACATTTTCTGAGAGAGAACCACCTACACTTGTGTTGAGGCCAAGATATTCCATTCCAACCACATAAATCTTGATCTCTAGCCTTCCCAAGTTGCTTTCCACTCAAATCATCTTTCCACCAAATCCTATCCTATGAGAGAGAGTTGAGTGTTGGGGAGACTATCATTTGAAGCACAAGAACAAGGAGTTCATCATCAACACACCATTTGTTACCTGTTGGAGAGTGGTGTCTCCTAGATTGGTTAGGTGTCACTTCGGAGCCTCCATCAAGATTGTGGAGTTGAACCAAGGAGTTTGTACGGGCAAGGAGATCGACTACTTCGTGAAGATGTACCCTAGTGAGGCAAGTCCTTCGTGGGTGATGGCCATGGTGGGGTAGACAAGGTTGCTTCTTCATGGACCCTTCTTGGGTGGAGCCCTCCGTGGACTCGCGCAACTGTTGCCCTTCATGGGTTGAAGTCTCCATCAACGTGGATGTACGATAGCACCATCTATTGGAACCACGCCAAAAATCTCTGTGTCTACATTACGTTTGCTCCCTCCAAACTCCTCCCTTTACCTTCATATGCAATTGTTTTACATTCCGCTACTATACTCTTAGAATTGCATGTGTAGGTTGTTTGGTTGACTTGTGCTAAGTGGCTAAAATCTGCCAAGAATCAAAATTGGGAAAAGGCTAGATTTTTATTTGGTCAAGTAGTCTAATAACCCCCAATTTAGACATACTTTCGATCCTACAAGGCCCAAACAATGGTGAAGTGTCATGTAGTCAACGTTCACATGACACCACTAGAGGAAAGACAACATACGTCTCATCAAAATATCGAACGAATACCAAATTCACATGACTACTTATAGCAAGACTTCTCCCATGTCCTCAGGAACAAACGTAACTACTCACAAATCATATTCGTGTTCATAATCAGAGGTGTATTAATATGCATAAAGCATCTGAACATATGATCTTCCACTGAATAAATCAACTAGCATCAACTACAAGGAGTAATCAACACTACTAGGAACCCACAGGTAACAATCTGAGGCTTTGGGACAAAGATGGGATACAAGAGATGAACTAGGGTTTGAGATGAGATGGTGCTGGTGAAGATGTTGATGGAGGTTGACCCCCTCCCGGTGAGAGGATCGATGGTGATGACAATGGTGATGATTTCCCCCTCCCGAAGGGAAGTTTTCCCTGCAGAACAGCTCCGCGGGAGCCCTAGATTGGTTCCGCCAAGGTTCCGCCTCATGGCGGTGGAGTTTCATCCCGTGAGCTTGCTTATGATTTTTTCCTGGAGGAAAGACCTCATATAGCAGAAGATGGGCATCAGAGGGCTGCTAGAGTGCCCACGAGGCAGGGGGCGTGCCCCCACCCTCGTGGATGGTGGCTGGGCCCCCTCTGGTACTTCCTTCGCCCAATATTTTTTATATATTCTGAAACGTGCTCCCGTGAAGTTTCAGGACTTTTCGAGTTGTGCAGAATAGGTCTGTAATATTTGCTCCTTTTCCAGCCCAGAATTCCAGCTGTCGGCATTCTCCCTCTTCATGTAAACCTTGTAAAATAAGAGAGAATAGGCATAAGTATTGTGACATAATGTGTAATAACAGCCCATAATGCAATAAATATAGAGATAAAAGCATGATGCAAAATGGACGTATCAATAATCTACTTCAACTAAACTGATCTAGGGTTTTTTTAAACGGCGGCGGCTTTTGTGGTTTTACCGATTCATGGGGGAAAACCGGTGGCGGCCACAAGCCATTATGGGCTCTTGCATAGTTGAGTATGTTGTGTGACCTATTTCAGTGGTAGGCTAGCAGATGTAGGGGGTGTAGGTGGTACGGTCTACCCAGAGTAAAGAGTTAATGCTTCTGAAAGATTGTGTCTCGGTCATCTATTTCTCAAACATCATGTAGTGTGAGAAATACAACGGAGGCAATCGAGTCTTGTGGGGAAAAGTGCACAAACCTCTGCAGAGTGTACAAACTAATCATGGTTAGCCGTGTCCCCGGTTATGGACATCTTGAGTATCTAGTTCTTGGATTGTCATGTTGATCTCATGACTCTAAATTCATTTGTTGGGTTGTTAATACTGCCTAATTGGGATTGAGTAGGAGGAACCTTCTCAATGTTTATCAACAAACAAAATATATTCCTTTGTTGTAGGGAAAGATTGGCTTTATGCAAAAACATATTAACCATAGAGCCTCCACCAGCCAAATATGCATATAAATGTAGCTATTACTTGTTCTTTTGCTCTACAGTGTTATTTTGCCAGCATATTCCATGTGCTGACCAGTTTCGGGCTGCAACGTATTATGTTGCAGACATTTCAGATGAAGATTAAGGTGCGCTAGGTCGTTGTCGTGCACTCAGCTATGCCGTTGGAGTTGATGGACTCGCTTTCTCTTCCAAGCCTTCCGCTATTATCGTATTTAGATGGCCTTAAGCCATATTATTGTAATAAGTACTCTCTTATGAGATATTTGATGTAATAAGTGTGTGATTGCAACTTTGTTATAAATCCTTCGAAGTACTGTGTGTGTCAGCATTACCGATCCAGTGATGATACTTATGCACAGAGATTTGACCGTTTGAGGTTGGATCGCTACACCAACCCAGTAATCGTACTGAAGAAGAAGAACACTTGACACATGTGTATCGACTACACCATCTTGAACAAGGCCTGCCCCAAGGATCCTTTTTCCCTACCGCGTATAGATCAAGTGATCGATTCCACAGCCGGCTGCGAGCTCCTGTCCTTTCTGGACGCCTACTCCGGCTGCCTTCAGATCAAGCTGGACCTGGCTAACGCCCACAAGAAGGCCTTCATCACGCCCTTTGGGCCGTACTGCTACATCACCATGTCATTCATTTTGAAGAATGTCGGGACCACCTTCCAACATTGCATGTAGAAGTGTCTGCTGCACCAACTTGACTGGAACGTGCATGTCTACGTCGACGACATCATGGTGAAGACCAAGAAGCACCTCACGCTCATGTCCGACCTCAAGGAAACCTTCGGCAATCTGTGCCGGTACCAGATCAAGCTCGACCTGGGGAAGTGCTTGTTCGGCGTGCCAGCCGGCCAGCTGTTTGGAAACATAGCATGCAATTTCAAAAAAATTGCTATGCTCACGCAAGATCTATCTAGGAGATGCATACCAACGAGAGGGGGAGAGTGTGTCTACGTACCCTCATAGACCGAAAGCGGAAGCGTTTGACAACGTGGTTAATGTAGTCGAACTTCTTCTCGCTCCGACCGATCAAGCACCGAACGTACGACACCTCCGAGTTCTGCACATGTTCAGCGTGATGACGTCCCTCACCTTCTTGATCCAGCAAGCTGTCGAGGAAGTAGATGAGTTCTGTCAACACGATGGCGTGGTGATAGTAATGGTGAAGTGATCCGTGCAGGGCTTCGCCTAAGCACCGCGAGAATATGAGCGGGGTGTAAACTGTGGAGGGGGGCACCGCACACGGCTAACAATTGATGTTGTATGTGCTAGGCGCCCCCCTCCCACATATATATAGGTGGGAGGGAGGGGGAGTAGCTAAAGGAGGCGCCCAAGTAGGAGGAATCCTACTTGGGGTCCCTCCCAAGCCGTGCCCCCTTCTTTTCTTATTTGGAGTGCAAAGAAAGGCAAGGGAGGGTGGTGCCCCTCCCTTTCCTTACTCCCATGAGAGGGAAAGGCAGGAGGGGCTAGCCCTCCTCCTTTTCCTTCCCAAGGGCTATCCAAACAAGTGGAGGGCACACGAGCCCCTAGTGGGCTGGTTTGTCCCTCCCTTTGGCCCATTAAGCCCATAACTTGCCGGGGGGTGCCCGGAACTCCTTCCGGTGACCCGATTCCTTCCCGGTACATCCCGAAACACTTCCGGTGTCCAAATACTATCGTCCTATATATCGATCTTTACTTATTGATCATTTCGGGACTCCTCATCATGTCCGTGATCTCATCGGGACTCCGAACAACATTTGGTCACCAAATCGCATAACTCATATAATACAATATCGTCATCAAACGTTAAGCGTGCGGACCCTATGGGTTCGAGAACTATGTAGACATGACCGTGACACCTCTTCGGTCAATAACCAATAGCGGAACCTGGACGCTCATATTGGCTCCTACATATTCAACGAAGATCTTTATCGGTCAAACCATTATGACTACATACGTTATTCCCTTTGTCCATTGGTATGTTACTTGCCCGAGATTCGATCGTCGTTATCTTCATACCTAGTTCAATCTCGTTACCTATAAGTCTCTTTACTCATTCTATAATGCATCATCCTATAATTAACTCATTAGTCACTTTGCCTGCAAGGCTTCTTATGATGTGTATGTCACGCCCAATATGCGACTCTATCCTAAAGGAACTCGAAGATCCCACGAAGGATAGAACCGCATATTGACACGTTTTTGCAAGGTGGATATCATTACATCGTACCATTACATAATAGTTGGGGATACATAATGTCACATGAATACATCAAACATCATACATGAGAACAACATCCGACTATAGATGAATCACAAACAGAAGCTCAAATGACATCCACCCTGCTAGCCCAGGCTGCCGACCAGGAACCTAACCCAAGATCGACGACGAAGAAGAAGAACTCCAAAACAAGCAAACATCGCTCTCGCATCATGATCATCGCATTACTTGTACCTGCAACTGTTGTTGTAGTAATCTGTGAGCCACGAGGACTCAGCAATCCCATTACCATGGGTTTCAAGACTAGCAAAGCTTAATGGGTATGGAAAGGGTAAGTGGTGAGGTTGCAGCAGTGACTAAGAAATGTATAGTGGCTAACTTACGAGTACAAGAGTAAGACGAGAAACTACGCAAACGGTTGACAACTAGTAATGATCAATAAGTGATCCTGAACTACTTACGTTCAAACACAACTCAAATGTGTTCTCCTCTTGAACTTCCTCGAAAGAGACAATCACAGTTACGCACGCGGTTGGTGTATTTTAATTGAGTTTACTTAAAGTCCTCTACAACTAGATATTAACAAATTCCCATCTGCCACATAACTGCGGACACAGCTCTCGAAAGTTCAAAACCTACAGGGGTGTCCCAACTTAGCCCATGACAAGCTCACGATCCGCGGAGACAATCCTCCATCGCGGGACCCTCCGATCAGACTTGGAATCCCGGTGCACAAGACATTTTGACAATGGTAAAAGAAGTCTAGCAAGACCTCCCGACGTGCTGACACCCTGATAGTTGCCACACGTATCTCGTCTCAGGCCACGACGGATGAGCTACGTGTACAGGTGCCAAAATACCCCAAGTTGCCAAGGGGCGGCCCCGCACAGTGCTCTAATTTGGGACCAACACCATCGGCACTGGGGCCCTCTATGTAGAAGGAATCCTCAGGTTCATGATGCCCTATGCCAATTAATTATTTAGTTCAAGTTTTATTATGGCAAAAGTTAAAACCAATCCTGGGCCTTGCTAGAAGAGTTTTATTCAAAGCGAACTATCAAGAGGGGCCCATAAACCCTCACCGTGTTAGGGATGCAAAATCAAGGAACATAACACCGGTATGACAGAAACTAGGGCGGCAAGAGTGGAACAAAACACCAGGCATAAGGCCGAGCCTTCCACCCTTTACAAAGTATATATGTGCATTAATAAAATAAGAGATATTGTGATATCCATGTCCCAACATGGAACATCCTGCAACTGCACCAACTGCTTGCAATGCTATAAGAGGGGCTAAGCAAATGGTAACATAGCCAAACAACGGTTTGCTAGGACGGGTGAAAAGGTTAGAGGCTATCATGGCAATTTGGGAGGCTTGATAAACAAGTGGTAGGTAGCACGACATAGTGATAGCATCGAGACAACTAACATAGCAAAGATAGTAGTGAGATCCAAGGTGACGGTCATCTTGCCTGAAATCCCGCTAGGAAGAAGAATGAGTCCATGAAGAAGACTATCTCATGTAGTCAAATGAATCCTCACAATCGCAACGAAACAGGAACTATCGAGAAGGAGCACAACCAGAAAGAAGCAAACAACATGGTAAACACACAAGCATGAACAGGACATGATGCTCAACCAAGTATGATGCATGACAAGGCTACATGATGCTACTCATGGCAAGAAATGACGCATACAATAACGTCACATCAAAGTAAGTTTAAATTAGGCCGGAATCAACACATAACACTTCCGGAAACTCCCCATATGCAAATTTCGAAATTGGACCAAAGCTGCACAAAACGTTATGTTAAATTTGTTAAACATCAAGTTAAGGTCCACCAAGATGATCTACACGGTTTTCTAGTCAAGTTACATATAAATTTCCTTTAATTCAGAGCTACAGCCTAGAAGATATGAGCAAAACAAGTTAAACATGGCATTGATGCAAAAGCAAGAAAGACACAATTACAAACACTCCAAAACATGGATGCAACAAGGTAACATGAAACTACATGCAAAATGAAGCAAGTTTCATATAGAGCATGCTCCAAACGGAGCAACGGTTCAACACATACACACAATACAAGTTTCAAACACAATCTTCCCAAAACAGCAACTAAACACTTTGCAATTGAGGAAACAACATGCTATCGGAAACATACGGACATAAACTTGATATGCACATCAAGTACATACAACATGCTTCAAATATCATTAAGGTTCAGGTTCATAGGCATCAAGATTAATCCAAGATGATCAATGCAAAAAGCAACTTGATAACGCAGGTTATGACTTAGTAAAAAACAGAGCATATGCATGAGCAGAGTTTATACGATGGCAAGTTGGAGGCAAGAATTAATTAAGCAACAGTGTAAGAACATGGCAAGCAAAAGCATGGCTTGCTAGTACATATCATGGAGCTTAAAACACACAACATGGCATAACCATATGAGCAATAGGTTCATGTGAATCATCCGGACAAGATGCAACAAGATATAATATGATTCTCAGAGTTAGAGGAAATCTTGGAATGAAAGTAATAACATTATGATGCTGACTTTGGAGGCACATAACAACAAGCATATCAACTTTAATAAATATGCAAAAGATATGGGCATGTAGTAGACATGATATACTTCAACTTAGTCCATGGGCACAAGTTCATATGATGCATGAGTAATTAATATGATACTATTAACAGGTTGACAGATTTGGCATGATGGCAACTTGAGAGCAAGAAAGAGACAAACTAAAACAATTTATATGGCAACCAAGGGCATGGCATTAAACTACACATAACAAAGATCAAATAACATCAAGGCATCATAAACATATGGCTCATGGACTAGTTGGAATCAACTAGACAAGTTTGAATGTTGTAACAGTTTCAGCAAGTGTAAAACAGCAACATCGGCATAGCATGTTTGCAAGAATGGAACAAAGGTCATATGAAGTCCTAAATTATCAAACTTGGCATGTGGACAAAGTACTCATAGCATACTTCACTTTACGTAATTGGAACATCTCCAAAAGGGGCATAGATTAATTAATAACAAGCTCACAACATGGCATAATGAAGTTAACAGAAAACTGGAACATCATTTAGGCATGTTCATGGCAATGAAAACATATTCTACAGGACATATATGAGGCATCCATTGGCATGGCATGATAGAGCATAACATGGACATCAAAACATATAAACTAGGCATCTCAAGATTATGCATGGAATTGATGGTAGCATCAATTTAACAGGGCAACATAATGTAACAATTACAGACTTAGCAAAAATCACTAAGTCTTAGAAAACAGAAAACATCAAGTAGCACACTTTGCAAGCTTGTGCTAGTCACCACAAGACACATAAAAATACATGGATGGCACCACTGTAAAGATGGTATGAAGATGCTCCTAAAACATATTGATATGATGCTCAAAAGATAAACACAAAAAATGCTATGAAAAAGACAAATCAACAAGTTATAACAATCTACAGTAGGTTATATCATTTGCCACTTTTTCAACAAGGATTAAGGCATCAATATGAACAGTAACATGCATGCAAACTACACCATCGTCTAGAGCACTCAGAGATGAACAATTCGATATGTCATACACTCAAAATAGAGCAATATGCACGGAGATATGGCCATCACAAGATGCATAAATGATACTAGAATTAAGGGACTTAGTGAAAATTAGAAGAAAAAAATGGACCTGAGCGCGGAATAACTAAAGGGTGCACCAAGCGGTGGATTTGTCGGGTGCTCACATTGGGCCACTTGGGCCGGACAGGAAGAGGAAGTGGGCTTGGCGAGGCCGTGGACAGGGGAGGCCGACTAGGCCGTGGGCTGGGCTGGCGTGGCCCACGCGGAGGAACTCCTCCCCGACCACCCTGACACAGCCGAGGCAGGACGAATAGCGGCGGGCGGTGCTCCTGCGAGGGGCTCCCGCGATGGGCGCGGATGAGCTCGACGGGGATAAGTAGATCCGGGCATGGGGGTCCCGGGTCCGATGACGGTGGAGGGAGAGGGGGCCGGCGACGAGCTCGGCAACGGCGGTGCGGTCAACTTCGACGAGGGGCGGCGCCTTCCCTGTGAGAGAGAGAGAGACCGGGTGAGGGAGAGAGTGGATAGGGAGAGGAGGAGGACAGGGCGGCGACGCGAACTGCGGCGGCGAGGCGGCTCCGCTGAAGGTCGCCGGCGGCGATGGCACGGCCAGAGCGACGGAGGGAGGCGACGGGGCTGACGAGGAGACGGGCGAGGTCATGGCTCCTGGCACGGGGAGGCGCAAGGCGCTCAGACGAGCGACATCGGTGATTTGGGCCCGGGGCGGGCCCGCGATGGGCCTGGCGGGCCGCGCGGTGGAGGAGGCTAAGGGGAGAAGGTGGCATCACGGGATTGGTGGAGAGGCGCTGGCAGGGCAAGGTGGCAGCTTCCGGTTGGCTGGGAGGCGGTGGCGGGGCGCCAAGTGGCGGCAGTGGAGTCGGGCGACACGGATTACGAGGCTGACGGCAGTGGAGCTGCAAGATAGAGGTAGGGTATGGTTTAGGGGTAGGTTTAGACTAGGGTTGTCGAAATTAGGAAGGAGGGTGCTTATATAGCAGATATGCTAGGGTTGGGGAGGGGGGGGTTCTGGACCCTCCGATGACGATCAGACGACACCGGTCGCAAGGGGGGTTAGGTAGGCTTAGCTGGGCTGTGAGGGGTGGTTGGGCTGAGAGGAGAGGGGAGGAATGCTGATGAGGAGATCTCTGCCGCAGTTACACCTACCGCCACTCCTACATCAATTATTCCATCCGAACCTATAACTAGAGCGCGCGCGTCAAATAAATGGCCAGGTACTATCGCTTCTTCATACATATGATTTGACTGACAAAATTAAGATGCTACACTGATGTTCCGATTTGCTTGTACTTAGGAATAAATAAGAGATTAGAGATGAAGCCAACTGTTCATTCAAATCGGATGGAGCTACACTGCATGCATGTCCAATGAATCCATTCCATCCATCAACCATGTCACATGCATGCATGTATCCAGGGAACCATCCATCACAGCCATCAATTGATGTTACGTGTACAAAGACAAGAGCACCATGACCAAAGCACTTGGATTAGGAATCAACTACCAACGTGGGCACTAGAATATTTGGTTGTTCCAGAAGAGTCCGGCCCTGACACGCTTCGGCCTGTACGCGTGGACCTACAGCGGATCGGAAGAAACACAGCGAACCGACTCGGCCGCAACATCTGCATGTAATAAATAGCTATCATAGATTAGGTTTAGACTCGGGTTTTATTGTATTGTTTTGCTATCATTACAATTTCGCATCTACGAGATGTGTAGGACTACCGCCTTGTCAAATCCACAGTGAAATCCCGACTTTTCATCTAGTTCGTGTACTCAAGTTATCATCCACAATTTCAGTTGCAATTCACATTTATTCTTGTTGGTTTTTCGGTTGCTTGCAGGAACTCAAACCTCGTTGTTTAGGTTGATCGTGCCTACGGAAAGGTCAATAACCATCGGAGATTGGTTTAGCGATTGTCGAGGCGTATCGTCGGGTACGGTATTGCCGGATCGTCAAGGTCAAAATCCACCAAATTGATAATTATCTCCAATCTCATCGAAAGATCGGGCCGCCGTCACATCAAGTGGTATCAGTTTTCGGGTTCATCGGTGAGAGATTTATAGTTTTCTTAGATTAGTTTATTTTTCTGTCCTATAACCCACGAAAAAGCCTAAAAAAATTAGATTAGTTCATCCTTTACACCTACCTTTTTAGCCTTTAGCAATATTTGCTTTTAGTATTTGCGTCGTTGAGTTTTTGGTTGCATTCATCCTACAATTATTGCTGGTTTAGATTAATTTGAGAGAAAGTCATCTACTGGATCGACCCTTGTTTTTGTCTATCATATTTTCCGCCGTCAGCTCATACGTAATCTAAAAAACAAGATTGCATCAGATTGTTTCTAGTTTTCCTATTTTTGCGTGCAATCCGAGGTCGCATCAGTTCAAAAGTTCGTCGTGTCTACCGCTTTATGAGCATATCTTTGCACCGGACACCCAGCACCTGAACGCATCACGCGCCTGTGTCTGATGTGCATTTTGGTTCACGCGGTACCCATCCAATTTAGACGAACGCCCAGACACACAGCCATCGTATCTGGCACTCCAATTTTTGCTACGTGTGCATCCCATCCGCATCCATATACGCGTCGCGCTTCGCGAGAGGCCAGGCAACACCGCTTGATCATCTGTGTCTGTCTCCACGCGCAAGACGCCAGACACCCAATCATCTGTGTCTGGCTCCACGCGCCACACCCCAAAATCCTTGCCGGCTGATCCTGTACACTAGTATTAGTACTGGCTAATCTCAAACGTTGAAGCACTTCTGGCTATGTAACGCCCTCGATGCGGCTATAACTCCCACGTGTCGAGGCACGACTTAGAGGCATAACCGCATTGAAAGCAATGTCGCAAGTCAGGCAATCATTACAACATCCCATGTGATATATAATAAAAGGGGGAGATAACATAGTTGGCTTACACTCGCCACGTCACATCAGAGTACATAAATAACATCCATCAAACAAACACTCATGGCCCGACTACGGCGCCAAAATAGAAAAGAACCCAACATGCGACAAGGTCCTGAATCGATAACCCCAACTAGGCACCACTACTGATCATCGGGAAAGGAAACATAGTATCGCTGAGAGTCCTCGTCGAACTCCCACTGAAGCTCGTACTCGTCAACTGGAGCGGAATCACCTGGACCTGCATCTGGAGTTGTAGTATCTGTGAGCCACAGGGACTCAGCAATCTCACACCCACGCGATCAAGACTATTTAAGCTCATAGGAATGGATAAGGCAAAATATATGTGGAGCTGCAGCAAGCGACTAGCATATGTGGTGGCTAACTTATACGCAAAAGAGAGCGAGAAGAGAAGGCGAAGCACGAGCGAGAAGCTAAAGGAACATCCTGCGCAAGCATAACTCCAACACCGTGTCCACTTCCCGGACTCCGCCGAGAAGGGGCCATCACGGTAACACACACGGTTGATTCTTTTTAATTAAGTTTAGTTCAAGTCATCTACAACCGGACATTAACAAATTCCCATCTGCCCATAACCGCGGGCACGGCTTTCGAAAGATCAATCCCTGCAGGGGAGTCCCAACTTAGCCCATGACAAGCTCTCACGGTCAACAAAGGAATAGACCTCCTCCCAAGACGTTCCGATCAGACTCGGTATCTCGGTAACTCAAGACACTTCGACGGGTTAAAACAAGACCAGCAACACCGCCCGAATGTGCCGACAAATCCCGATAGGAGCTGCACATATCTCTTTCTCAGGGCACACTCAGATTGTCTTAGGTACGGGTAGGCCAGCCCAGAGTTGCCCCTGGTAGCCACCGGTAGCTGACAGGTGGACCAACACTCAGAGGAGCACTGGCCCGGGGGGGGGGGTAAAATAAGATGACCCTCGGGCTCCGAAAACCCAAGGGAAAAAGAGGCTAGGTGGCAAATGGTAAAACCAATGTTGGGCATTGCTGGAAAAGCTTTAATCAAGGTGAACTATCAAGGGGTTCCCATTATCACCCAACCGCGTAAGGGACGCAACAATCCGGGAACATAACACCGATATGACGGAAACTAGGGCGGCAAGAGTGGAACAAAACACTAGGCGAGAGGCCGAGCCTTCCACCCATTACCAAGTATATAGATGCATTAAGATAACATAGCAATATAATGGTATCCCAACAAGTAAATAAATGTTCCCACGAGGAACGGCTCCAATCTTCACCTGCAGCTAACAACGCTATAAGAAGGGCTGAGCAAAGCGGTAACATAGCCAATCAACGGTTTGCTAGGACAATGGTGGGTTAGGGGTTCAACATGGCAATTGGGAGGCTGACAAGCAAAAGGTAGGCATCGTAGCAGTGGCAAAGCAAAAGAGCGAGCAAACTAGCATAGCAAAGATAGTAGTGATTTCGAGGGTATGATCATCTTGCCTGCACAGTTGTCCGAGTTGACTGGATCCTCACAAGCAAACTCAACGGTCTCCTCGGTAGCGAACTCGTCTCCCGGCTCTACCCAACAAGACAAACAAGCAACAAGGATACAATCAACCACGGGCAAGACCAAGCAATATGATGAAATGACGATATGCTATGCAGGATGCGATGCGGGATGCAAAATGCAAGATATGACAGGAAATGCATGAACCTGGCATCAACTTGGAAAACCAAGTGTGCCACTGGATAGAGAGGATGAAATCGCTTGAAAACGATATAAAGATCATAGGAATCGGAGTTACGGTTTGGAAATGGCGAGCGTTTTAAGATATGACACCGGTCTGCGATTTACAGCAAGTAGGCATCTAAATGCAACGAAATGAACATGCTACAGCCACCAAACATGAAAACAAAATACATGGCAGTGATGTACACAAGATGGTTGACAAAACACTAGCACTGAGCCATAGGCAAATTCATCCATTAAGAGGTCCAAACAAGCATGGCTAAAACGCAAATGCAAAACAGGTTTCAGACTTAGTGAAATTAACACTAGTCTGAAATTTCAGATCACGATGCTCTCTTCGGAGCAGCAAAACAACATGATGGAAAACCTGAACATGACAAGTAAGAACATGGCATGGAGCTACTCAACAAGCTTAATAAAACACCCAAAGTGACATGGGGCCAAGAGGGTTCACAAAATACTCTACCGAGCTCACGAACATCGCTCGAAAACAATCAGTTTTCAGACTTAGTGAAAACTGAGACATGCTGAAATTTAACTCACGAAGGCATGTAAACGAGCTCGATGCACTCACTACGGTGCAATTCATGGCAAGGAAAGCATATAACCAGCAAGAAGGCACAATGTGCTAGCTACACATGGCAAGAACAAAGGCATAGCATGCAAGGAATACTAACGGGAGCATCGGCTAAATCGCAAACGAGTCGACGATCTGCCCAGATTAACAACGAAGCAAAAGTTGAGCTCGATTGAGTCAACCTAGAGCACTCCACAAATGCCAACAAAGACATGGATCGATAGAGCATGACATAAATATCAAAACTCCCTTACTGATCATCCTCAAAAGAGGCACGGATCACTAGGAAACAAGCTGGACATATAGCATCATGAACTAAAATATCCCAGACTTAGCGAAAATCACTAAGTCCCTGAAATCTGCAATCTCAGGTACCTCTCTTCGCAAGCTTGCACAAGACAACACACACATCCTAAAAATGCATGGGTGGAACCTCTGGAAAGAAGACAAAATGCTTCACAATACATCCCAAAGGGGCACAGGCATATCATGCACGGATTAAACATAGCAAAAATGACAAAAGTGCATGATGAACTAACGGTTCTGCAATTTAACTCACGAAGCCTCCTTCTAACAGCATTTTGGGTATCAAGATGACCTCAAATGCAAATGATGCAATGGAATGAAATGATGTACATATCGAGGCGAAGATCTTGATATATCATACGCCCAAAACGGATCTACGGTTGCGGAGATACAAGCAGTCAAAGTATGCATAAAAATCTGGGAGATTAGGGTTTCGGGGAGAGGTCAACCTAGCCCAGATCCAGATCTGGCGCGGGCACGGATTCCGAGGCGGCGGCGGTACTGTTCACCGGCGACGACGGGGAAGGAGGCAGCGGCC